>NC_135838.1:3695000-4097500 GCF_029677425.1 Wolffia australiana
TCTATTTGTAAGCTTAAGACTCCTAAGAGCAAAATGCCCTAGGGGTCTTGATTGTATTCTTGAACTTTAAACAAAAGAACTTCAAGTTAAAATATGCATACAAATTCCGGTTGATCACCAATTTTGGGTGATCTTCCTTTTTTCTTTCAAAAAAAAAAGATGTAGCCGATATTAACTGTTGGAAATAAGGACTTAAATGTAATGTGTCTTCTAGTTTCCTACTGTATGTATAGGAAACCTCATGAAGCAAAATGAATTTGATTTATCAGCAATCCTCTACAACCAGCAATCGCCTCGCTAGATCTTCAGCTGGTTTTCCTCCAATCCGACTGCTACCTCTGCTGATCAATTCTCTTCTCGTCTTTGACAATCCTCGCCCCAGGATTGTCGACCTTCCTCCGTATCTTCAGGCAGCTTGTCCCCGGTTGATCCCTATCTCCTACATTCAACCCTTCTCCCCTTCTCAATACAAACCTAACTCAATGTTTGTATCACTAAAGTACGTCCATCAAAACAATTTCTACCCTAACTAATATGACTCCATCCAACTGTTTTTTTTTAGTAAACTAATATTTCTTTTATTTGCCTTCTTCGTGTAAGAAGGCCATGCGTTAAAAGTAGCCTATATGACTTATTTCACTTTATGTCAGTGGACCACTCACTTGATAAGTGATCCAGGAACATTATGTGGATCCTCCTCTAAACCTTGTAGGCTGGTATTTAACCACCCGATTCACAACGAAGGAAATAGGGTTTTCCTATCTTGTTCTATTCTCTTTCATTTGCCCGACCCTAATAAGACAGTGGCAGCGGCAGCAAACTAGGAGGAGATCTCCAAACGACATTAAGATATTGTCAGGAAAACAGAAAAGAAAGTAAATATTTTACCATTAAGGGTTTGTTCTCAATCAATGTAGTTCGACTGCAACTGGGTAGCTTCATTGCTATTACCAAACGCCTTATCTGCCAATCAATCGCATGAGAGGCCACAAGCTCAAAAAAGTATGTGGCATAGCCATATTCAGGACGCTCTAATACAATCCTGGATTAATAGTTGAGGAATGAACATCGATTAAATGTCCTTCTTTAAGAGGGAAAACGAAGTTCGAAATATTATATACCTGTTGTGCATCTCAAAGACAAATATAAAGGACTGAATGTCTCTGCACCAACCCCATTCCACAGGATATTTCCGAAATCGAAGATATCGAGTCTGTCAAATGAAATATAATCCAATAATGTTGAAAATGCCATGACGATGAAAAAAAATCATAATGGCGTCACTTTTACCTGTTCTATCAGGGAAAGCAGACAAGAAAGACAATATGACGCTTTGTCCCCTTTCCAATGTCGTTTTATGTTGAGTTTCCCAAGTGAATGGGACCGTTCTGAGAAAATCTGGGGAAGATGAATGGAATGAAGGTAATTTTGGAAATCAAGTGCACAACTTAGAGTTAAGAAAATAAAGAAAACCAGTAGAACCAAAAACAAAAAATAACGCTACAAGGTGTTATTAAATAATATTTTATGTTGTGCTATAGAGAACAGTTCACGAAATAGAACATGGATATATGCTCCCATCCTAATGAGGCCCATTAAAGACCTGTTCATATTTAAACTATGGTTTCTGGGTTGGAGTTTAGAACTGCTTGCTTTTCTATGACAACACTGCTCAATTTCTCATATTATGAATCAGAAAAAAATAAAACTTCACGTCTGATATGTTCTTTCATAAGACGTATCGCCAACACTCCAAAAAGAAATCCTGATAAATCGAGCCGCACGACCTCCATCCTATCTAGGGGTAGTTTAGTCATGTTAGCCCTAAGGAACATTTTAGTAATCCGGCGCTTATGTATTTCCTTTAAATGGGACAAACCTCCCTTTAGGAGGTAGACAAGAAGTGTCAATAAATATCATTTGGCTCTCCAGCAATGTCCATCCCGTTGCTATCTTCCCTCCAGTGACATCCACCCTGTCGGACCTCCCCCTAGGTGACGTCCAAACCGCCTGCCTCTCATCGTGCCGACGTCCACCTTGACATTCCCTGTTCTTGTGCCAACAACCACTCTGGCATCTTCTCCCTCTCTCCCCGTCCTCTCTCTGATACAAACTTGCGAGTTTGTATCAAAAGGCTGTATCTTACTGATGTCTTCCTGCTACACCCCGCTTGTATCACAAAAAGGTGCTAACCAGAAATTACATGATTGATCCCAATTGCCAATCAAATCAAGAAATGCCTAAGAACATTCTAATGAATCTGTCTTGATAGAGAGAGATGAAAAGATAGATAGAGATGGACCATCCTTGATGGACGAGTTCCCCTCCTGCCGCAGATGGATCCTCCTCTGCTCTGGCCTCCGGCACTCAGCCGCTTCTTCCCAATTGCCGGCAAGATTTCCAAGAAAATGCCCGTTCACACCCTGCACGGGTTGATCCTCCTTTTAAACTGATTCATTCGTGCGAACACTCACACGTGCATTCTGTTGGGTTTCTTCATTTTGAATGCCGGTGATTATCGTGAAGAACATATCACTTCCCAAAGATCCAAACATAGTTTTCAAGAAGAAATTTCTTACTTGATTCGTCTATTTATATCTCCTTCCAGACAATAATCCTCCAATGCTTCCAGTTCACCAATGAATCCTCCTTCTTGAGACTCCACGTGCAGAGCTCCCACCGAATGCAGCTGAGCTCCCTTGTGTACCCTCTCAAAGCCAGGAAAATCCCCCTTATTATTTATACTTCCCGTCCACATGGGAAGTTAGTTACGAATTCTTTAATTGTCACGTGCTACTGCACGTGACACACCCCATCCTATATTTTCCTTCTGTAGCTTCTTCCATGCATATTGTTTCATGGGACCGTAAAACATAGGTGTCATATGCTCCCTTGAAGGATATCATTGAACTGTCAAAGAAGACCCCAGGAGATTTTAACCTCCTCAGAAAGAGAATTCAAAAACTTCCCATAATAGCAATGTTCTTCCAAGAATCGCATAATGTCTATTGTGTGGATATCCAGGATGGGGCGGAGAATGAGATACGAAATGGGAAGAAGACAGGGAAGAGATTGAAGAACAGATGACGAATGGAAAGTCGAATCAATATTGGTAAATTACAGAACAGAGGATCTCCAGTACCAGCACAAGACTTCAAGAAGTGGGCCTTTAGTTGTTCTTAGTCCCTTTTTTAAAGAGTCCTGCTTGATCGTCTGTTCTCACGTGGCTTGAAGAGCCATGTGTACCACATTGTCTTTTCTTCCTTCTTTCCAAATATGTCCGAAGGAGATTCATATAAATCTATGATACAGGCCTTCCCAGGAACTACCTGGAAAAGCAAAGGAGGGCAGGCTGTATCACGCATGCTACTTCAAACAGCATGTGTGGAGCTGGCAGAGGTGGGAATCCCTGCTGGACTTCAAATTACCATTTCAAACGAAGTCATTTATTGCCCTGTCGCCATCTTTGGCTTCCAAGTTCAGAACTCTCTCATGGGATTATTTCTCAGGAGGTGAAACCATGCCAAGATCACTTCTAGTCACGTGGCACTTTTAAACTAATTTTCTTAGCAGTTTTGGCATAGCAGTCTTCACTTCATAATTTAAATCACCCAAAATTGAGTCACTCATAATGAATGTGATGAAATTAAGGCCTACATTCTCAAGGAACTGAACGAGAGTGATCATGTCACTTAATACGATCACTCTGTTTATAAACATAATGTGGTACTTTTCCGAGTTTTCCTCACATTTTGTATCTCATGGTACTTTTCCCCACATTTATAAGGAGAGTCTCTGAAATTTAGTTCTTCAGAACGAAGTCCTCGTAACCAAACCGAATGAAAGCTCAAAGAATTAGAAACAAGTCTACCTTATAAATGACACTCTCAAGATCTTCAAACCTGCTAATGTCAGATGCACAATCAAGTATGTCGTCGTCCTCTTCACATCCATAAAGTTTAATTTCATCCAGATTTATACCTCTATCAAGTAAACCCTGCAACGAAAAGACGTTCCTGGGGACCAATTAATGAATCGGAGAAAAAGAAAAATTCTAGATACCTGAAGAAGTCCAGGAGCATCTTCTTCCAGTGCAACCTCCACCAAATCCCTGAAAGAGCCTGAACAACGATGAGCATGATGTCTTTGTATGGGATACTAATCATTTTAACAAGTATTCTTTTTGGTGATTGAAAATATATTAAAACTGTGTATATTTGTTCATAATTCTGCTGTCTTCCACGTAGAATTTCAACCACATTTATTAACCCAGTCTTAAGTGTTCTACCCTGAGCACAAATGATAAATATAGCACTATGCTCAGACATCACTTTCTGCATATTAAATATTACTCATCAAATCATTCATCATTGCTAACACCGTGTGCGCCACACTACAATGTTTATTATCAAAGGCAGCATTTTCCTATAAATTAATTTTCTACTACTGCAATGCAAATTATTATGAACGAATAGATACAAAACCGTTTGGCAAAAATATAATTCCTCCCGGGATTAACAACTGAAGAAGTGTATCAATAAGGACAGCGTACAAAGCATGACAGAGACCTTTTTCCGAAATTATATGAGACAGACACGTCATGGTAGAAGAAGTTTCCAAGGTTTATGATTATCTTCATACAGTAATGATTTTGATAACATATACCACTGTAGTCAAAAGTGGACTAAAATAATGTAGTTTCCCTCACAGATAAAACAAGGATACATAGTTACTGAGGTAAGGGCAAAATAATCATTTCAGGGGATTTATCAAGAAAAATAATTTATAATATACATGGAAAGATGGACACATTTCACACGTGAGAATTTTTTAACCAGTACGTGAATCCTCATCCATTGTCAAAGAGGAGATATATAAAACCCGATGCCGTCCGAGACAATATCAAATATGTCCACCTGGAAATATGATTCTTCATTAATAGTAAGAAATAGCAGGACAAAGGTAATAAAGATTGGCACTGACGTTGCCGTCTTTTTTCTCTTTCTTCGACGAGCAGAAGTTTCATAGTTGAAACCCGAGCCAGCTGGATCACGATCTTCTTCACCATGTTCTTCAGTCCATTGGTTAAATCTCAACTTCTTAGCAGTCAACAACTTGAACCGTTCCGAGAGAGGAATCACGTCAAGATCATCTGCTGGAGTTTCATCAACTTCGTATTTTACTTGAAATTCGCTGATACCAGAAAAAGGACTTCCAAAGTGCATAAAATTTGATTTACAGCTAAGATCCTTCAAGGAATCAGACCTTGATCCTTGAGTTTCCTCTAAGCATGAACTAGCAAAAGTTTGCATCTGTTTCAAAAAACTATTCTCATCAGTTGGAATATCAATTTCAGGCGTGCTTATCAATCTGTGTTCGTCTGAATTCAAGGCGTTTCTCCCAGAGCTGGACGTAGGAGAGTGAGCATCTTCATTGGAGTTCACTGCAACTTCCTCGTCTGCCGTATCAGAAGCTGAACATCTAGAATGCTTCTTGGCATTACTTTCATAAGCAAAGGTAAAATCATTACCTTCCAACTGCTCGTCCTTAACCGTCCAGTCACAAGCGAATAACGCAGAATCAACATCTGGGTTTCTGAAAGGGCCATCCTTTTGGCAATTTTCTCCACAAAAATCATCTCTAGATGACGTCACATGTGAGCCTTTAATGTTCTTCCCTCTACTTTCACTCAAAATCTTCTCTAACGAGTGAAGACTTCTGTCATCGAGGTCCTCATCACATGGTTCTTTCTTGATTATCACTGAAACAGATGTTGCTGCCGAATCCCGAATTTTATCTGCAATGTTAGGGCTAGGATCTTCTGGGATATTTTCAATACAGTCTCTGGCGCTTTCTATCTCCCCATCTGTAGTTAAGACCTTTGGCCTAAGATTAGAATGTTGTTCTTGCTGGACTACATTGAGCAAA
Organism: Wolffia australiana; assembly: GCF_029677425.1. Lineage (NCBI taxonomy): Eukaryota > Viridiplantae > Streptophyta > Magnoliopsida > Alismatales > Araceae > Wolffia > Wolffia australiana. The sequence continues at coordinate 3,700,929 of NC_135838.1, forward strand.
TTCTCCTCCGTTAAATTTGCATCACGTTCATTTCTGGTTTCTGCAGGGCATGACAAAGTGTGAAGAGTCAACCGTTTCTGATGAGTGCATTCTTTGAATCGTGAGATTTCCTTAACTTTTACGGAAATATGGAAAGCATTCCCTTCTGAATTAATTCCGCCATTTATGTTTGGAGCATCATCGAATTTCTTCTCCCGTGAAGAACTTTCATCCAACAGCTTATCCCAGAAGTTGGGCCCAGAGAATTCTTGATTTGCACAATTCAATGCACGAGCTAGTTCTTGGGAGAAAATGCCCTGCAGAATCAGTGATCATTATATGGATTTGATGTGTAACGTGATGATCGGGCTGATTATAGATTACATGTTCTTCAAAAAAAAGTACTGATTGTATGTTCATAGGCCAGCGTAATGCACTATGCTAGATCAGACTTCGAGATTGAGGAAAAAAAATATTAATTGGCAAGAAAACCCGTTGAATAGAACTAGAAAACCTATTGACCATGGTTTGGAGAAATTTCAACCGAATTAGGAAACGAAGAGCCACAACACGTGCATAGATTCATGCCCTAGAAAGATTATCTTACCAAGAAAAACCGTGGGAAAGCCTCATTGGCGGCGAAATCAATGTCAGACCTGCACAGAAAGTAGCAGCTGCTGATTAAAGAACACGGCTTTGAACAGCAAGAAAGAGAAGAAGGCACCAACCTGGGGAACTCAGCCAGCCAATTTGGCTGTCTTCCCGTCTGCAGTATCGCCTTCCTCGCATTCAACGGCAGAAAATCGAGCGGATCGATCCAAAGCCCCGCGCAAACCTCAAGCTTGACCTTTCCATCAACAAATTTCCCTTCTTCCCCCATCCTATATCACCTTGTCTAACATCCATTCTGGATTTCGTTTCCCATTACATGAACACTACCGCAAGAACGAAAACGATCTACAAGACTCGATTTGCCACAAACAGCTTCGATCAAATAATCAAATAGTCAAATTCCTAACATTCTCCTACCTCTTCCTCCTCGATCGAAGAGCAATAACTTCTCCGAGGGTAGCTCCAATCTTCGAGACAATCCAACCCAAATGCTAACTGAAGTGTCTGACCAGTCTTCTGTGCTTTTATAGCCTTGGAAAGTTTCAAGGTAAATCCAAAACAAAATATCACTAAAAGATATTATGTGGCTCAAGTAGATTCTAACAAGACAAAACATTAGATCTTTGTAGAGCTGATTCAAAAATCCATCCGTCATCGTTCGGAGCGACGGACGGATGACTGAACGGAGGGCTATCCGTCATACGTAGTTTGTCATCCATCATTCGTGACGAACGACAAATGACGAAAATTTATGGACGAAAAGTGGCGGATGACGGATGACTTTTTCCAATTTAAATAATATAGTAATTAAAAACTCTAAAATGACGAGGAGGTAAGTCGACGGCGAGAAGGTAAGCCCCGGGCTAAATCGACGATGGGGATGGCGGAGATCAAGATCTCCTGCGGCGAGCAAGCGATCTCCACTGCTAGACGATGGCGCACCCAGACAACGGCAGAGAGAAGGTCCACCAGTTGATGTCGTGGGCCTTGGTGCTGGCATGGGTTGCGGCGGAGAAGCCGATGAACATGAAGTCGTCAACAAAGCGGGAGAGTTCAATAGGGAACATTAAAAAAAGGCCCTCGTTCCGTCATCTAAATGTCGGTTATCTGTTCCATTTTTTTTAACGGATTAATGACAAAACGAGACTGATGATGGACTTGTGACGATGACGAAACTGTGATGAATGACGAGTCAGACAAAAAACATTCCGTGGACGGATAATAAACGGAGGTCCGTTCAGTCCCACTCCGTCGGTTCGAAAACGTCATCCGTTTTCTTCCAACAACTCTAGATCTCCATCTCAAAAAAGGTATAATAGAGATATTCTATTAGAGCTCCGCGCATCGGAACGCGGGCATTTGAGGGAGCCAGCACCGCCTACCTGCTTCTGCAACCACTGGATTGTGACCTCCAAATGACAATGTCGCGACCTTTGTTGGGTTTGGTGCCTTGGTTCGTCCATGGAAAACATATTTTCATGGATGCGAAAGCGTGTCGATCGATTCACAATCCATCTTTAAAACAAAACATTTAAAGTACCTTTTGGGGAACTCGTTCCACCCTTGACTTTGCTGATCCGAGATTTTTTTGAAGCCGTTCACGCGTCCGGCCTCAAGAAGTATCCATGCGATCACTCGGCGCTTGGATCTCCACATCTTCTTCTTCAACTCTTCTTGAAAATCTTCAAGATCTCCTCACCATGAAGACACTCTTCTGTGGATGAGTGGAGAAGGGGAGAGGCTTTCAAATCAGGCTTGCATGGGTGCTTAAAATGAGACCCCTTTCCCTCTTTATATTTCACTTAAGGTTTTTCTCAAAAATCCTCCAAAGTAAAATATATCCACCAATGCCCTTATGACCTTGTGTGTGTGACCCTCTAGGCCCATGTATCGTTCTAGTTAATAAATTTAATGGTCCAATAATATTTATTGACCAACCTTATTAATTAACTATATCAACATATAGATTAATTAAATAAGGATCGATTTAACCCAATTGATAGGTTAAGTTTCTAGCCCTTGGGGTGCCAAACTACACCTCGTGCTCTAGAATATACCGAGTAGTCTCAAACTCTCTCATGGAACCTGTATCGTCATTGGTTTCTGTTGATGTATAATACATCATCCAGGTGAGACTCTCGAACGACTTAGGGTATGGTTTATCGTCAAACCCTGATCCGTCATTCGATTAGTACTGATGCGTAACGGGGATCATTAGAGAACACCTTCTCCAATATCCTCACTACCCTGGTCAAGGATTTTTCTACATCGTCTTCCTCGAGTCAATCTCTTCTTGTACTTAGGGAGGATGATCCCATATTGACCACTCAATCATCTCCGTAAGCTTCTTACTACATTCGATCTATAACTTATTTGAATCCCTTGATTAAAATCTCATAAGTCATAGTCAAAACATAGTCATCCACTCACGAGATGTCCTTGGTCTCTCAGGTCAGTGGATCACTTATACAACCGTGACTTGGATCAATCAGATTAACGTTTAGGTATAATACGATTCAGAGATTCATACATATCAATTCAGTGAACTCTTTCTCTAAAGAGCATCCACTATTTGTCCTTAGTGTCGCCACACTAATAACTACAGGATCAACTTTACTTATCGTATAAGTAGGATCAACTAGTACCATTCTATTCGGATAATTCGATGTCTGACTCGATTATCTATTGAATAGGAATATTTAGAATACATGTTTAAAGACTAGTGATCACTGTATTATGATCTCATCATAATTCACTAAGTCATTGCACGTATTCATGGACTTTATTATAAACATCACACAGAATAATAATGAACGCAAATATTTTATTCAAGAACTCAAATAAACATGGTAGTGTGATTGGCTTGACGGCCACATAATATCCATCAACCTTTACATGATGATGTCATGACTTTCACACCGTGTCGGTGTGACCGGCAGGGTGAATCCAAAACAAAAGATCAATATAAGATATTGTGTGGTTCAAATACATTCTAACAAGACGAAACACAAGATCTTTGCCTCTAAGAAGGTATAGTAGAAATATTCTATTAGAGCTCGGCGCATGGAAACACGGGCATTTGAGAGAGCCAGCACCGCCTACCTGCTTCTGCAACCATGTGATTGTGACCTGCAGATGACAATGTCACGACCTTTACATGACGATGTTGTGACTTGCACACCGTGTTGGTGCGACGGGTGGGGTGAATCCAAAACAGAAAATTAGTACAAGATATTGTGTGGCTCAAGTAGATTCTAAAAGAGAAAACACAAGATATTCGTCTCTAAGAATGCATAGTAGAGATATTCTATTAGAACTTGGCGCATCGGAATGCGGCCTCTTAGGGAGTCGGCACTGCCTACCTTCTTATGCAACTACATGATTGTGACCTGCAAATGACAATTTTCTAGAGATAGCAAGTAAGAGATAGAGTGCATAAGCAATAGGGTAAGGTTTATTTTTATATTTAAATTAAGATATTTGAGAAATGAGGTGTAGAGTATGATAAGGATACTATGCTTGGTAGGAGTTGTGCATGGTATAATCATTTATTTAAAGTGATATTTTGGCTATATGTAGGGTAATATAGGTTAATATATATACTAATGGAAGAATAATTAAGATATATGGAGTTATTTAATAGGAGTATTAATTTTAGTAAGATTTATAACATGAAGGATAGTTGAGAGAAATGGGGATAAGAATTATAATAATAATAATGATAAAGGGATTACTTACTCATATATATACCTTAATTGAGTGATTTAGTTTATAGACACAGGTTAGGAATTTAAGATTAATAGAGATACATCATAGTTTATAGATATGGCACGCCTCCACCTACCTATTCGCACTGACCTGTGCCCGACGAAGACGCTGACGATGAACGTCGCCATTGACGAGGTACGACGTTCCCTTCGCTCATCAGTTATATTACGTCTTTTAGTATATTTTTGAATGCACTCCACCGCGCTAGGTTAGTTTAGGTGAGAGATTATATTTATCGAGAAAAGTACAAATTGAGTGATTCCCTAGGTGGGAGCTGAGTCTATCTATTACGTGCGAGAGCCTATGGATTTATTATGCTTGATGTCGTAGTTATCGTTGTCGCTCCGACGAGGGTCAGAAGGTCACCGTCACCGGTCGGCCCCCCGAATCTCGGAGCTCAGCAAAAACCCACGAGTCGAGGCCTGCACGTATGTCTGCCTAGGATTCATCGCATCATGTAGTCACATATCCCCTTAGGGAAATTTTTCATTGGACAATGTCACTGACGACGGCTGACAACATATTGGCATCGGTGCATCGTCTCGATACCCGACCGGACAATGTCCTTGACGACGTTTGACATTAGTGTGCTGCGTGTCATCATCGTTGTTGTTGTCGCACATTTCCACCATCATGGCCACGTGTCATGCTCCATTGTCCACCATTGCAACCTACCTAACTCTACCGTCGTTGCGACCACCTCGTGTGCTTTGCCACCATCACAACCACCTACAACGTAGTGTTGTCATTTCGCCATCTGTGCACTCCACCACAAGCACATCCACCTATGGCATGCCACACACTCTGTGGTAAGTGATGTCACCGCCATTGCACCCCCTTCTATGTGCCTCTGTCCTCGCACCACTTGCCACGCGCCACCATCTCGGCCACCTTCTATTGCTGACAGCGCCTTGTGTTTTCTACTGTTGTCATCGATGAGGACATTCGTAAGCCCAAAAATGCATGTAAGTTTCCCTTTCCATCATTTCTTCCTTGTTATGGGGCACCAAAACAATTGAGAGAGATACACCATTTATTCTCATCCTTCTTCCTCATTTTCCTCATTTGAAGCTTGCTGCTTTAAAACTTGAGAGCATATTTCTACTCACAGTGCTTGGCGTTGAAAATGTCAAATACCTTAATTTAATTAATGATAAAATTCCAAATAATATCATTTAAATAAAATGGAATGGCACTGACAAAAAAAGTGTGAATATTCTGATAACATGCGTAGAAACGACACCACTTATGCACCAAATAAGGTGATATCCCATGTAATTACAAAAAAAAGATGCATGTTATCAGATATCATATTGGAAAGTTTATTAAACATGTGGCATAATATTTGTGTATTTCTCATTTACCACCTATAAATAATTTACCAAGCATGATTTTACCATTTGAGGAAAAAAAACCCAGCCAAGTGTACTTCAAGTGCATGTCCTTATTCTCCCTTCGCTACTTCGGTGCCCTTCCCTCTCAAAGTGATTGAAACAATGAGAAGATGATGGGTGTATCAATGATAGGGTTTGTTGAGACAAAATAAGAGGAGATTCATTGTGTCAATGATGTGTTGATACATCTTTAGGCCAAACATTAGAACAACTCAATACGAGACATGTGAAGAACTGCGAAATTGTGATTTTGATTGGTTCAAAGGGAGCTCAATCATCATTTTTTTCTTATTTGTTTCAAAGTTGCATTATGATTCTGTTTTATATTTCATTACCTTAATCATCTGTGGATAAACCTTGATAACCCAACAACTAGGAGTGTCACATTGCTAGTGGATTATACTCTACTAACTCAAAAATTCCATGGAACAGTTCAACTCTATTATACCTTCTAGAATGTGTGGTGTAGCTTGACAACTCATGTACTGGGGGATCAACTTATCAATTGGGTTAATCAACCCTTGATTAATAAACCTAAGTGTTGGATATAGTTAAATACCTTGGCCAATAAAGAGTTATTTAGCTTATGGAGTCATCAAATAGACCGGTACATGGTGACATGCATAAGGTTTTATTGGACTTTAGAGGATATATTTAATTTGGATTTTTTTTTCATATAAATACCATTTAAGTATAGAAGGATAGACCCCCTTTCAAAATCCACCCATGCAAGCTTTCATTGGAGTCTTTTCCTTATTCCTTTCTCCTTAGGTGCCCTCCCCTCTAAGTATGATTAGAATGGTAATAAGAACCTTTGCCAATCAACGGTGGCACTTGTCAAGTAGAAGATGTTAACATTTAACATGTTAACGTCTACCGTTAACATTCGATGATGGACCGTTGGGTGCAGCTCCAGATGACTCATTTTAGGAACCAAAAGTATAGTGGATTTGAATATGCACAAGATGATTTGATGATTCACAGTTTACGTTCTTGTGTTAAAGATTTGGTTTGATTCATGTTTTTTTAGCTATGACATGAATTATAATTGGATTTTGATTAAATACAGAAAAGCAAAATAATTTTCGACCAAGTGAATATGGTGATTTCTTGAAATATTCATTTTAGTCAAAGACAAAGTGGATAGAAAGGTTGAAAAGATAAATCTTGAAGGAGAAATTTGACTGATCCTAATGAAACATAATAATACGCAACAAGTTCTGTACGCTAATCTCTTATTAATCTTTTCTTGACAGAGACGATATTGTTATATATCCATAAGTATGTAGAACATTCCAAATATGTATCTACCGGTTCATTTCACTTGTTTCTGTTGACACACACCATAATTTTCTCTTTCTATATACATTAATATCCATCCTGTCCCCTTTATTATGTCTATCATATCCTAATATTTATTCCTTTTCATAATCATTTATTCATCCATATCTATAAATCCATATCTTTCCTTTTCATTGTTGCAATAGTAGTCCATTAAAATATTATCATGTCGGAATATTCTCCTCATCCTTAATCTACATCATAGTTTACATAACTATTTCCCCCTCTCGCCCTCCCTCTCACTCTCTATCCCCTCATGCTATATTATACCTATTATAGGTTTACATAACTATTGTCTAATCTTCCCTTATCTACCTTAACAGACCAATTTATTATCTCATTCATCTCTCCGTTTATTTCAATAACAATATTTTTTTTCTCAAGACCATAGTTACCTATAGAATCAACTTTGACTTTATAATGCAACAAATTCTCTTTTTTTTTTGTAACAAATTCTCTTTTTTTTTTGTAACAAATTCTCTTAAAATGATAGCTTGAATAGAGTCTTACCAGTACTGGAGACTAACTCACATTTGAGTTTCCAAAAATGTCTAAAAAATTGTGTAATGAATGGCCCTGTCTATCGTTGTACGGGGAAATGAGGTTTTCCCTCTTCCATCTACAATGGCTTTTGTAACTTTGGGAATATTTAGTAATATAAAGATGGACTAAGATAACTAAAAGGATATATACTGTTGGCCCAAGAAGCACAGGCCCAGTCCAGCTTGTTAGAAGCTTGGCCCATGGAAGTATAGCACAGGCCCAAGGGTATGTACACATTTGGGGACGAAAATTCATCCCAAGACGACCAAACGGGACGGTTTTCATCCCGTGGGATGATAAAGCTGTCTGTCCGGAGGTCTCGGACGATGGACGCATGAATACTGGACGAAAAACCGCCGGATTCACATCCAACGGTTGAGATGTAGCCACGTGGCCTCGCTATGACAATATGCATCAAAGTCCCCATATTTTTACGCGCCCAAACTGACGCCGCTCAGAAATAATTGTACATATGTCCCGCTGCATTCTCTCCCCACCGTAGTTCCCTAAAAACTTTTGAAAAATCCATGGAATTATTTTTATTAGATATTTACGCCTGCACACACGACCGAAAGCTGTTTTGCAGACATAAATGCTACAAAATTTGGAAAATAGTCCCTCGGAGTTTCAAAATTTCTACATGTTTCTTCTTTCTTTCGGAACTCAAGATATGCAAAAAAATGCTAACATACCTTTAATTAAAATAAATAAATAAAATGGGTTATTTTCGTCCGAGACGAGGGACGGGACAGTTTTTCCCCCCGGGGACATGGTCGTTCTATTCTTTTGGTGCGAATTGTTCGTTTTGTTCGGTTTTCTGAACAGAACGAAAACGAATTCGAACAGAACATCGAACATACCCGTGTTCTATTGTTTTGTTCGCTTTGTACGAATTTTAGTCTAATTTTGTGTGAATGTGCGAATTTTGTTCGTTTTTGAAAAAGAAAAAGAGAGGAACAAAGAACAAGGGCCTGTGTGGTTCTTTTGTGAGACTTTTGTGTTCGTTTCAAATGAACAGAACAGAACGATCATGTCTATAATTCCACAGATAGAACTAAAATTTGTCCCGGGGAACATTTGCCCCATCCTTCGTCCCTGCTTTGAATCCGGCAGTCGGGAGAGGCGAAGTTCGTCCCGTCCCGTCCCGTCCCGTCCCGTCCCGTCCCGTCCCGTCCGTGACGATCCGGAACTATGCCATGGAAGTTCTGATCGTGGCCGTTTAAATGGGGAGACGAGATCTGGGCCGTCCGATTGGACTAAACCCTAATATAAGTTCTCTTCCCTTCTTCTCCATTACAACTTTTGCAGAAATCGCCGGAGATGGCTCCCAAGCCGCCCAACACGGGACTCTTCGTCGGGCTGAACAAGGGCCACATTGTCACCAAGCGAGAACTCCCTCCTCGCCCATCTGACCGCAAAGGGGTATGAATTTCTGGAGAAAAAATCCCCGATCGTTCTTAGCCCGTTCCTCAATCTGAACGTAGAAATCATCGTTTTGTAGAAAACCAGCAAGAGGGTGCACTTTGTGAGGAACGTGATCAGGGAAGTTGCCGGGTTCGCTCCTTATGAGAAGAGAATCACCGAGCTTTTGAAGGTCGGCAAGGACAAACGAGCTCTGAAACTGGCGAAGAGAAAGCTGGGCACCCACAAGAGGGCCAAGAAGAAGCGTGAGGAGATGGCCAATGTCCTCCGCAAGATGAGGTCTCGCAGTTTTCCCCTCAAAATTCTCGCCATTTATGATTGATTTTTAGTGGTTTTGGATCGTTTGATTCATAATTTTCTCTGTTTTCAAGGGTAATCACAGTTTCGTGCTTTTAGTTTAGTCCCCGTCTTATGAGATTGAACTCTTTCTTGTTGATTAAGACTTAGATATAATGTATTGAACCGATGATGTTTTGCTTTTTTTAAAAATTTTCTGATGGGTTTTTCGTTTTTATTTCGATAGGGCTGCTGGTGTGTCCGAGAAGAAGAAGTAAGTGCCAGATCTTGCCGTGGAAGGTTTTTGATGTGCCATCTTATTCTTGGCATTTTGACATGAATTTTTAATTCCCTGTTTAGTTTCAGACTTGCATAATATCCAATGTTCTTCCAATCTTAATTTCTTTTCTTTATGCTAGTTCTACTTAGGAAAACTGTTTTAATTTAATGATAAGTTTCATAGAACCGTGTTGAGTTTGGTGCTGTTGAGACATTTGTTATAAAAAATTAGTCTGAGGAAGTTGTTTTCATGGAAAGATAACCCCTTCATTTGTGATTGAGAATAAAAATTTTAATTTCAACTCCAAACCGTTGATTTTTAATGTCAACACCATGTCTTTAGATTAAACAGAATTTTTCCAAAAATGTTATAGTGGAATGAAGATAGTCTGTCTCGTACGCCCATTTTAGGGTTTAATGAGTGGTACTGAAGAGGAGGAGATGAGTAATAGAAACCCATGAAGGTTTCATATTTCGTTGATTTTTATGGTAATGAATCACTTTAGTTTATTGGTAATTCAAGTACTGTGAAACAGAGGACTCAATTTCAGAAATGAAACAAAATACGAAGTTTTGTCAGTTGAATTTATGAAATTGTGGGGCGCTTTATTTTGATGCGTTGAGAAAATCATACATTGTATGTTGAGTCTACATTTTCAAGATTTCAATTTATGTAGCCTCACATCCTTGACTATTTTTTTTGTAGTCTTCTTTATTGATAAGAGAGCCGCATTTAATATCATCAAATAAGTGAAATTACTTGTCAGTTTATTTTGAAGAATTCTCAGGATGATTTTCAATTATGTGTGACTTGGTAAGATATTGTACTATTTAGTTTGATTAGTGACGTCGGGGAAAAGAATGATATGCCTTTAAAGTACAATTTTTTAAACTTAAAAACAGTTCATCGCAGCAGGTTTCTTGTGGAAAAAACTTGACTTTTGTTATTTTAATTCTGTTTGTACTAACGTTACAATTGTTTGTACTAATGTGAATAAATCGTTGTATACCACTCAATTGAATAAAATTTTTATTATACGTTTTAGTAGAATGACAATATTTAATATTTATGCTAAATGAATGCAACTTACACAAGTTGTACATACAGTAATCAAACATTACGAAACAGTATATGAACATTTTATTGAATTTTTAATAAGTTGTCTGAAAATATATCACGCCTATTTAACGTCAAAACTGTAATATTTATTCTCGGTGTTCTCATGTCAGAAGTAGGTTTCAATTCTTAGTATTAAAGAATCGGTTGATGAGAATTGGAGCAAGGTTTACTGAAAAATAAATTGTTTCAATTAAACGTCAAAAAGAGTTCCTTTAAATTCTCTCCTAGAATAGTTTTTATGAGGCAAAATGATGCTTTTTAATAGGGTGAACTTTTAATCATTTAAGGTTTATTAAAATGAATATATTAATGTCACTATAAATAAAGATTTAAAGTCCATAAATCATCTATTTTTAATCTTTTGTTGGGCTCAACCATTTCCGGATAATGTGATGATCAGGTTCATTGAGACATAGGTTGATGTGTGATCCTTATGGGCCATAAAAAGTTTGAAAAACCTTGCATTTGTAATGATGTTTATCACCTCATCTCTTTGAGCTTTCTCCCTCTACTCTTCTTCTCCATCACCATCTCTGATAAACACGTTCACACTATCACATCATGCCACCACTTTTAACGGGCCATCCGTCGTTGCCATCACGAGCTGCTGCCAGTAACATTGCATCTGCCACAACCCCCACTAGGGCACCATGCCCCCATTAACAGTCTGCCATTACTGCTAGTGCAGCCTACCAATAATCTGTTTTCCTTGTCTAATTTTGAACATGATCGACACCAACAGAACTACATAAATATCGAAACACTGATAGTGAAGTCTATTATAGATCAGAAGGTATGCCTAAATAGAAGAGAGAGAGATACTATGTTACCCTCATAGTTATTTGAACTTGAACCATTCTCAGCGGTTGGATTTTCTCTCTTCTCATTGATCCACATGCCGGATTCCTAACCTATCACAGAATTTATGTAAACACTGAAATAAATAAAACCCTCTAAGAAACTACATGATATATTTTAATTCATAAAAAAGTATGAAAATGTCTATGAATTTAGACACTTTCAAAATTTTATGAATTCATGTAAACCCTGAAAATAAATAGAACTCTTTAAGAAACTACACAATTTTAACAATTTATGTAAATTGTTAAAATGTCTACAGAATTTTTACAATTTATGAATTTAGAAATTTTACAATTTTTATGAATTTATGTAAACCCTGAAAATAAATAAAACCCTTCAATAGACTACATAATATATTTTATTTCATAAAAATATTAAAATGTCTATATTGAGTTAAAAAATATATACTGATTTGAATGTGATGTCAGAAAACTTTATATATCAGAAGCTTAAAAATTCAGACTAAATAAATTGATTTTGGTTTGAATATGATGTTGGAAAATAGAACAAATCCCAGTACCATTTTAAAATATATATTTATCTTGTTAAAACTTATAACATGCATACATAATCATTTTAAAGCAAAGAAACAAGGAAATTTCATGATATTAGGGTACTTAGAGTGTTATCTAGTGAAACATTATTGAGGTTTACATGATAATTTGATAAGAAAATTTTCATTTGATTTAATAATGATTGTCTATTATTTTTGGTTTAGTATCAGAGATATTATATTTAAATAACATATGAATACATTCTTTTTTATTGAATAACTCAAAAAAAATATCAGGTATATTACATAATATAAATTTATCACTATAGGTTATAATTCACTGCATGATGTGTATTCCTGATGCCAAGAAGACATTTCCATGCTAAGATTAAGTACCCCAATTAAAACTGAACATTATAGTCTGAACATTATACCCCAATTAATGTCCCTGTGAGCGTAAGAGGAAATTGATTGCAGTAATAAGAGTTAAATTTAAGTTCGGAACAAAAATACAGTAAAACATTTCCCCTAGATTTAAAGGAAATAAGTGACATTTAATGCTGTTATTATTATGTTAAAAGAGTTCATCGAGATTTTTTTAATGTGAGATGCAGATCTAATGATTCAAGAATTTGAATGTAAATATTGATTCGAAATACTTTATGGATTAAAAATTGAGATGTATTAGTGAATTCAAGTCATCATCGGTCAGATAAGAGCATGTAAAATTTTAAATTCCCTTAAGACACCATTTTTTATACTCATGAGTTTTTAAAAATAAATAAATGATAATGCCCAGAAGAAAATAGGCTACAATTATACAGAACATTATATCATCTCAATTTGTTAAGAGTGAGCATGAATTATGTTCTGTATTTGTAATCAATTCACATTCGAAAGAACCAAGACACTATTTTTGATTGAAAAATAATTCAATTCAGATTAATATTACCCCATAAATATGGTTGGTAGTATGAATAAGGGATGAATCATATTTTCAATAACTTATCATTGGAATTTCACCAGTATATCAATATCATATTGTTCATGAAAGGTGCCTCAAATTTAGAGATGCAAAGATTCCTAATGTTTTATGTCATCTACTATTGGTAAACAAAAAACTAGGGTCCAAATGTTTACTGATCACAGAAAATTTATAATAATTTATTTACTAAGCATAGATTAAGGGTGAAATCCATCGATAGAAGGCATTGAAATAAGTGAATTTTCAGTTAGAAATATATTTTAAGATTTTTAAAAATTTTTATAACATTTTTATGAAATAAATTTCATCAAAGTATAAATTGTTAAACCAATTTTTGGAAACATGACAAATGCCTAATTTTTTTAATAAAACATACAGGATTTATCAGACTTTAAGGAACTTTTGGATATATTTTAAGGAAATAATTGATTAAGAAAACATATATTCACGTCAACTCGCATGTTGCAGGTAGCATTTATGCTGGCTACACTCAAAATGGGCAGCGGTTGGGAGGCAGCACCAACCAAGTGACAGAAATGGGTTGTGGCTAGGGTGTATAAAAATGATATAACTTTTGTTGGACGACTAAATTTTGAGCATGGTTTTATGCATTGTACATCTATGTATCTAGAATATTTTATGAATGATAAATATCAAGAAAAACAACATACTTTGAATAAAGTGAACACACAAACTTTTTTGTCACACCAGGTGATGTAACACGACGTTCCGGGATTGATGGCTAGTGTTATGGCATAGGGTGACGAACACAATTAGATGCAATGAGATAGTGATGCAGTCCTTTATAAATCAACGAAGAGCACACGCAGATGTTTCCAGACAAGAAGGGGCTAGGGGCCGGACAGGCTCCCAATGACACTACACATCTGCTCGAATATCAACAAAGTGGGGAGGAAATCACTGGCAAGAGTGTCCACAACCATCGTTAGTCGCAAACCTAATCCAGCACCTAAGAATGAAATTCCTGGCCCTCATGTTGGTAGATAGCCTATGACACTAAGCTCCGGCAGAGGAGCGACGAGAACGACACTGAGGAATGTAACAATACTGAAATAAGGGGGGAGAAGGCGTGACTTGCAAGCAAGGGCCTGGACGTCAGAGGGGTGCTTTAGGTCTGCATGCAAGGGCCTTGACGTTGGCGGGGCGCGTGAGGTCTTCAGATGGCTAGCGACTGATAGGGCTGGCTCCGGATAGGGTCCACGGGTAGACGTGTGTGGGAGGTGCACTCTACGGCCAACCGATTGGGGTCAGTGGGTGTCGGTCCATGCTGAGCACCTGGAGAGAGAAGTGGGACTGCTCTGATGGTTTCCCAGGTGAGCAGGGCGATCGGAGGACGGCCTGTCAGAGCCACTGTGGAATGGTCTGGGGCGCAGGTTGGTCGGTCGAGGTAGCCGGAAAATGGCTGTGGGGGGCTGCGAGCAGCTGTGCTCTAGGCTGCGCGCGGCTACGCGCGGGCACCAGCGCTGTGCGAGGGACTGCGCGCGAGGCTGCAAGTGGCTGCGCGCAGTTACCACGATACTGGCAGTGGTTAAATGGCAAGAGGAGTGTTGTCGGATGCATCTACGATAACGTCGATGACACAAAGGACTTAAACTTCTAGGAATGAGCGGGGTGCATGTTCATGACTATAGGTGGGAAACAATGATGACGACGGGTGCGACTGCAATAGGGACGGCGACGGACGTCTGATGGGCCCCAAGAAGATGCTAAGGGATGTACCCTCTAGGATCGTGGAAGGATTGGCAATGGTGTCGGCCACAATGGCTGTTCTTTTGGCGGTGGCTAGGACTTTGCGGCGATGAACCTGGCTGTGAAGACTGATCGTCTGGCGGCGTCTTCTTCTCCATGACTCTAGAAAGTAGTAAAGATAATCTCCATGAGGGAGGAGGGACTCCAAGTGAAGAGCAACTCAATTTTCAACAAAGAAGTCCAAATGGCACTAGGTAAGGGCGGTTTCCCTAATGGGCCAACTTAGGGGAAATGTCCAGAGTAAAAGACATTCCCCTAATGGTTCAGATAAACTCATAAAAATATAAGAAAAGACAACGGAACCCAAACACGGGGGCCCCATAAAAATCCATAAAGACATAATGCAGAAGTAAATGGGTTATTGATTGAAATATTATGATTAGAAGAATCCAAATATGTTTAAATGGTCTACTTTTAGATTTGATTACGAGATATGGCTCTCGTAGTTCAACGCCCAAAAGTTGCAACTTGAGTGAGGGTACGGTGCTCAAACAAAGATTTGGGAGCTCATATCTATTTTATTTTACTATATATTAATACAAAGAGGGAAAAAAATGATCTACTACCACCAATATTGATAATTGGTTGAGTAACAGGCGAAAAAATGTCACCAAAGATTCCAAAAAAATAACAACAAACTTGAAAAAAAATGCAAGAGTTAAATCAAAATTTATGTTATTTCAAAACAAAATGTAGTTTTAGATCATTTTAAATAAAAATAAACAAACAGTAAATATGTCCAACCCAAAACCCCAATAAAGCATGCCTTAAACTGAGTTTGAAGATCATTAATCAATCACATCATTCTTTGCTTTTAGAGTATTCTGACCTGTTGGAGACGATTATGCTACATCTCTTGATGTATTCACAAGATTTTTACACCAAGATGAGCATCACCAAGTCAACAATCCATGCCAGTCACCTGGGGGCACTCCAGGGCACCCGCTACTGCCCGGGCTGCCCGCGACCAGTGGCCACCTGCAACTGTCTTGACTGCATGCGTTTGCCAGTCGGCCAGCTTAACCCGGTCGTCTATGATCCCTGGCGGTCGCTCACAACCCAGCCCAGCTGCCGTGGCTGTTCTTCTTCTACCGCAGCTGTTCATCTTCTGTCACAGTCATTCACCAGCGGCCACAACCGCTACTGCCGACCTGACCATGCCGTCCAGGGCACCCAAAGGCCATCACCACAGCTTGCTACCAATCCCCATGGCCCCCTTCGATGACTCTCGCGACCCCCTTGCTATCTCTACTATTGTCCTGTTATGTATTTAACTTTTGATAATGTTTTTAAGATGAACTTATATGAATAGAATATGAATTATAAAAAACACGAGGTGTTCAATGGAATGCCAAAATGAAATAGTGGAGATGAATTGTTGATCAAACTAAACTATCATTGCCAATTAAAAGAACTTGAATAAAAAGAATGGGAATGGTGGTGCAATCATCACTGCCTAGCGTCGGTATGCATTTTCCCCTTCTCTTCTCTCCCTTGTTGGCACATAATCAGTGTTTCTCTTGCTCTTCTTTGAAGCCTTCGTGAGTCTTCTACAGCTGCCAGCACTGTCACGACGCCGCCGATTTGCTTCAATGCTCCGAAGGGACCTCTGCCTGCCATCTATGTTCCTGTGACGAGAGATATACACTTGAAGCTTTAAATTTGTATTTAAAGGGTCTATTGGTAAATGAAATTGTGTAATAATTTTTTATTATCGTTAATTTGCCTACAATCAAATAAATTTGATAAAATAGATAATATTACTCAAATGTATAGTTAGAGTAAGGGTGTCTCCACATGAACTGGCCTTTAGGGATGTGTTCGATAATGGAGTTGTGAGTTATTAAGAGTAAAAATGATAGAGATAGTAAGTATAAGAAGGAATAAGTAATTAATAATTAGATAGAAAATAATAGGTTAATAAGAGATCTAGAGAAGAGTGAGTATCCTATATTATACCTACTTAGTTAAAGATACTAAGAATAATAAATAAGATATTAGAGAGTATAGTTAAGGATGGTATTCATATAGTTATTTAAAGGCAGATAAGTATTTAATAAGAGTTGATAGTTTAATGAGAGTAAGAAGTAAGTAAAGGGGAACTTAATAATAGTAATTACTTTAATAAAAGTAGGTAGAAGAAGTATGAAGAGAAGTTAGATAGATAGATATAGGTATATTTTATTAAGGGTAATTAAGTAAGCTTGAGAAGTATTTCTATATACAAAGAAGATATATAAGAAGAGAGTAAGTGATTATATAGTTATAATTTTACTAAGTAGTTAGATAAGTATAGAGAAATATTAAGAATAAAAGAGGTAGTAATAGTAATTAGGAGGTAATTATATTAATATAAGATCACCTATACTTACAGAACACCACTTCTATACGTAAAATATTGGTACTTTTAGATGTTTATATGTTTTCATATTATTATATGTATTTTTATAGTCGATTTAGGGAATTAAGGGCCAATTTAGTCGAACACCTCAAAGGTGTTCAACAAAATTTCCAAGAGGGGATCAAAATCTGAGAGAGATGTGTATTATTTATTGAATACTAAGTTTTTAATGTATTTTATAAAGGTTTTATAGAGTAAATCCGAGGTAGATGATTCAGTTTTGTCGATCGGCTCTTGGGTGTTTGACAAAATCCCCAAGAGAATATGGGGTAGGATAGATTTATATTTTTAGATTTTTTTACAAAGTCGATAATAGGTAATTTATATAAATCAAAAAAATATTCATCAAACAAGTGAGGTGTTCGAAATGTCCAACAGAAGTCGCGCTCCTAAAATTTCAATAAAACTAGTCAATGACTAAAGTCAAGCATTCAGAGTATAGAAAATTATATAAATCAACCAAAGAGAGTCATGAAGAATCTGAATCTCCCTGATTCAACGAACAAAAGCTGTAGTGCCAATCGCCACCGCTGAACTTTGGTATGCAGCCTCGCTCGTCACCTTTGTCCAGGTGCAAGTCGAAGCTGCTCAGACTTTTCTTTGGAACCATCTAGAGCTCCAAGAACTCTTGGAGGGGTGTCACGCACCTCCTTCCTGCTCTCAATGCTGCTGGAAGGGATCCCCACCACCGTGAGGCTTTTTGAAAGACAAGGAATTTGGCGGCCTTCGGGCCCCCTTTTATGGCTTGGGAAGGACCTCCCTGGCTGTCTGTTGGAGGAGAATGACCATGGGGTTCTTCTTGGGCCGTTGGATTGCGTTGCTGTCCCCCCTCGCTGGCCAAAAATGGCCTTTGGCCACCGACATCGATGGCCAGGGGCAAGGAGGGACAGAAATGCCCGTGGCCATTTGATCTCCTTCATTTGGGGTCCAACAGCTGTGATCAAATCACAGCCCTGGACCTGGATAAGTTTGGTGTACCCATGTTGCCACATCAGCACACATCATCGCCCAACCCATCAGCTGCCTTATCACCACAATCTCCTCTGATTCGTCACCAAGCGGGTCTCACGCCTCCGTCATCCTCACCAGCCAATATGAAGCCTTGAAAGATAAGTAAAATATATTTAAATGTGGGAGAGAAGATCTCACTATTCGATTTTTTTTAAGAAGAACAGAGGGTTGAGATCATATCCGTGTTTTAAAAATAGCTTTAAAAGATAGAGGCTTCTAGCTGGTTTGGCTTGAAGCCAGGTCTCAATTTCACTCTTGTTTTCTTTTGATCGGAGCCCACTAAGCCGCGATCACACTCTTGCACATCGGCCCAGCCCAACGCAAAAGTAAAAGAGATGGTGGGATTCTATTTCTAAATACCGCGATGTGATTTAAATGTTGACAACTCTTCTTTATTGAATTAAAATGCGGTACCTCTCTTCCTGTTGCAGACTTGCTTCCTCTCTGTGGGCCTGAATGGGCCTTTGTGTGTTCTTCATGTGGCCTGGTAGGCTTGCTTACCAGGCGTCGCCCCTTGCAGGCTGCGGATGGGCTTGAGTGCCTGCGCTCGCTAGCTTGTGGTGGCTGGCTTGGGCACTGTTGCACCTGTGATAATTCCACATTTAGGGGTTTTATGTCGTTGTTTTGATTCAGACTTAAACAGAAATATTTATGAAAATTTTCTACTTAAATACTCCATAATTAATGTAGGCCAAGTAAGGGGCCGATCTAGAGAGAGGCATAAATTTAATTTCAGAATTTTTCTCAAGCCTGGAATGAAGGAAACGAGTTTAAAAGTGATAAAGATAAATTTTCACGTATTTTTATTCAATTTATATGATTTCCTATGATCTAAATTAAAGTAGAAATACAAAGAAAAAACACTAAAACAATTTTATACTAATTTTCATAATTTTAATTAACACTAGAAATATAAATAAAATATTTTTAAATTTTATGGAATTTGATTAAGACCAAAACCACCTAGAAATATTAAAAATGAGAGTAAAATATTTTTTAGAATTTTTGTAGATGTTAAAAACACTAAAATTGATTATATAAATTTTAGGGGATTTTTTGATTTTTTGGAATTTTTATATGCAGATAAAAAGGAAAATACCTTTTCCGGCATTTTCCAGCGACGCCGGCGGTGGAGCTGGCAGAGCGGTGGCGGCGGCGGCAGCAGCAGACTGGATGGTCTGGCAGGCCTTTTGCGGCCCATAAAGGGTAGTGCACACTCCACTTTTTTTGCCCTAAATGATGGAATTCAAACATGACTTTTTTTTAAAATTTTTAAGAAAGAAAGGATGGTCTACTGAGAGACTGGAATGGATTTTAGAGAGAGAAATAAACATTTTTAGAGAGAGAAAATGACTGAAATGAAGAGATAGAGAGAGAAAATGAAGAGAGGGGTGTAGAAGAAGTTTGAGATGGAATTTAAAGGTGCAAATGAAGTAGATGTTTAATGAAACTTTGAGGGAATGAATTGGGGATATGGATGAAGATCTAGAGAGAGAATGAAATGATTATGGAGAGATAAAGTAGTGAAAACGAGTGTTTAGAGTGAGAAATGATGGATTTAAGGGTAAATTGATGGATGATGATGTGAAAATGGAAATCTAGGTTCCTAAAATCTCAATGCAAGTCTGGTGAGCCATCAATGCTTCCTCTCAAGTCTGGATCCTTATATTTTGCCAGGATCAGGTATTTTTCAATGCAAAAAAGAGACTAGATTGAATGAAAACTTCAACAAACTTACATTAAGCAGGTTGAACAACTTGGATTCTGAAATATGTATTGTCCTGCTGGCCAGCCGTTTTCTAGAGCATGTCCAGAATGAGGGGAAATGAGGGAGAGAAAAGTACTTATAGATTGGAAGAATTACTAAAATATCCCTTTGGGTATTTTCTATTTTCTTTTATTGCCATTTTTGCGTCTTTTTCTCCATGGGTTGAGACTTTCCACTGTAATATTCAACTTCTTTCTTTGGAAGGCTTTTGAGAGCCCAATGGCCAGGTAAGATAATGGCCCATCTTCCTCTGATTTCTCATTTGAAGGCCCAAAACACAACTTTTCTCCTTTCAAGCCCCCTTTTGAGAATCACTAAACTCTAAAAAATTCTTCAACTCCTAAAGAATTGTATCTTCTCATTCATGTGAATTTTGGCACATGTGAAACTATATAATAATCCTTTGTACTAAAACTTCTGGACTTCAAACAAGTAAACGAGTTTAGTCAAAAAAATAACCATAATGTGCAAAAACTAGAATTTATAGCTTACGCATAAATATTAGTTGATTGAAATAATAAGATGATAAATTCTGCATTAATAATACCATAATTATTTAAAATGTATCTGAATATCCATTCATTTATCATGTTATCAATACTCGCTCAATATAATTCTACCACAAAGGCCACATGGGTGATTATTATATCATAATAGGGACATGTTATTTCGCTGGGTTTATGTCTTTATTTCTCCTGGTTTATTATAGTTATAACGATACTTGCTCGATAGTTCTACCACAAAGGCCACGCGGGTGATAGTTATATCATGATAGGGACATGTAACTTTGTTGGGTTTATGTCTTTATTGCTCCTGATTTACCACAATTTTAACGATACTTATTCGATATAATTCTACCGCAAAGAACATGTGGGTGATTATTATATTATGGTAGGGACATGTCATTTCGTTGGGTTTAAGAAATATTTCCAAAAGTTGAAGATAGTAAGCATGAAATGTTTCCAAAATGACTTTAAGATATGTATGTTTACATGCCAGATTTTGGGTCTATCACCTACCGCCGAGGACCCTCCTTGCCGCTGTGACCGTTCAACTCCAGCGGCAAACCAGGCTGTGCCGGCTGAGGCGTAGACAGTCACTACTGCTGCCCTTTACCCGTCGCTTGTGCCGGTTGACCACCCACGACCCCTTTGGCTCTCGCTCGGGTTGTCTCATGGGCCTCCCATCGCTCAGCAGTCCGCATCCAACTGCTGGTACCCGAAGGCCTCCATGTTGATTACTTCCACATCCGGAGCTTCCGTGCCCCTTGCCCAGCGTCCAGGCTCCATGCTTGTAGGTCACGCCTTCTCGTTCCCCCCCCGTTAGTGTCGTACTCGTAGCTCCTTTGCCGGAGCTTAGTATCATAGGGTTAGCTACCCTAGCGAGAGTAGGGAGTTTCATTCTTAGGTGTTGGATTGGGTTTGCCACCATTGACGACTATGGACACATACGGGCAGTGATTGCCTCCCCACTACGTCAGTATTCGAGCGGATTCGTCGGGTCATTGGGAGCATGTTCGGCCCTTAGAACCCTAGTGTCGTGTATCAGGTCCTACCATCCTAGTTGGTGGCATCCAAGTGCGCTCTTTTATTGATATATAACATCAGCATCATTCACTTGTTGCATCTCATGACACCCATCTCCTTGTGGTGTAACACGAGCCTTTGATCTCGACACTTTGTGTGACACCATACTAGTACCAGAGTCAATCGTTCCAACCTTTGCGCTTAGCATTGTCAGCCAATTTTTTATTTTCGTACTTGATTGCACGCATTGCATATTTTAAAATTGATAGCATGTGCATTCATACATATAAGTCATCATCTCCTCATCGTAGATAGAAACCCTAGATTACAATTTTTCTGGCCATAGTATGGTCTGATCAAGCAGCCAATTATGGTTCACCATAGGTGATGATTACTATGTCGGGGATCATGCGTACGATCTTGAGGTTCTCGATATTCCACTAGAAGATCCACCTAGCTTGCATTTTCAAGACACCCTGCCAGAACTTGCCTAGGCCAAGTCGTCTAATCGAGCATGTAGGGACTCTCCTCTAAAAGCCCCTACACATCTGAATGGACTACCCATCAACGTACCCCCACTCCGATACGACGATCGGGAGCATATAGCTTCGACGTCGTCGCCTAGGTCAACGCAGAGTACCCATCATGCCCCAATGACAATCGACAATGTTCCCCACCACCCCGTTAAGATCCCGATGAGGGATGGCTCTACGCCACCTCAATCTTGTGACGTACCGCCACCTAAGCATCAACATCGACAATATGACCAATAGGCATGTCATCACCAGCAACATCACCCGCCATGGGAGAAATCGAGACATAGATCTCTGCCTAGAGGTGACATACTCACCTCGGGACAAGGCGCCAGCATCCGTGGGTTACTACTCGGGTGAAGACCTATGAGTCAGGCCCTACCTTGTACCCGGCACAAACCTCACACAAGACACCTCATCCACAACAGTACGATCAGCTGGTCCCACCGACACCTTATCACTATGGGTTGCCTTACACACCCTCGGGACCTCACCCGCCGTATGCGCCAATGCCGACCCACGTGTCGCATGACCGGTATGCTATCGCTGACATGCTGCGGCATGGTTACCCACTAGACCTGTCAGCCGGGCACTCTATTGCCCCTACGCCCCCCGTAATACCACTGGTCATGCCCTGATAAGCCTAAAAATTATGTGTAAATATGTCGTTTATTGAGCGTGTAGACTTATACAATAAAATTTATAAATACCCTTAATCACTAAATACAGAGTATAGAGCAAGCAAGGGGTCGAACTACAGGGAGGCAGCAAACAAGAATTTTTATCCAATTTTTCAGGGATTAATTCAAAGATGAGTTAATTTCACAATTAATAAACCTTAATTATACTTAATGACTTTTTAAAAAGCTCAAGGTAGGATAATTTTAATTATAAGATCAGATTAATTCGGATTAATAATTTCCCAATTATTATAAAATTTTAAGACAATTTTTATGAATTAAAATTGGGAATTTAATAATCAAGAAAAGGGATTTTGAAATTGGAGTTCAAGATGGACGAATTTTTGGATGACATTTTATATTTAGGGTTTTTATATATCGAATTAAATTTCCAAAAAATCAATTTTGAAATATAGAGAGAGAAAATAGACGAATTAATCTAGAGAGAGAAAGTGAAGAATTTGGGCAAAATGTGAAATCTAACCCTAAATTAAAAATCTAAAATTGCAGAATTGTTTCAAATCTATAAAAAACGAAAGATTAAAAATCAGATCTCGAATCAGATTCAAAATGCAATGTTAATTTCATTCAAAACAACTTCTAAGGCATGTACATTTCGCCCATGCCACGGCGTTTTACATTCTTTCAAGAAGAAGTTCAAAATACAAATCAGAAACTTACAACTATGAATGCATGATCAAGATCTGTCGACTTCCAAAGCAACTCGTGTGTCCTTCCTGGCCAAATCCTTGGGGAGAGCTTCAAAATGTTTGCCCTTTTCCAGACTCTATTTAAAGATCCAACCATATGGATTGTAGAGGGAGAAAATACAAACATGCCTGGAAAATTTCAGCCCAATCGGACATCTAGATCTCAAGATATTAAGGTTTTACGGAGGATTAATCCTAGCCGTTGGATTAATTTATCTCTCCTCCAAGAAGCTAGGAAATGGCGCTTTCTGATTGGCTGCCACATTTTCTCTCATTTTCCCCCTTATCGGATCATGATCTGACACGTCGTTGTCCTCATCCGCAACAAGCAATCATTGGAGAATGATTCTTGCACTTAAATGGTTCACAGAATGCCACGTCACCCTCGTCAGCCCCTTTTAAAATAAAAAATTAATAAAGTGATGAGATTACCACCGTTTTTAATGCATGCATCATTGACTTCTGCGTGCATTTAATGCACGCAGCGAATCGACGCTGTAATTATTAAACAAAGAACATCGATTCTATAAACACGTGTGTCGATTGCCGCGTGCATTTAATGCACGTGGTTAACTAACGGACTATTCTTGTTTAATAAATGCACACGGAGAATTATTGCACGAAAAGTAAAAGTAAAAAAAAAACCATACCTTTCTCTCGCCAATCGTGCTTCGTCATAATTGCTTTAGAGCTCATGATTTGTTGATTATGGCATCGCGATTTGCGATGCCATAATAAGCCAATAATGCTCTTTCTCTTTCTCTTAATATTATTTTAATAATATTCATTCACTTATTTGCCCGAATTTTGGGCGAATGACGTGGATGCCCCTTGATATATATATATATATATATAAATATATTATAAAATGCCAAAATAAATAGAATATGTATTATTTAAGTATAAAAAATCATCTCTTGGCTATAGAATGGTTGGGAAATTATATAAAAATATGGGAAAAATTCTAGAAAAATGGGAAAACCATTACCAACCTCTGGACAGGAATTTAATGCCATGTAAAAATCATTTCTTCAATGAAATGAGGTTAAATACCAAGTAAAAATACTATAAATTTAGAAATAACAATGAACTCAAAATGTATATCATTTATCTCTATTTGTATATGATAGCATGCAAATATGGTCATTAAAATACATAAATATAATGCAAAATTCATCAATTAAACATATTAATTTGCAAGTTATCACGCCCGTGCCTCCCACACCATTTGCGCATCTGACTCAGTATGGGCTGAATGTCCCACCATCGCCACATGCGCCACAGACTGTGGACTGGCTAACTATACAGCACACCCGCAAGGATTACTACCTGAGTCGTCAGGTTTCACCCATTGTCTTAGCGCCAAAGCCCTAAGACAACTATGGGCCGTAGGACATCAGGCCACATCAGTCTGCCTCGTCGTCACTATGATGACGATATAAATAGAAGAAGAGAGGCACTAATAAAGGGATTTTTAGTAGTAAGATTATACACATTTAAAGGTATTACATGCATCATTTTATTTATATTATCTTTATTTTGCTATGAATTTTCCCTCTATGCATTATTTCATGAAAATTCTTAAAAAATGCTGTTTTTATTATTAAACTCCTATTCAGTGCATGTAAATCACTTTTTTTCATCACATTTGAAAAAATTTTGTGGCCTTCAAAATAAAAATAAAAAGATCAAATAAAAAAGGTTTTGGAAGGCCAGACCAAGGACAAGCCATCGGCCCTCAAGCCAGCAACCAGCCAGCTAGCGCACTGGGCTAAAGTCGGACAGCAGCCAGCGAGGCCATCTCTCAAGGAGGCCCATCGGCCACCAAGGAGCTCAAAAGCAAGCCCACAGAGAGGCTACCAGATAGGGTCATAGTGAAGGAAGTCCCACACTCAAAAGGTATGTAGTTTTTAGTTCAACAGATAAGACATGTCGAAAATTATATAGCGCCCCACATTTTAAAACATTTTCGAAATGGGATTTGAATCCCATGATCTATTTTAGATAAGCAACGGGCCGGCCCCCTAGTAAACAAGCGATCGCGACCCGATGGGCTGTGATCTTAGGAAAACAGAAGTAAATTGAGGTCGAGCTTCGAACCAGCCCGACCCGAAGCTTGTGTCTTTTCAAGCTTATTGGTAGAGGCAGATATGATATCATCCCTCTGATATTTTTAAAGAAGATTGGATGGTGAGATCTGGCCTTCATATTTAATATATTTTTATTTTATTTTCCAGGGATCATATTGGTTGGCGACTCTAATGTGTATGCGGAACCCCCTTGGTGACGAATAAGAGGAGAGTTTTGTGATAATTCAAGTGAAAGGGTGGTTGAAAAGGCACACTGACGTAGCGACGTGGGTACACAGAACCTATTCAGATCATGCCTGCAATTTAATTGCAGCCGTTGGACCCAAATAAAGGAGGTCAAATGGCTAGAGGCCATTTTTGGCCGGCAAGGGGGGACAGCGAGGCAATTCAACAGCCTAGGAGGACCCCCATGGCCATCCCCCTCCATCAAACGGCCTGGGAGGTCCATCTCAAGTTGTTAAAGGGGGTCTGAAGGCCCCACTTCTCTCATCTTTTGACCATATGCTTCACAATGGTGCAGAACCCTTCTGGTAGCGTCGAGAGTAGGAAGTAGGGGTGTGACACCCCTCTGAGCGTTCTTGGAGATCCGGATGACGCCGAAGAAAGGTCTGAGTAGCTTGGGTGAACCTCCGAAGCCAACATAATGGTCTGAGTTTGGAGATCACTAGAGCCCAACAGCCTAACTGGGTCCCACTACCTACACTGCAACTGACTGCCTCAATGGCCGTACCGAAGGCCCCACAAGCTCCATCGATGCACCCAATCCTAGTGTTTGGGGGCACTGCCCTCACATCGCGGACCCCTAGCCCAGCGGTTATATTGCCACTTTCATCGACTTAGTCGACACCCACCCCCACTGAGGTCGCTAAGGGAACATCCATCTTCTATGTGTACATCAAGATATGAGGGCATACATGTAAGTTGCTCATAGACATGGGAGTTGCAGCAACACAGTCTCCAAAGATACTACCACCAAGCTAGGCCTTGCACTAGTGCCGCACCCGACACCCTCTAGCGTGTCGTAGATTGATGCTTCTACCCTCCTGGTTACGTCTCAATGCCACATATTGTTGAAGATGAGCACCTATTACTAGAGGGTGTTTTGCGATGTGCTGGCCATGAAGATCAGTAGTATCATGCTGGGATGACATTAGTTGTTCGACCACGATGTCCAATCGGCTTGCTGAATGAACACATGCTCATTCATCTATGGTGGACGATGTCTATTGTGGTACTCATCAATATGGACATCGACTCAATTGACTTTGGCCAATCTGACACCTCAGCCAAAGGCCATGTTGATCAACAACGAGTGCACCTTTAGACGAGAGCTTGACCAAGAGAGGAGGATTCTCCCGTCTACTTTGCTTTCACCCTGGATGTCCCTCTAGGGACCCACCTCATGTGCGCGCTGTGCCTGAGTTGACCATGCTCATGGCCGGTTTAGGGGATGTATTCCCCAAAGAGCTCCCCAAAGATCTCCCACCCACGCGTGGCATACAACATGCCATCGATCTCGTTCTAGGTGTGTCGCTCCCGAACTTGCCACACTATCGGATGGAATCGGTAAAAGAAAGGAGCTATACTGACAGGTGAATGAGCCCCTATCAAAGGGCCCCATAAGAGAGAGGCTTAGTCCTTGCGCAGTCTCCATGCTATTGGCACATAAGAAGGATGGGACATGGCGCATGTGCTGCCACTCCAGCGCCATCAACAAGATAACGATGAAGTACCATTTTCCCATTCCTTGAGTGCAGGACCTGTTGGACCAGATAGCCAGAGCAATCGTCTTTTCAAAGACTGATCTACAAAGCGTGTACCATCAAGTGCGCATCTGACCTGGGTACCATGTTAAAGTATGACGTCTACAGTTTCATGGGCTTAGTGACCTTCTAAAGAAAGTTTATCTTGGGATTCAGTGGCATCACCATAGCCATTAGAGATCTGATTGGATTCAAGAAGTTTGAATGTAGGAAGGGTGCCGATAAGGCCTTCAAACAGGTCAAGTGCCTCATGACCGAGGCTCCGGTGCTATGAACTACCCAACTACAATAAGGTTTTTGAAGTCGCGTGTGACTCCTCCGGCGTTGGTATTGGTGGTGTCCTTAGCCAGCAAAGATACCCAGTGGAGTACTTTAGCGAGAAGCTAACTGATACGAGGCCCTGATGTGAAAACTATGATTGTGAATTCTACGCTCTCATCTAGTCACTTCGACACTAGCGGCACTACCTACTCCTGAAGGAGTTTATGCTCCATTCAGACCACAATGCCCTAAGGCACTTGCACGACCAAAAGAAGGTCACCGATCAGCATGCCCACTAGATCGTGTACTTATAGGATTACACCTTTGTCATCCGGCACAATAAGGGAAAGGAAAACTGATAACTTGCAAATTAACATGATTAATTAATGAATTTTACATTATATTTATGTGTATTAATGACTATATTTGCATGTTATCATATTAAAATAAAGAAAAATCATTTACCCTTTCATTTTATTATTTTTTCTGATTTTTTATCATTTTTTACATGGAATTTAACCTCATTTCAGTGAAGAAATATTTTTTACAGGGCTTTAAATACTTGGCTAAAGGTTGGTAAGTCTTTTCATGATTTTTCTGGAATTTTTCCATATTTTTATATAATTTTTTGACCATTATATAGCCAAGAAATGATTTTTACATATTTAAATAACACATATTTAATTTATTTGGCATTTATAATATATTTAAATATTTACCAAGGGGTATCCACGTCATTCGCCTGAAATTTTGGGCGAATAAATGGATATATTTATTTAAATAAGAATAGAGAGAGAGAATGAGCGTTATTGGTTCATTATGGCATCGCAAATCGCGATGCCATAACGAACCAATCATAGATTATAAATAATCTATGTGGCACGCAAGGCGATAAATTTTTTAGTCGTTAGCACGTGCCATGCACGCGCTAACCGACATTTTTTAGAATTCAACGCTTTACGGCGTCGATTTTCTGCGTACACGCAGAAATCGACGCCGTAAACATTAAAAAAAAATGCCGCCGCAATTTTTTTTTAAAGAAACGGCAGCGGTAAGCTCACCGCCCTTCTTTGAAATAACAGTAAAAAATTACGACGATCACCGATACACGTGCGTTGAATAATATTTTATTGTTTTTTTTAGGCGCTGACGAAGTACGTGGTCAAATATTGCGGCTGGCCTTGTTTGTTTTTTATTTTTTTATATATACATGGTGATGTGGCTTCTCTATAGCCATTGAAAAAGGCTAATCAATCTCCAATCATTACGGGCGGCCGACGTGGACAACGATGTGTCGACACGTGATACGATAAAGTAGAAAACGAGAAAGAATGCGTCAGCCAATCAAGAAATTGATTTTTTAAAAAATAAGATGATCCAACGGCCTAGATTTATCCTCACTAAAACCTTGATAGCTTGAGATCTAGACGTCCGATTGGGCTGAAATTTTGAGGGTAGTTTCATCTTTTCTCCCTCTACAATCCAGACGGTTGGATCTTTAAATAGGGGTCTGGAAAAGGGCGAAAATCACTTTTGGAGGCTCTCCCCAAGCAATTGGCCAGGAAGGACACAGGAGGGATTCTTGAAGTCGACAGATCTTGCTTCTGAACTCAAATTTGTAAGTCTCTGATTTGTATTTCAATCATCTTCTTGAACGATTCTAAAACGCCACGGCATGGGCGAAATGTACATGCCCTAGAAGTTTGTTTTGAATGAAATTAGCACTTCATTTTGATTCCGATTCAAGATCTGATTTTGGATACTTAATTCTAAATCAATTTAGAACATTTCTGCATCATTAGATTTTTTTATTTAGGGTTGGATTTCATCTTTTCCCTAATTTCTTCACTTTCTCTCTCTAGGTTAATTTGTTTAGTTTCTCTCTCTAGATTTTGATTTTTATTGTTTAGGAATTTAATGTAATATATAAAAAACCTAAAAATAAAATTTGAATAAACACTATCTTGAAGTCCAATTTAAAAATCCCTTTCTTGGTTATCTAATTCCCAATTTTAATTCATAAAATTGTTTTAAAATTTATAATAATCGGGGAAATTAACAATCTGAATTAATCTGAGCTTAAAATTAAAATATTCCTATCCTGAATTTTCTGACTGAAATATTAAAAATCAAAATTAAGTTTTACTTAATTTTGATTAATTAAAGAATATTATCAAGGATAATTGAGGTTTATTAATTACAAAATTAATTCATTTTTGAATTAATTCATTAAAATAGGATAAAAATTCTCATTTGTTGCTTCCCTGTGGTTCGACCCCTTACTTGCTCTATATTCGTATTTAGTGATTAAGGGAAATTATAAATTTTATTGTATAAGTCTAAATCCAAAATCAATGACATCTTTACGTGCATTTTTAGGCTTATCAAAAATATCATAACAGGTGCCCTTAGCTAGAGACACTAGTCCTCAATGTGATGAGGATGCGAGTTTTGAGGTTCGATCAGCTACTACATGACAACGCTGATTGCCCCGACTTTGGGATGTTAGCTAACGCCATCCAGGATGGAGTGAATTTTGTATATCGAGATTACTATCTCTTAAAAAGTTACCTCTTCAATGGGAAGAGACTGAGCATTCCCTGCACGTCGCTACGAGACTTTCTCATCTAGGAGACTCACATAGGTTGTCTTAGCGGATACTTTGGTGTCAACTAGACCATCCTGGCCCTCCCTAAAGAAGGATATTAGGAGGATCATCTTCAGATGCTTGATCTGCCTTAAGGCCAATATGACCAAGCAAAATGCTAGTCTATATACGCCCCTCCTAGTGCCATCGTGCCCTTGGGACAACGCCAATTCTATCCTGGTAGTTTTATAAAGATATTCAAAGATGGCACATTTCATGCCCTATTTGAAAACATCAGACACATCGTGAGTAGCATAACTTTTCTTTGTTGAGATCGTTCACCTACACCGAGTGCCACAATCAATCGTGTTAGATTGTGATGTGTGATTTATGCATTACTTTTGGAAGAGCCTATGGGCCTTGTTGGGGATGAACCTCAAGTGCTCTATGCCTACCATCCACAAACGGATGGGTGGGAAAAATGGTGAATCTCAACTCAGGGAACTTGCTCCATTCCATCCTGGGGTATAACCTCACCTCTTGGGATTGCGTGATCCTATGAGCCGAGTTCGCTTTCAACTCCTCTATGAATCATACCACGAGGCATACTCCGTTCAAGATCTTATATGGCCAGGTACCTCGTAGGCCCGTAGACTTCATTCTAGTAGATCCTCACATTAGGACTTTTGAGGATGGCTGATAAATGTCGAAATAAACTTTTTAATGTGCCATTTTCATCCAAAAATAATTATTTCGAGCTTCAATAAATCCTTAAAAATTCATATAATTAACAGAAAATTAGGGAAAAATCAGAAATTACTTGGAAGCATTATTTTTGTGTAAATATATGATAACAACCCAAATTTAAGCCTTTTAAATGCATAAATCATGCTAATAACATGAAATAAAGACCGAAATTAGGGTGTTATCAATGGCCTTGCATTCACCAAACATGTTAGAGAGATGCATCATGACATTCATTCAAGCATTGTCTCGCAGAACGAAATGTAGAAGGTTTCTGCCAATGTAGGTCGTAGGTGAGTTAAATACATTGAAGGATATCTAGTTATCGTTAGGTTGAGGCCTGAGAGATATTCTCTAAGAATCCCTATGAAGAATTAGGCTCGTAGTGCAGGGCCTTTCCCGAATAACCCACGTGATTAGCGAAAATGCACACGTTGTGGGCATCCCACCAGATTGGGGGATCTGTTCCACCTTCAATGGTAGCAACCTCACATCCCCTCGACCTCACACTGCCCAACACGGGCCTCTTTGTCAGGCTGAACAAGGGTCACATCGTCACCAAGCAAGAACTCCCTCCTCGCCCATCTGACCGCAAAGGGGTATGAATTTATGGAAAAAAATCCCTGATCGTTCTTAACCTATTTCTTAATCTAAATGTAGAAATCATCATATTGTAGAAAACCAGCAAGAGGGTGCACTTTGTGAGGAACATGATCAGGGAAGTTGCCGGGTTCGCTCCCTATGAGAAGAGAATCACCTAGCTTTTGAAGGTCGGCAAGGACAAGCGAGCTCTGAAACTAGCGAAGAGAAAGCTGGGCACCCACAAGAGGGCCAAGAAGAAGCGTGAGGAGATGGCCAATGTCCTCCGCAAGATGAGGTATCGCAGTTTCCCCCTAAAAATTCTCGCCATTTATGATTGATTTTTAGTGTTTTTGGATTATTTGATTCATAATTTTCTCTGTTTTCAAGGGTAATCACAGTTTCGTGCTTTTAGTTTAGTCCCCGTCTTATGAGATTCAACTCTTTCTTGTTGATTAATTGATTAAGTGAAAATGTATTGAACCAATGATGTTTTGCTTTTTTTTAATTTTCTGATGGGTTTTATTTTGATAGGGCTGCTGGTATGTCCAAGAAGATGAAGTAATGGCCATATCTTGCTGTGGAAGGTTTTTGATGGGTCATCTTATTGTTGGCATTTCGACGTGAATTTTTTATTCCCTGTTTAGTTTCAAACATGCATAATATCCAATGTTCCTATTTTTCTCTTAGGTACTTTAATGATGTTTTAATTAAAGTACAGAATCGAGTCTGAGGAAGTTCTCATGGAAAGATAACCCCTTTATTTGTGATTCAGAATAAAATTTTTGATTTCAACTCCAAACCGTTGATTTTTAATTTCAACACCATGTCTTTAGATTAAACAGAATTTTTCTTAAATTGTTGTAGTACAATGGAGGTAGTCTGTCTCGTACGCCCATTTTAGGGTTTAATGAGTGGTACTGAAGAGGAAGAGATGAGTAATAGAAACTCAGGAAGGTTTCATATTTTGTTGATATTTATGGTAATGAATTACTTTAGTTTATTGGTAATTCAAGTACTGTGAAATAGAGGACTCAATTTCAGAAATAAAACAAAATACGAAGTTTCGTCAGTTGAATTTATGAAATTGTGGGGCGCTTTCTTTCGATTAGTTGAGAAAATCATACATTGTATGTTGAGTCTACATTTTCAAGATTTCAATTTATGTAGCCTCACATCCTTGACGATTTTTTTTGTAGTCTTCTTTATTGATAAGAGAGCCGCATTTAATATCATCAAATAAGTGAAATTACTTGTCAGTTTATTTTGAAGAATTCTCAGAAGATGATTTTCAATTATGTGTGACTTGGTAAGATATTGTACTATTTAGTTTGATTAGTGACGTCGGGGAAAAGAATGATATGACTTTAAAGTACAATTTTTTAAACTTAAAAACAGTTCATCGCAGCAGTTTTCTGGTGGAAAAAACTTGACTTTTGTTATTTTAATTCTGTTTGTACTAACGTTACAATTCGACGATGTGAATAAATCATTGTATACCACTCAATTGAATAAAATTTGTATTATACGTTTTAGTAGAATGACAATATTTAATATTTATGCTAAATGAATGCAACTTACATAAGTTGTACATACAGTAATCAAACATTAAGAAACAGTATATGAACATTTTATTGAATTTTTAATAAGTTGTCTGAAAATATATCACGCCTATTTAACGTCAAAACAGTAATATTTATTCTCGGTGTTCTCATATCAGAAGTAGGTTTCAATTCTTAGTATTAAAGAATCAGTTGATGTAAATTGGAGTATGTTTTATTGAAAAATAAATTATGTCAATTAAACGTCAAAACGAGTTCCTTTAAATTCTTTCCTAGAAATTTTTTTATGAGGCAATACGATGCTTTTTAATTTTTAATACTTTTTAATAGGGTGAACTTTTAATCATTTAAGGTTTATTAAAATGAATATATTTAGGTCAGTTTAAATAAAGATTTAATGTCCATAAATCATCTATTTTTAATCTTTTGTTTGGCTCAACTATTTCCGGATAATGTGATGATCAGATTCATTGAGACACAGGTTGATGTGTGATCTTTATGGGCCATAAAAAGTTCGAAAAACTTTGTTGCATTTGTAATGATGTTTTATCACCTCATCTCTTTGAGCTTTCTCCCTCTATTCTTATTCTCCATCATCATCTCTGATGAACACGTTCACACTATCACATCATGCCACCACTTTTAACGAGCCATCCGTCATTGCCATCATGAGCTGCTGCCAGTAACATTGCATCTGCCACAGCCCCCACGAGGGCACCATGCCCCAATTTACAGTCTGCCATTACTGCTAGTGCAGCCTACGAATAATACTGTTACATATCAGCCCCATTGCTGTTGCATACCAGTTATTCATCAGTTAGCATACTAATATGATATGCCTCATCTTGGAGATGAGGCCTGGTTCTGTTCCTTCCTTGGGCTTGGGGATTTCTGAGCCTGCATCATTCACCATCACACAGTCCCATAACTTCATGGTTTATACCAGTGTAACTATTAATATTTTTACTTAAATATATGGTTTAAAAATAATATGCGCTATCTTTATAATCTTATTATTGGTTTAATAAGATTAATGAAAAATAAATAAGAAATGGTAAATTGAGTTTATTGTGCCAATTAAGTTGGGTTAAGCAGACCGATGTGACGATCCAGCTAGTTCAACCCTCAACCAAGCCTCTTGGTTGGGTTAGATTTGTCTAGTTGATTCCCATGTTTGCCCACCCAACTCAACACCATGTCAACCTGACCTCTAATCTGTCTTCCTGGTTAGGTTTGGTTAGTCAAACCCAATAGCGTGTTTGGTTGGTCTAACTTGACCGCCAATAGTGCCTTAGACATGCATGACTGAACAGTTATACTGTTGAAATCTTTTGTTACGTAGAATTTTGGGATATTTTGGGCTTCCATTAAATCTCACTTCTGCAAATAAATGATGATATAGATATACGTAGATGAATATATATAGATATATGAAAAATATTTTGAGCTTCGTTGGAATCTGACTTCTGTAAATGATGATATGGATATATATATATATATATATAGAAATTGCAAGAAGATAATGACCGAAGCACAAAGAGACTAAATATATATAATTTTATTCCACTAAGATAAAAGGTGATATATGATACTGGAAGTGCCTCTCCTCTTCGCTTTCCTCGTCTAATTTTGAACATGATCGACACCAACAGAACTACATAAATATCGAAACACTGATAGTGAAGTCTGTTATAGATAAGAAGTTATGCCTAGATAGAAGAGAGAGAGATGCTAAGTTACCCTCAAAGTTATTTGAGCTTGAATCATTCTCAGCGGTTGAATTTTCTCTCTTCTCATTGATCCACATGCCGGATTCCTAACCTATCACATAATTTATGTAAACACTGAAATAAATAAAACCCTCTAAGAAACTACATGATATATTTTAATTCACAAAAAGTAATAAAATGTCTATGAATTTAGACACTTTCAAAATTTTATGAATTCATGTAAACCCTGAAAATAAATAGAACTCTTTAAGAAACTACAGAATTTTTACAATTTATGAATTTAGAAATTTTACAATTTTTATGAATTTATGTAAACCCTGAAAATAAATAAAACCCTTCAATAAACTACATAATATATTTTATTTCATAAAAAATTTAAAATGTCTATATTGAGTTAAAAATATATATACTGATTTG
The DNA here is from genome assembly GCF_029677425.1 of Wolffia australiana. NCBI lineage: Eukaryota > Viridiplantae > Streptophyta > Magnoliopsida > Alismatales > Araceae > Wolffia > Wolffia australiana. The sequence goes on from NC_135838.1 coordinate 3,736,134, forward strand.
AATGTGATGTCAGAAAACTTTATATATCAGAAGCTTAAAAATTCAGACTAAATAAATTGATTTTGGTTTGAATATGATGTTGGAAAATAACAAAAAATAGAACAAATCCCAGTACCATTTTAAAATATATATTTATCTTGTTAAAACTTATAACATGCATACATAATCATTTTAAAGCAATGAAGCAAGGAAATTTCATTATTACATGATACTTTTATAAAAAAAATTTCATTTGATTTCATTATGACTGTTTATTATTTTGGTTTAGTATCACACATATTATATTTAAATAGCATATGAATATATTATTTTTTATTGAATAACTCAAAAAAATATATCAGGTATATTACATTATATAAATGTTATAATTTACTGCAGGATGTGTATTGCTGATGCCAAGAAGAAATTTCCACGCTAAGAGTAAGTACCAACCTACTAAAACTAAACATTATACTATCAAAATGATTCAAATATTTGACATATTTACAAACAATGAATAAGTTTCTGCCCCTACGAGCGTAAGAGGAAATTGATATCAGTAATAAGAATCAAATTTAAGTTCGGAACAAAAATAGAGTAAAAAACATTTCCCCTAAATTTAAAGTAAATAAATGACATTTAATGCTGTAATTATGATGTTAAAAGAGTTCATCGAGATTTTTTAATGGGAGATGCAGATCAAATGATTTAAGTATTAGAATTTTAATATTCATTTGAAATACTTTATGGATTAAAAATTGAGATGTATTAGTAAACTCAAGTCATCATCGGTCATATAAGGGCACGTAAGATTTCAGATTCATAATTCAACTCATGATATTTTTAAAATAAATAAATGACAATTCTCTGAATAAAATATGCTAAAATTATACAGAACATTACATCATCTCAATTTGTTAAGAGTGAGGACGACTTATGTTTTATATTGACTACCATGTTCAGTATTTGTAATCAACTCACATTGGAGAGAACCAAGACACCATTTTTTATTGAAAAATAATTCAATTCAGATCAATATTACCCCATAAATATGGTAGGTAGTATGAATAAGGGATGAATCACATTTTCAATAACTTATCATTGGAATTTCACCAGTATATTGATATCATATTCTTCATGATAGGGGTCTCAAATTTAGAGATGCAACGATTCCTAATGTTTTATGTCATCTACTATTGGTTAAAAAAAACTAGGGTCCAAATGTTTACGAATCATACAAAGTGTATTAATTTATGAAATAAAATTTATAATAATTTATTTGCTACGCATAGAGTTCAGATGAAATACATAGATAGAAGATATTGAATTAAGCAAATTTTCAGTTAGAAATATATTTTAAGATTTTTTAAAAAATTATAAGATTTTTATGAAATAAATTTCATCGAAATAAAAAATTGTTAACCCAATTTTGGAGACAGGATAAATGCGTAATTTTCTTTTAATAATATACACAGGATTTATCAGATTTTAAGGAACTTTTTAGGACAAACTAAGCTGCGGCAGAGGAGCGACACAAAGGACACTGAGGAATATAATGATACTAAAATAAGGGGTGAGAAGGCGTAACCTGCATGCAAGGGCCTGGATGTCGCTGGGTGCTTGAGGTCTGCAGGGAAGGGCCTAGACGTCGGTGGGGCGCTTGAGGTCTTCATATGGCTGGCGATTAATAGGGCTGGTTCCAGGCGGGATCGATCGGTGGACATGTGCGGGTGGTGCGGCCTACGGCCAATCAATCGGGGTCAACTGGTGTCGATCCGTGGGGGCACGGTCAATGGCCAACCAGTCGAGATCGACAAGCAAATGTGTCCGTGTAGACCCGATCAATGGTCAATCTAGCAACCGCAAGGGGGGGGGGGGGGGAGGCCCACGGGGCACCTGTTGATCAGTTTGTTTGGGCAATAAATTTCAGTTGGCCGCATTCAGCCAGCGAGGAGATTGGGCAGTTAATGCGTCCTGTTGTGTCTCAACGCCGGAGGACGATCGCTCGCCGGTGGGGCCAGCAAAAGCTGAAAGGTTAGCATCCGTAGGTCACCACCAACGCAGTCTCAGTGTCGTTGTCAGACTAGTGCGGTCGAGCGGCGGTTATGGTGGCGTCAGGCACCACAACGGGGGGGGGGTTGGGACTGCTCTGATGGTTTTCCACATGAAAAGGGTGATCGGAGGACAGCTAGTCGGAGCCACTACGGAATGTTTTGGGTAGGAGGGTGGCTGATAAGTTGAAAATTCAAATGCTAATTTGATTGTTGCGTAATGTCAACTTATACAATAAAACTCTCATCCTTTCGTTCAACTTAATAGTAATTCAGATGGTGAGTCAGAGATTGAACCACAAGGAAGGGTGTACTTAGATTGATTTCTCGTTAATGTCTCTATGAGTTGAACGACAGAATTTAATCATGGAATGAATGCTCAAAAGTGCTATTTGTCACTGAAATCCACTAATATGCACTGAATGATAAACTAATAACCCTAGTGCTTAAACATTCAAGTTACTAATGAGTTGTAGTTTGTGATTCACACTGCAGTTGATAGAACTCGGGGTAGAAGGTCAACGTGGTAGCTTGGCATCGAGTTACCTTCTTCTTTAGTGATTCTCCTCAGCTCAATCTTTCTTCACGACTCCACACATTTTGCCTGGAGCTTGGCTAGTTCCAAAACATGAATACAGATCTGGCAGAGGAAGTATTTCATGATGAAGAAGAATGCCTATTTCTCTTCGTCCCCTCGTCGTGTCCCTCTACAGCTCAGAATGTCCCTCCTCCACCTTTGCCTCCTCTTTTCTTTTTTTCTTTTCCCACCTCTCTTCCTTCTTCCCAAGTCGTTGGATCCTTCCGCCCACAAGCAGCCGTCGGATCTTTTCCGACCAAGCTTTGTCCAAAGATTTTGCCGCGCTCCCCTTTAGTAAAATTTCCCTGCATAAGCAAGCAAAAAAAAACAACTATAAGGTGCTACTTTATAGTCAGCGGGAAGGATTTAGTCCCATATGGACTAACTCCACATAAGTCACTTTTATAAAAATCGAGTTTAGTCATAGTTATTTGAATAATTGTCTCTGTGCTACCCCTTTATCATGCTATTGTCAATGGGTGCCTCCGTTGACATTTCTGTTCTGGGTAGGCATGCTGCCTACAAACTTACCCTTTGCTTGGAAACCCCCTTTTATTTCAGGAAACAAAAGCATTGTGAAATAAAACACTATCCAACACATTCAGACATTCAATTCTTCTAAAGCTCATTAGCTTCCCATTTTATATTCCTTTTTCGATTGCTAACTTGTCATGACACAATTTCGGTTCATTACAAAACTATATCTATAGATCTTCATGATGCAACCATTTAAATCCAAACATGATCATTCATGGCTAATTTGGTAATATGATGAAAACTCTGGATACTTTAAGTCTAAATAGCTTAATTAGCCTCTCGTTCTTGATGATATATGCCATTTATCATGCGTGTTTTTTTATGTTATCAGTGGCCGATCGAGGTAGCCGACGAATGGCCGATGAGGCATGATAGCGGCAACAACTAGATGGTGAGAGTTGATGACATGAACGTCTTTAACTTCTACGAATGAGCTTGGGTGCACGTCGACGACTGTAGGTGGTAAGTAGTGATGGCAACAACGTGCCAAGAAGATGCTAAGGGATGTACCCTCTAGGATTGAGGAAGGATTGACAACAGCGGGACAACAGCTGTTCTTCCGACGACGGCAAGGACTTCAAAGCGGTGAACCTAGGAGTGGCGGCTGATCGTTCGGTGGTATTTTCCTCTAGATTACTCTAGAAAGAAGTAAAGATAATGTCCATGAAGGAGATGGAAGGACCCAAGTGAAGAGAAACTCAATTTTCAACTAAGAAGTCCAAATGACACTAGGGGCATACCATCCCTTATATAGGTAAGAATGGTTGCCTTAATGGGCCAACTTAGGGGTAATGCCCAAGGTAAAAGACATTCCCTAATGGTCCGAATAAATTCAGAAAAACATAAGAAAAGACAGCGGAGGCCAAACACGGGGGGGGGGGGGGGCAGAAAAATCCATAAAGACACAATGCGGAAGTAAACAAACTATCAGGACCGGTCGTCAAGCCGTACACCTGAAACTCGGGTTCTTCGCGTTGACTCAGGCTCCATGATGCACCTGCTGGTGAGCTTGGGCTTGGCCTTCCCGATGGTCCTAAATCATCCTCCCACGGGGGAGGAACTCGGCTCTAGCGAGTTAGAGCCAAAGATATCATCCAGAGGCTGGATGAGCTCCGGTCGAAGTCGCTGAAGATCCTCCTCTGAAATCCATGTGTCGTCTGATGACGCCCAACCCTGCCAATGAACTAGGAACTTGCAGCTTGGCTTTTCCCGTGCAGCGTTAATTATCTCCTCCAGTATCGACTCGATACACTTGTGTCTCAATGGGGATAGAACGGGTGGGGATGGATGGTGTCACTCATGCTCATCACTACTAAGGCTCGAGGGGCTGTGAGGCTCGACAATGGGTGGCATGGGTCGGGTATTGGACTAGGTCGCTAACATTGAAGGTAGAACAGATCCCCCAATCTGGTAGGGTGCCCACAACGTAGGTGTTCTCACTGATCATACGGGCTATCAGGAAATGCACGAAACTACAAGCAGGAAGCTTCTTAGCGATCTCCGAAGAATAGATCTCAGGTCTCAACCTGACCATAACTAGATCTCCCTTAGTGTATCTAACTAACTTACGACCTACATTGGCGGCAACCTTGCACCTTTTGTTCTACGAGGCAATGTGTGAATGAGTGTCGTGATGCAATTCTCTAACACGCCCACCTTGTGCTTGCCCTACTCGAGGTCCATCAAATTCAAGAGGAGTCATATCATGTGGAGGCTAGGTGATGGAGCATGCCCAAACGACATCGACAAAACATCATCAGAGTTGTCTTCGCCGTCAACAACATCACCGCTAGTTCGTGTCCAACCCGACCGACATGCCAAAGCATTTGTGAAGACTCCCAGGTTTAAATACTTTGGGTAGAGCATGCCCGTGCACGTGTTCGCATTTTAATTATCTATTTTTGTTCGTCTAATTTCTGTTTTGTTTTCGTCACAATGAGTGCACCATACTTGTCGTGACGCATCCGTATCATCGTGTTTTATTCGTCGTTTTGTTCTAAAATTGTTTAAAATTTCTGTTTTTTACTTTAAGTGTTGTAAGAGGGGTTCCTTGTTGGGCCCCTTAAATGACTGTTGTAATGTGCCCATCATGACCCTATATATGGCCATGATGCGCACGTCTTTCTTTCAGATCTGGATTTGAAGTTGGTTCCAGTTACGCCACATTTTTAGATCTCACCCCAAGAGAGAAAGGGAGGAGGATGAAGAGAGGGAGGAGAAGGACGGAGGAAGAAGAAGAAGAGGGAGAGCTAGAAGAGGACAGAAACGAGATTTGAATGCATCATGGAGGTCACCTTCCCTTTGTTGACTCCGCTCACAGCATACCCATCTTGGTTAGGTCAATTGCATTGTAGAGGTCACCTTCCCTTATTCTTCCTCCTCTCTTCTTCTTTGAGCATGAGATCTGAGAATGAACTGTAACTGCCAACAAATAAACCCAGATTGAAAGAAAGACGTGTCCATTATGGCCTTATATAGGGCCATGATGGGCCCATTACAACAGTCATTTAAGGGGCCCACCAAGGAACCCATCTTACAACACTTAAAGTAAAAAAACAAAAGAGGGAAATTTTAAAAAATTTTGAAATAAAAAGACGAATAAAACCTGACAATACGGACGCGTCACGATGAGTACGGTGCACTCATTGTGACGAACACAAACAAAAATTAGACGAAAAAAACAGATAATTAAAATGCGAACACGCTTGTACCTGGTGTATTTAAACCCGGGCGTTTTCACAAATGCTTTGGCATGTCAGTCGGGCTGGACACGAACCGACGGTGATGTTGTTGACAACAAAGACAGCTCTGATGATGTTTTGTCGATGTCGTTTGGTCGCGCTCCATCAGATCGTCTCCACATGGAACGATGATTAAGGATTTAATATTCTTAACGTGTTGATTATTGAGGTGAGAAGAGATACTTACTAAATACAAAATCAAATGATGAGAAAATAATAATTGAGATAGTGATATTAAGTTGAGGAAAGAAGTAAGTAGATAGTAATAATTCAAGTTTGCGAAGAGAGAGTGAATACAAGAATGATATAACAATGACGTGAGGCATAAAGGGAATAGGGTAGAGAATGAGTCAAATAGGGTAATTAACAAGTTAATTGTGTAATAATGATATGAAGATATTAACATGTGATTTGGAGGACGTATGGAGGTGATGGAATGTCAAGATGTGTAGCGAAAGAGAACAAAACTTCCGAAGGTGTCAAGAAAGAACAATGTAAAGTGACGAAACTTACCGTAGATCCCTATGTCCTGCCATGATCATGGTGATTTGCGAGTGCAGGTGAGCTCTCCTTCTTCTATGTTGCTTTTTCCTACACACAGAAGGCACCAAGAACACACTTGAAGGATCTCAAAAGCCCACTACCTTTCAATCGGCCCACATGAAAATGAAGCAAATTTAAGGATGATTTGATAGTAATTCCCACCTCTATTAATAGATCAGAGGGATGGATGAAAAGAGGAGGGAGACAAAGCATCCGTGAAATTTCATCTCATCAAGACCTCTGGTTCGTCAGAGATCGCGTTTGAATTTGGAGCAATCTTAGTCTTTCATTTTTATCTCTCCTCATCATCTACACTGACGCTTCATTGTTTTCCATTTTTGGTTAAGCCGTCCAATCATCATATGCTTTAATAATTGTATGACCGCCTCGTCTTCTTTGATCACCTCATCTTCTGTGATTGCGCTTTTTGAAATCGCCATGTGTACCTGGAGGAGAAAATACCAAAAATTACTTTAAATATCATTTTGAATATTGCGACATCGCGACATGGCGCCACACGCCACATCACAATATTCCCTTTTTCTTTGAATGACACGCTGATGTGCGTCATTCACATCAATACTCATTTTTGGGTGCCGCTTCAGCACCCTTTTGCTTGTTAGTCAACTATAGGGGTACATGTGTGCGCCACGTGTACCATCGCAATTGTTGACTTGTTTTTCCCTCTTTTTTTTTCTTCTTTCTCTTGTTTCTCATATTGCATTTATTGTGATTTAAATCACCTCTTCTTTTCATAGGTCCACATCACCCCTGCGGATGAAAAGAGAGAGAATGCAGATAATGATTGGCCCATTATGGCATCACAATTCATAATGCCATAATTGTGCCTTTTTGCAATGATTAGCACAACTAATCATTGTGAATGCTCATGATTGGTTGCCACTCTATGAATCTAATGGTGACACGTTGGGGGAAAATATTAAAGCCACAAAAAATTAATAAATTATTTTAAAATAAATATGAAGTCATAAATATACAATAGATATATATTTCGACTTAAAAATTTTAAATCTCTGAATACGAGTCTAAAATATTCATAAAACATATAGTCTCAACGAAAAAATTAAGTTCCTTAAGGATTCAGTGTTAGAAGAATTACATAAAATCTGATCAGATCCCAAAAATCATAATATGAATAAAAAAATAGGTTTAATCATATTTGTATTCATTTTAATGCATAAAAGTGTAACTTTCCCAGAATTAATCCCTTAATTTGCATGTTTTTAACAAAGTGTGTCTGAGTGGACGAACTAACACACAAAAACAATTAACTGGCCCTAGGCCAATACTCCTCAAAAACCCCACAGCTGAATGATAGACTTTCCAAAATAGGCCGATTCCTGACTGGCCCACGACGTTTCTGTATTTACCCTAAACTCTTCCATCCATCCATAGGTTACATCTGTGTAATATTTCCGAATTATTTCAGAGACCGTTATTTCTCTCTTGAAGACCGTTAGTTCTCTTTCAATGGCCGTTGGTTCTCTCTTAAAGACCGTTCGTTTTCTTTTGGGACCGTTAAGGCAATGTAGATAAAAGCCATCACGAATGAATAATACGGAACTATGTTTCCTTTCACTATAGTTTCTTTCTCTGCATTGTTCGCGCGTTCTCTCAGTAAAGCCGTTAGGTTTCTTTAAAAGACCGTTAGCCATTGGAGATAAAAGCCATTGCGAGTTATGTTTTGTTTCACTCTAGTTTCTTTCTCTGCCTTGTTCGCCTGTCTTCTCGCCTATCTCTCGCCTACGCTGCGCATTCTTCTTGGGCTCTTCCTTGGTCGTCGCCTTGTTCTCGCGCAAGGGCTGTCTCACTGTTGCTCTCTCTTTCTCTCTCTATTTTTCTCTGTCTCACCGCCTTTAATATTTCTTGCAGGAAGATCGTCAGCGGAAGGCACCTTCAAGCGTATACGTTGCTCGAGCAGTTTCTTCTTGGGGTATGTTCAATTCTCGTTTTCCACATTCTTTTATCTTTTAACTCTCTTGATTGTATTTCATTGTCCAATTCTCGTTCACTGTAATTGTTTTCTCTTTGCAGGGAAACTTCGACGGCTAAGACTATCATCTGCGCATTTCACTTGCCTGCCGTGGCCGATTCTTGAACCGGTATTTCTCGTTATTTCTTTTGCTCTCAGATTCACTCTGTTTTCTTTTCTTTTTTCAGGGTGGGTCGTCGGATACTGCTTGAGAATGAAGACTGAACTCCCTCGCCAACGCTGATCCTCTACGAAGAGACTTGCTCTTGCCATCCCCTCACTTTTTCTCTCTTCTTTCTAGTCTTCACTGTCTAACAACGTTTCTCTTGCTTCTTCTCTCGCAGATAAAATGACCCCCAACCTTGCCCCAACATTTTCTCAGTGGGGAGAGGGGGCGTATCAAATTCCTGAAAGAGTATGCTCTAATATTTCATCGTTATTCTTGCCACAATTTCATCGCGATTCTTAAGAGTATGTAAAGGTCAACGACTTCTAACATAATGAATTATCTTTCAATGAAAATTGAAGGTTAGAGTGGATGATTTCCTCGAATATAAGGTTTTGGGTAAGCTTGGACAAGGGGCATATGGTGTGGTGTATGCTGGAGAAACCATTGGTGACTCCTATGAGGTTAGAATCACTCATGTGAAATTAAAAATAATTATACTAAGGCACGCATAATTTACTTTTGTCGTCGTTTCGCATCTACCATGAATCACAGGTAGCGATAAAATTTCAACACGTAAGCCGCGAAAACAACAACAAAGAAGAAGAGCCCCACGAGTGGCACGTCTACAAGTACGAACTCGACGACTCTCATTTCTCTTTCTTTTTCATGTGTCCGCCCCACGTTGTGATCATGGTTAAAGATTATGTTACAGCGAATTGCGGGGATGTTATGGGCTACCAAAGATCTACCGCAAAGGCCGCGTGGGTGATTATTATATCACGGTAGGGACATGTAATTTCGTTGGGTTCGTGTCTTCATTGTTCCCGATTTCCCATAGTTTTAACGTTACTCGCTCCATATAATATTCGTGTCAGGTAATGGAGAAACTTGGCCTGAGTATACGAGACGCGTGGGATGCCAGAGGGCGATAGTGAGAGACTAATTTCCCATTAACGTTTGAATTATCTTCCTGTCTAACTTTGAGTTGTGTCTCCACAGTATATCCCCTGGCATGGCCGCCAACATTGCCATCCAGGCTATCATAATCCTGGAAAAGTTTCACACTAGGGGGTAGACTTCCGTGATGTCTTCTAAACTTTCCGTGATTCTCTTCGTAGTATGTGTTCTGAATAACCGCATTGTGTGAAGAAAGATTTTAAGTGTATCCCTTCTCTTTGATGCATGTTAGGTATGTGCATGGTGATATTAAACCAGAGAACTTTCTCTTTGGCCGACGAGGAAGCCTCAAGGAAAACCAACTTTTCCTGATTGATCTGGGAGTAGGTAGGTTTCCTGGCAGGACTTGGTTTTTCTTTATGGCTCGTGGCTTTCATGGGTTTATTGAGTGGGAAGTCCACCTTTCAAATATGCTTTTTGGAATGGAATTAACTCCGTTCCGTGTTCAATATGTTCGTTCGTTTTTTTCTCGAGGCGCCGAAAATTATCTTCACTCTCTTACTCACGAACCTAATTCTTCGTTTTGTTGAACTTAATTCTCTGTAACATTAGCATCGACGTGGTGGGATAACGATTCACAGAAACATGTCCGCTGCAACAGAAAGCCATTGACTTTCAGGTACATTTTGGATACTGTTTCGCTTCTCCAAGAATGTTTTCTTTCTATTCCTTGATTTTTTTATTTTTAGGAGGCTGTTCATCAAACTTGCCGCTTTAGACCCAAAGGTTTTTGTTTTCCCTTTTAGGGGTACAGAAAAGTATGCCAGCATTCGGGCCCATGAAGGAATGAGGCTTTCGAGGGCCGACGACTTGGAGTCTCTCGCATATACGATGGTTTTTCTACTCCGGGGGAGTCTCCCCTGGGACGGATTTAAGGTTTCTCTTTGACGTATATGATGGTTCTTCATCGTCCAGTTCATATATTTGACTATTTTTTTCTCAATCTATAGGGGAAAGATCCAAATCTTCATGCATTATCAATGAAGACTCAGATGTCTTCAGAAGCTATATGCTTCGCATGCCCCAAACCGTTCAAAGAACTGCTTATTGCCGTGAGGACAATGAGACATGATGCAAAACCGGACTATGGAATGCTCATCTCTCTCTTTGAGAGCTTCCTGCGTCCTTCCACTTACCGACGAATGCTAAAACTTCATGCTCCTCAGGTGAGATTTCACAAACTTATTTTCTGTGTTTAATTTCTATGTATTTTCAATTGATTATGTATTAGTGTTAGACACCAACTGTTTTCAACATCGACAGGTCAGTAGGAAAAGAAAAAGGCTGTTGATAGTCCCAGGCAAGAAACCAGTATTGGGTACAGAAGATGAGCGGCCCCCCAAACGGGCAAGAATCTGAAGCTGGATGTAGGAATCCAACGTTGTTCCAGGCAAACAAATTTGAAACACAACACAAGAAAATTTTAGAACTGAATGGGTCTTATGAAGATGCATAAAGATCAGTAACATAAGTATATCCAACAATACATTTGAAATTACTCTTAATGTCCTTTGCATATTTTTCTTTTTCTGGACAACAGGCAGTCATGCATGGACAATACATCAGATGGTCTTATCGTATAATAAAATTTTTATTGCAAAGCAATCTATAAAGTCCATCTTGGAAGAGGAAAAGAAGAATAAAAGATAAGAGAAGAAGACGAACGAAGAAGAATATATGAAGAACAGAAGCAGAAAAGAAAACACAAGTGAACACAAATAAAAGATTAAAACAAAACGAAAATAAGAAGAAGAGAAAGACAAAAAAAAGAAAAATGAAGAACAAAAGAACAATTAAAGACTAAGAATGAAGATCAGAAGGAATAAGCAAAAGAAATATAACAAGGAATATGAAAACTAATAATAAAAGTTCGAGAAAGCGGAATAAGAAACAGAATAGGAGGAATAAGGATGAGATGAGGGGAAAACAAGAAGAATAGATAAAAAAAGAACAAAAAACAAGAGAAGGAAAAGAGAGGAATAAGAAGGATAATAAAAGTGTGGAAGATGAAAAGAAAAATAAAAACAGAAGATGACAAAAGGAGTAGGGAAGATCAAAACAAGAATTAAATAAAAATAGAAGATGATGAAAATAAAATGAAAACAAGAAGACAATAAAAATAGAACAAGAAGAAGAAAGGGAGAAGAAAGGGAGAAGAAAAGAAGAAGAAAATATGAGGAAAAGAAGAAAAAAATGAGTGTCCGGGGAGGGGGAACATTAGGAGGAGGGGGAGCATGACTCGGAAAAGGGGGAGCGTGACCAGGACGAGAGGAAGTGCGACCAGGAGGAGGAGCACACAACCAGGGCGTGGGGAAGCACAAGACCATGAAGAGAGGAAGTGGAACCAGGGGGAAGGGGGAGCACACGAGCAATAATTATGATTTAACTAATATCTGGGGTGACTCCAGTTTGGCCATCTAACCAGATCCAGCCGCTCCTGCGTGTCCACCCTGAAATGGCAGACTGATAGTCATGGTTTGGTCCAGAGTGATTGATCACCGGTCCAAAATGTCAAACCCTACCAAAAGTACCATTCAACGACCATGGCCTCAATTTATAGATGAAAATTCTCTCATGGCCATTCCAAGTTAGTCATTTTATACTGGAATGGACTGATCTACATGTGCGTACTTCCATCCTAAATTAATTGTATAATCTCTTCAATTATAGTTAATGAATCACTGAAGTACCATTAAATAACAGCTATGACACTCAAAAAAACTTATTTTCCCGTTTGAGATATAAAAACTTAAAAAAATACTATTTAAAAGAATATGTCTTGATGTTCTATATCTAGATATTATGAGTTCAAAAAAAACTTCCATTATTTGGAAGATATTTTCAGCAATATTATAATGATGACTTAATATTGCTTAATGGGCTTTGCCCACACTTCATATAACAAAAAATCAGCAAACGTCATGTATAGAAATCCAATGAATGATTAGATGACAGAAGTGTAGCATAGACATTAGTCGAAATATTTTTAAATTGAACATATTTTACTTAGTTTGTAAAAATTTTAAATCGAGATCAAATAAGTTTTTTTAACAGAAATAATCAGGGAAAATTAATCAGTGAAAATAAGTAAAAAAATATCTTTTGAATGGAATGTTTTGAAGTGTCAACTATAAACTGAATGGGATATTTTGAAGCCTATTGGAAACCGGTTGAAGCTTGTTGCAGCTGGTTGAAGCTGTTTGAAGCCTATTGTCATGAATCCACTAATGATAAACCACATTTTATCATCAGTCAAACTATCTTACTCTCTCTTAACTTACATATGTCACCTCTCCCTTACAAATTATCATGCTTGGCGTCTCACATCATCTCCCTCTCACATTTTTTCATCCTTCGTAACTTATTTCCTCATTGGGTCTCATATCTTTAATTCCGACCATTAAATACTCCATTCCTAAGACCTATATATGGATGCATAACGAAGAGATGAAGATTTTTTAAATAAATTATAAAATGTATTTTGTGATTTTATTATGACTTACCTTCGGGATCAGATCCATGAACAGCGTAGAGGCACAAGTTGATTCCACAAGCCTTCCTCTACTTGAAGCAGCCAATTCCTGAATCAATTGAACTAACTTATCCAATCCTTGAGTCCACAGGGGAGTTGTGCTTGAGTCACAAGCACTGGCGGACTCACTGACAAAGAAAACACTTTCAGGGAAGAAACATGATTCCCAAAATAACTTCAATAATAACCCTTCCAGAGTACAAGATACCTTATATATGCCACTAAAGGTGCAGAGTCGTCCATAATGACAGTATTCTTGGAAATAAAACTTCAAAAATTGACAAAAACAACTCTGAAAATATAAAAGAGAATGTCAAGAGTCTAAAAGGCCTGAGCAGAGATCATGAATATTATAAGGCAGGCTGAATCTGTTAGAGCATATTGTGTGACTCAAGAAGATCCTTGCAAGACAAAACACAACATATGTGCCTCTGAAAAGGTATAGCAGAGATACTCTTCACATTGTGGTAGAGGAAGAATCTGTTAGAGGGTTCTATGAGAGAACAATCTGTAAGAGAATTTTCAGGTCTCGATGTATTTTTCTGCAGATTTCATCAGCTTATAGAAGGTTCTCTTTCTTGGGCTACCACTGATAAATCTACCTCAATAAATGGGCTTCTGGACTCCATCAAAAACCAACTCAAAATTAGGAATCATTATGAGGTACTAATCTGAATGACTAGTATTCTAATGAAAGACCGTTGGAACTAATCCACTTCAGAGTAGATCTGATAGAATGGATTTGATTCTCATTTCTGTAGTTGGAAGCAATCAAATTAAACAACGTTTCCTCTCAGCTAGGAATCTGACATGTATATGTTCATACATTGTAAATATTTTGTTGTCGTTCGCAAATATCGTGTTTGGTAAATTTTAAAATGAAAGCGTTGTTGGCCTTTCAATAATACTAACAAACCCAAAGCTTGTGACAAACTTGTTTTGATAATATCCATAATTCAAAGCTGACAAGTCAAAATTTTGGGATTTTATGTTGTTATAATTTTTGACATAGGTAACAATGCTTATGAAATGCTTCAACATTAGTGTTCTATAATTGGAACAGATTAACTAAGATATATATCTACAGGGATGCACAATTTTAATTTCCAACATTTTTCATGAAACAAAAATTAATAAGTTTTTCGGGTGAAAATACATTTTTAGGATATTCCATTTTCAAAAAAATGAAAATATTTTATAAATTTTATCTTCATGCACTAAAATAAATTGTATACAATTTCATATTTTTTTAAATACGTGCGAAGATAACTATATATGTATTAAGATTTTCATAATTGTTTGAAAGTATTTTGAAATAGAATGACTAGAAATGGTTAGTATAATTTCATAAATTCTCTTGAATTTGTTTCAAGGCTAGGACCACTAGAAAAAAATATTATTTTAGTATTTTTTATTTTTCCTTTAGTATTTTTAAATACATATAATGCTCCATATTATCTCTCTTATGCTTGGTGGCAGTGGTGGCAGTGATAGATGGCAACTGACTTGGGGCCTTGCCTCTGGTGGAGTCATAAAGGGATGTTCCCTTTTGACTAACAGGCATGTTCCTGACTTGAATGCGGCCTGATGGGCCAAGGGCTAGACTGAAATTGTCTCTCACTCGTGTATCTCATGTTAGTGCATTCATTGGCAAACCATGGATGATCCCTAGTTTTGAAGTGATATAAGGCATACTGTTTTAGTACAATCGAACCAGCTTTAGAAGTAGAAATAAAAGGTGGTGGAGAAACTAATATAGTAGAGGTAATCAATGTGATTGTGGAGATGCAATTAAAATATGCAAATTATTTTTTTAATGTAAACCTAATGTAATAAACTAGAAATTGATGTAACACAACTGCCGAGATTGGACGGCTCGTGTTACACCACATGGGAAGATGGCAAGAAATGTATGCAACAAGTACAAATGTATGCGAAAGTGTTGAAATCCAGTGAGAAATATTCAGTAACCACTTACTAAGTGACAATACATTAATTGAGTGGAGAGGTCTAGGCAGCGATCAAGCTCCCAATTGATTGTTTGAATCAAGTAAAAGGCGTCCACAACCTTTTCTGATAGCAACCCTGATCGATATTGAGGAATAAACCCTATTTCTCAACAAAGGTGGCTATTCATAACAATGACTTTAAATTCTAGGCAGAGGAGCAATTTTTATTCAGTACTAAAAGAGTTAATTGTTGGTTTCTAGAGGCCTTGACATGGAAGAAGGCAATGATTCCATGCAGCAGAAGACATGTAACAGAATCATAATGGCACCATTAAAATCATGAAATGAAGTACCTTTGCATAGATTGCATCCATGATTTCTTGGATCCCAGAGCGAGACGAGTCAAGCTGCTCAAGTGTGCAGCATCTAGATGTATCCACGCGATCCTTGGCACGTGATCCACGCAATCCTTGGAATCTCCTCCTCCTTGTTGACAATCCCCGTTCACTCTCCGACGTCATCGTTACGTTGTCCCGAACACATCGGGGATGCAGAAGGGGTGTAGGAAGAAGGGAGAAGAAGGGGAACGGTTCCTGAACAATTTTGGCCTGGGTGAATTTCGTTCAGGGCCTTTCCCTATTTGTACTAAGTGAGTAGTTTTCATAAAAACTCCCAAAACGTAAGTATATCTTCTGTTGTCCAAAAGACCATTTGTGTGTGACCCTCGAGGCCCATGTATCAGTCTAGTTAACGACTCCAACGGCCTAATAACCTTTATTGGCCTTCCAAATTAATTAACTATATCAACATATAGATTAATTAATGTCGGATCAATTTAACCTAATCGATAGGTCAAGTCTCTAACACACGGGTGCCAAGCTACACCTCATGTTCTTGAAGATACAAAGGAGTGTGTATCGACTCACTCATGGAACCTATTCGTCATTGGTTACCGTGTACATATAATCCCTCATCGACTTGATGCTCCTAGGATGACTTAGGGTATGGTCAACTGTCAAACCTTACTCAGTCTTCCGAGTTAGTACCAATGCATTTGGAAACCATCAAAGAAATCTTCTAAGATATGTTAGTGCCTCCGCCAAGGACTTCATCGCATCGTCTTCCTTGAGCTGTCACCTCTTATACTGAGGATGGACGATCCCATTTTGACCACTAAATCATCTTCGTGAACTTCTTGATGTACCCAAACTAAGACCGTTTAGAATCCCATGATTAGAGACTCGTTGGCTATAGTCAAAGTACCACCGTCCTTCCACAAGACGTCTTTGGTGTCTCATTCTACGGACCACTTACACGACTTTGACATGAATCAACCTGATTGACAGTTCGGTATAATACCATTCAGGGATTCGTATGGATCAATTCAGTGAACTCTTTCCACTAAAGATCACCCATTATCTTTCCGTAGTGTCTCCACACTAATAGTTACGAAACCGGCCACTTTCATCGTATGAATGAGGCTAGATAGTGATATTCTATCCAAATACTTTGATGTCCTTCTCGCGTATCCTTCAAATAGGAATGTTTATTACGATCTTATCAAAATTCACTAAGTTTGATCACGTATTCATGGACTTCATATAATGAATGTGTTCTTTTAATGAACATGGAACAAGATGTGGAATGTGTGATTGGCTTGTCAGAGACATATATTTCCATCAGTAATGATACCACAAAGATGATGGGGAAATGATAGAACTTGTCGAGCAGAGACCCTAATGTCTGTGGCGAGGGTTTGTTGCAGTAATTGATGGACTTATTGATAATGTTTTGGCGGCAAAGAAGATGGCGAAGATCAAACAGTGGACACAGAATGAGATAAATGTGATTGTGCAGGAATATGTAGAGGGTGATACCATGGGATGTCAGCGATCCGGTGGTCGACGTGAGAGATGCCACAACAGATACATGTTGTGGGGGCACTAGGGCATGCTGAATAGTGCACATGGCCAGGACTTAGGACCGCATGGCCGTGGGGTGTGCGACACTGCCCATGCGAGCAGGGAACTGAGAGGCGCACGGTGTTGGGGCGCTGATAGGCAAGCACCAAGCGTGCGACACTGCACACGCTTGGACAAATGGTGCTACATGCGCGTGGCAAGTTGCCAGCACATGGGCGCCGAATACATGACACTAGGAGATGGTTGCGCATGATTGGGCACATGACTGTCTGGCTCGGGCGTGAGCGCTCCAATGACAATGATGTCAGGTTGACCAGACTCGGGTTGGGCACTGTCTTGCGCATAGGAAGGCAAGGGCACAGGTGGGCACTAATGAGAATCAATCCTAGATGCAAGATTGAGGTTGGCGATAGACAAGATCAACCATAGGGATCGTTCTTGGTAGCAATGATGAGCAGGACTGCTCAGAGAAGGTGAGCGCTTTTGAATGTACCACCAGAAGCTCCAAGAAAATGAGGGCAGCAAACAATAAATGGGTAGTGACGATGATATCATTCTTATGACAAAGACAGGCTCGACGTAGTGAACCTGATGAAGCGACAACGTGCGGCTCCACATAATCTAGACTAGAAAATGCTAAAGGTAACTCACAGAGGGAGGTAGGCAGGAGCCCAAGATGAAGATGACTTCAAACCTTTCAATTTAAAAATGAGGTCCGAGTGGCTCCTTTGGCATACCTCCTTTTAAATAGGGTAAGGAGGATGCCCAAGTGAGCCGAGTTAAGGGAAATCGTGCCATGATAGGACTTCCCCCTAACAGCCCAACAATACATGTGAAAAAAAATAAAACAATAACGGATGAGGCCCAAAACACGACGGCCCATCCAATAATTCAGAAAAATAAATACAAGCAAATAAAGACAACCGAGGCAATCGTTGCTAAGCTGCATATTTGAAGCTCGGTTCTCGAACGTCGGCTCGAGCTTCTCGCCGTGGTTGTTCACATACCATTGTCCAGCTAATGGGATGGTCCCCATAAAAGTTATGTACGAAGGTTTGGAAATAGAAAGAGTTGGACATGAAAACATCAAGATACAAAATAAATAAATGGTAATGTAATGATGGAATCCAGTTTGGATCTATGAACATTTAGTTCCTTGGTAAAATTTTATTAAAATATCATAGATATATAGAAAAAAAAATTTCTATAGAAATAGATTACTCTAGAGAGAGAGAGAGAGGAAGAGTTTCAGTTTAAGATATATATTGAGAGAAAGTGAATAAAAGATAAAGGAGATGAAAATCATGGTAGAAACTAATAGAGGAGAACATCCAAAGGCAGGTCTAAGTTCTTCTAATCCTAATAAATATCTAATAATCCCTTAATTTGTCCTCTAAAGTTGAGCTTCTACCAAATGGGGTGCGGAGCTATACCTGGTGCTCTAGAAGATTTAAAGGATAATAATAGATCTCTCACGGAGATTTTATAGCCATATGTTATTACATACATAAAATCCATGCTCTGTTTGGTGCTCCTAGGATGACTTTTAGTATATATTGTGAACAATCAACCTTAATCACTCATTTCAGTTGTGAAATCATTGCAAAATTGTACCCTTATATTTGATTGGCTTGGCCAAGGCCTGTGTTTCACCATATTCCTTGACAGGTGATCCAATCTTGATTAATCAATCACCTTTATCAAATTCTTATTGTATCAGAGCTACAAATAGTTTGGAATTTCATGATTAGGAACTCAGATATCATAGTTAAAACACAATCCTCCATTCATGTTATGTTTTGGGTATCTCAAGTTACCTGTGCAGATGGGATCCATGATTTCTTGGTTCCTCAAGTGAGATGGGTTGAAAATCTACCATTATTCATACATGTTGTATCAATCGAATAATGAATAGATACGAAATAGTAGAAGAACATTGATTGACCTTAAAATGTCGCAGTGAACCTCTCTCATATCCTCCCACCATGACACATAGTGCAAATGTTTCATAAAATCCCCTAAACCATGAGTATATCTACCAATGTCCAAAATCCGATTTGTTTGTGTACCTCATGTTTCATGAATGTGTATTTAAAGATTTTAGTCACACAATTATCTTAGTTGGCCTTCCAATTTAATTATCATTTTTTATTGGCAAAAACACGGTGCTTGGAATGGCCAACACTAGGGTTGTGCCCGCAGACCTATCCAGACGTGCCCTGGACGTCACCCAGCGGGTTTTCATTTATTAAATGGATTGTTTATCAGCGTTTATAGGTGTGGAGCAAGTGTAAGTGTCCTAGTTTTTGGGTTTGGTGCGTTGGTTTGTCCATGGAAAACATGTTCCCATGGATGCGAAAGTGTGATGATCAATTCATGATCGATCTCTAGAATCAACATTGAATGTACCTTTTGGGAACTCGCTCCACCCTTGACTTTGTCGCTCCAAGTTGGTTCTGAAGCCGTTCATGCGTCCGGCCTCTAGAAGTATCCACGCGATCACTCGGTGCTTGGATCTCCACCTCTTCTTGTTCAACTCTTCTTGAAAATCTAGAAGATCTTCTCACTATGAAGACACTCTCCTTGGATGAGTGGAGAAGAGAATGAAGAAAGGGAGGGTCTCTCAAATCTTGCTTGAATGGGTGCTTGAAATGAGAGCTCTTTCCCCCTTTATATTTCACTTAAGGTTTTTCTCCAAAACCCTAAAAGTAAAATATATCCACCAATGCCCTTATGGCCTTATGTGTGTGACCCTAGGCCCATGTGTCATTCTAGTTAATAACTTTAGTGGCCCAATAACAATTATTGACCAACCTTATTAATTAACTATATCAACATATAGATTAATTAAATAAGAATTGATTTAACCCAATCGATAGACTAAGTTTCCAGCCCGTGGGGTGCCAAGCGACTCCTCGTGCTCTAGAAGATACCGAGTAGTGTTGTACTCTCTCATGGAACCTTTACTGTCATCGGTTATCGTAGATGTATAATCCATCATTCACGCGAGACTCTCAAACGACTCAGGATATGGTTATCGTCAAACCCTAATCTGTCATTCGATTGATACTGCTGTATAATGGGGATCATTAGAGAATTTCTTCTCCAATATCCTCACTACCCTGGCCAGGGATTTTCTTCCTCGTCTTCTTTGAGTCAATCTCCTCTTATACCCAAGGTAGATGATCCCGTCTTGACCACTCAATCATCTCCGTAAGCTTCTTACTACATCCGAGCAATGACTTTCTTGAATCCCATGATTAGAGACTCGTAAGTCAGAGTCAAAATGTAGTCGTCCATTCACAAGATGTCCTTGGTGTCTCTGGTCAGTGGATCACTTATACGACCGTGACATGAATCAATCTGATTGACGTTTAGATATAATACCATTCAGGGATTTGTACATATCAATTTAGTGAACTCTTTCTCCAAAGAGCATCCACTATCTCTCCTTAGTGTCGCAACACTAATAGCCACAGGATCAGCTATACTTATCGTATAAGTAGGATCAGCTAGTGTTATTTTATTTGGATAATTTGATGCCTGTCTCGACTATCCATTGAATAGGAATATTTAGAATACATGCTTAAAGACTAGCGATCATTGTATTATGATCACATCATAATTTGCTACGTCATTGCACGTATTCATGGACTTCATTATAAACATCACACAAAATAATAATGAACATAAACATTTTATTTAATGAACTTTAATAAACATGATAGTGTGATTGGCTTGACGGCCACATAATATCCATCACCATTTACACACGAACCCTTCCCATGCCACACCCATGATGTAGTAAAAGAAAAAAATACATGAATGATACCTAAGAGGATCCCAGAGAAGGTTGCTTGGGGCCAGTAGCATGTCGGAGCCCGACAGCGGTGGTGGTGCATTCGGTGTGCATAGTTTGCCCGCCTTCATTGGGTGTCAGCATTTAGGGGTGCATTGGGTACCACAACCAAGCAAGAGGACGAGTGCTCCCGCCCTAGCGTTCCATGCAATACGCCACTCGCAGGGACCATCCTTTGGTAGGGTGTAATGCATGCGAAGAGCCAACGAGCTAAGGCACTCAACACGGTGGCATCCACGAGCTGCCCAAGGGAGTTTCTCCCAAGTGAAGTAGAGAGAGGAAGGGACTTGAGAGCATACCACATGGTTGGCAAGGGCATCCACTGTCTGGTTGCGTTTGCACAACTGGTGATGGATGCTAGTCAAGCGGGGGCGACACTGCATGATGTCCTACCATACGTTCTATAGGCGCCACTTGGAGAATGAACCTGCACGAAGCATATTGACTAACACCTGTGAGTCCACTTGGAAATATTGTGGATATTTCACTCCTCGTAGAGGAGCAAGCCATTATGTATCACCATTGCCTCGGCTACTGTGTTAGTTTGTACTCCATAAAAGGACAAGAAAGTAAAAAGAATACTTCAAGTGTGATCTCGGAGAATATCAACCCCTTCGACTAGTCCTGGGTTCTCTTTAGTCATACCATCCGCATTCAGTTTGAGAATGCCCATTGGCGGCAATTGCTAATGAACAATCTATAGCCGAGTGGTGATGGGGGTCAAAGTCGACGTAATGCCCAAGTGCAAAGAAGATTGCATGTAAGGGCTGAATTACGGGCAAGGGGAGGTATGAGATGATGGGTGAGTTGTATCCATTGCTCGACTCATCTCATGATATCCAAAGCTTGCATGAGGATCCCTACAAAATGAGAAGAATTTTGCCCTTTCTATATCTTCTATAGCATGTAAGCTATGGTGATGTGTAGATAGGGCTCCGCTTAGAGCGTGTTGATGAGAGCAACATCTTGTCAAGACACTCTAACTGTGCTACAGGAGTGTGGTTACATAGTAGTGGGCACCAATAATGTGTAAGTTGGCGTCAACAGTCTAGAGCAATCTCCCTATGGAAGAAAAGGTGCTCCATAGTCTTGGCCTAGGGGGAGGCGGAGCAGCAATGGCAATGCGAACTGAGTGAATAACTGATATGGGTCACCCGATCATCAGTAGGGAGGCCACGATGCCCGAGTCTCCAAAGGAATAAGGAGATGTCAGTGATAATTGCCGGATGCCAAATGTGGTGATCCCAGTGCTGCATAAGGAATCTCTCGCAATTATACTCCCAAGAGGACAGACAAGAGAAGGACCTGTCTAGTGTGAGCGTCCAAATAGGGCAATCATGAGAGCTCCATATGGTAGTAGTTAGAGCATGTGGTAATGTTTCTAGTGGGAGACCATGTTGCTCCCAAAGGTAGCTTGTGTTGCCCATGAGCAACTATGGCACAAACAACCGTAGTCTATGAGGTACGAAGTGAGGATGGCGGGCTAAGGGCGCGTCAGCAAGCCATATATCATACCATGCACTAATCGTGCCTTGGCCAACATGCCAACATGTCACATTGGATATCTCTAGCCAATGTTGCTGCCAAGTCTGCCACTTTTTATGGCCCGGGATTTCTAACTCTCTATGAGCCCACTCGCCATACTTGGCTAAGATGAAACTCCTCAACGGGGAGTTCGTGGTACGCATATGCCACACGAGCTTCTTATCCCTAGACCCCCCTCATCTGTCGGCCGACATACTTTCTACCAAGAAAACCATTGGTGTTTATGCTCTCCTTCAAGGTGACCCAACCATAGGAAACGTGCGCATAGTCGCTGCATAGAGTGAAGGACTATGTGCGATAGCGAGTGGACCAATAGGGTATGCGACGGGATACTCATGAGGATGTGGCGAATAAGTTGGATGCACCGACCAAAGGATAGAAATTTGAGTTTTCATCCATCGAGTTTCTTTCTCATCTCGGCCAACAAGGTATAAAAATAATGATGTCTCATTGGACTATGAAAGATGGGGCATCCAAGATAGTTAAAAGGAAGGCATCCTTGTGAGTATCATGTGTAGTTTTGGATAATATATGAGCGCTTTGCGGTGGTGGAGGGGCCGACTATAAAGCTGCTCTTCACGACATTAAGAAGTTGGCTGGAAGCCCGCTCATACGCTACGAGTACACTCATAAGTTCCCTAATGGATTTTTTAGATGGCATCATCCACAAATAGAGAGTGCAATAGGATCGAGCAACCCCTTTTCATAAAATACTATTGGATGAGGCCTCGGGTGACTGCTTGTGTGAGTAATCTGATAAAGGCCTCCTCCATCAGTATGAAAAGGATGGGTGAGATAGGGTCACCTTGTCGGACACCTAATGTTGCAATGAAGAAGCTCGTGGAGTTGCCATCCACCAAGAGAGAGAATTGATCTCTCTCATGCAAGCATCCACATGAGTGATGAATACATATATGGAAACAAAGTGTCATAACACTACGGTAAGAAAATTTCACTCGACTCCATCAAAAGCCTTCTACATATCAAGTTTGATGATCACATTTGAACCCCAAAGATGAAAGTCATGTGATTGTGCTAACTCTTGAACTAGCAGGATACTGTCATGGATCTATCGACCCTTGACAAAAATGCACTATTCAGGCGAGATGAGTTTATCAAGGAAGGTCCCTGGTCGAATTCAGTGGAAAACCCATCTGACCTAGGGCCTTGTTCCTGTTACGGAAGAAGAGCACCTCCTTGATCTTTGCTCGCGTAGGAAGGGCCACCAAGTATGGCATTTTCCTAGTCGATCACCAAGTGTGGGATGGAGTCGAGTAGATCCTCACTCACTACAGTTCATTGTGAGGTAAAGAGAAAACTATAGTACGCGACACTCATTGTTGCAAACTGGTCAGTTCCTGATTTTATATCCCTAACAGGGTCGTATAGTTAGAAAGAGCTCTATGTCGGATCAGGGCATAAAAGAAACGGGAGTTTCTGTCACCTTCTCACAGCCATTGGATATGCAATTTTTGGAGGTCAAAAATCTCATGTAACCGCATGGCTTCCTCAAACTATTCACTAAGCCTGAGCCTGCACTCCCCAACTTCATCCGTCCGAGAACCATGTAGTTGTCTCTTGATAGATGTTATCTCCATCTTGAGTGCTTTGATCGGTGTGTGTATGTCCCCAAATACATGTATATTCTACCATTTTAGATGGAATTTGATATTCCTCAGTCTATAATTGAAGTTCTCCATAGGCGATGTAGAAACTGCTCCGTGCCAGTGGTGATGCACAAAGCTATGAAAAGCTTTGTATTCCAGACACATAGCCTAGAAGCGGAAGCGAACGCGCCGAACACGAGGACACATATCCAGGAGCAGTAAGATCGGTGAGTGATCAGAACAATATCATGGAAAAAAGCTTGATGATAATAGTGTAGTGCATCAGTGCAGTGCTCTTTGTGAAGCAGCGATCAAGCTGTTGGTAGATACGCTCATCAGCCTGGCGCTCATTGCACCATGTTCACTTCTCTCTTATAGTGGGGGGCTCCACAAGTGAAACCAGGTTGATAAAGTCATTGTATGCTTGCATGGAGGTCGACCTCCCTAGCGTTCATTGGCAGGTCGTATGCAGTTGAAATCCCTAGTGATAAACCAAGGGAGATCAACAAGTCGAGGGTGATCTTGGATATGCTGAGTAAGTTCTCCCATAGGGCCTCACACATTAAGTGTCTATAAGACACATAGACTATCGTGAGTGTGTAAGGCTACAAGGAGTACGGTATTACGAAGGTGACATATTAGGTCCCTTTGACAATAAATTATAATGAATAATCTCACTTCTAAGATAGCTAGAGCTTATTTGAGGAATGACAATAGACCTGATCCATTCCAAGTTTCCTCATGATGGAAGGGGTAGTATATAATGTGATCATCGGCTCAATAACCCCAACTATTCTTAGGTTGTGCTTATTGATGAGGGAAAGGAGATAGGACTTTGTAAGAGGATTGCCAATTCCTTGATAATTCCAAACTATACTTGGAATCATAAAGACTATCGGCTCGCGTGGTGCACCCATGATCGGGTGTTATAGATGCGATGAGTGTGAGGAGTATCTAAGTGATGATCAGGAGGAAGTGGTGTGTCCATATCTGAATCCTCATAGAGGGATGTTGAGTCCTCCTCCTCATCCGTGGAAGCGAGTCCACTCGTATCCCCACAAGTGTCATCACTAGGGAGTGAAGCTTGACAGGTGATCAAGCATTCTTCCATAGCAGATCATATATGGGATGGGTGGAGGTCAGGTATGGAAGTGGATGAGTCAGATGGGTAGGGGATTGGCACGATGGGTAAGTTGAGTGGGTGGGGGAGTGGCTCGATGGGTGGATGGAGAAGGTGGGTGGGGGGGATGCGGTGAGCGAGGGGTGTGGGAGGTCAGCTGGCGAGGAGAAGGCGTCGGGTGGCTAGGTGGTGGAGGGGAGGATGGGCATACTGGTGACTGTCGGGGAGAGGGAGGGTGAGAGGAACATGGGGATGGTATAGGGGGTGACGAGCTAGCATTAGGAGATGGTGCAAGGTGGGAGAATGGAGGTCTAACAATGGGGGATGATGAGGTATGCGGGGATGGAGGGTGAGAGGAGTTAGATGGAGAGCAACTCACGGTTTGTCTGGTAGTTAGTGAACGACATCGACTCTCTTCTACTACGATGTGGTCTTTATCCCAAAAGGGCAAAGGTATTTGTTGTTAGTATGGGGGCCCAAACCTCTTTACCCTTGTCCAATGGGTAGTTAGTAGGTGGTACATCCTTAGCTTTAGGTGGGGTTTGGGGCACTTCTTAGCGTCCTCCTTCACCCACTATGGAGATTTAGGAGTAGGCTTGGTAGGAACTGGTTTGCTCATCTCACCATGCAATGTAAGGGTGGACCATGTAGGGAGGGAGGCGCTAATTAGGGCGACACCTGTGGGTGGTGGGAAGGGCCACTACAATATAATCATTGTAGGGCAAGGGAGAAAGGAATTCCACCGTGGATGGCGAGGTGGCTTGCAACTCTTTTTGGCGACACGTTTGGATAGTGTGGCCTAGAAGGGTGCACTGTGTACAGAATTATGGCAAATTCTCGTACACTATCGTTGATGAATCAGCTCGTCGCCATTCCGGATGAGGATCATACATTGTATGGGCTCCAATAGGTCAATCTTTATGCACACCCGCACATATCTCAGGTGATTGAACAAATGAACGTCTTTGTCTAGACGTATAAATGCTCCAATATCACTGGCCAATGATTCAAGGGCATTGGGCGTGAAGTGATGGGGTCAGAGTCCAGAGAGTCTGATCCATATTGGTACAAAGCGAGGATACTGATTGCGTGTGCTGTTAGGCATCTCGGCCATCCATCAGTAGGTGTGCACATGGGACCCATTAATTGTCTATAGGGTTCGGCTCCACGCCTTCTGAAAATCAGCTTCCCATTGGAAGCAAATGAAGAGACTCATATGGTTGTGGGCTCCAAAGGTGATAGAGGCGAAGAAGTTCTCGAGGACGAGGTTGGTTCATTGGAATCATGTCATCATAAAGTGGCGGGAGTATCATCTTTGGAAGTGTTTGTACAAGAGTCGCCTGAGAAGGGCCAGCAACTCTAGCTGCCCATGACATTTGTCTGCTAGTCTGATCGTCCTGTTCGGCTCGCTCTACTTGGCTTGTGCAAGTCCTAGATTTTCAACTGGGTGGGTGTAGCATGTGTGATGTCGCACGTCGTCTAAAACGTCCTCCGGTCGACACTGAATGATATCGTTCGGTGTCGATAAAGGATGATGGTATCGAACATCGACGATGTCGTTGTCCGACAGATGAACCCTAGCGGGTTGATGTAACTACGATGCACAAATGAATGTCATACGTGTCGTACATGCAGGCTCCGACCCGAGGGAGGTGCCCAGCTCCAAGCTTGGACGGGGTCGCTGGGTGACGGTGACAGTGGCCTCTCGAACCTCGTCGGAACGACGAAGGCGTTTATGGCCGAACGGAATCAATCCATTGGGCTCGCACATAACGAACGGTCTCGTTTGTACCGGTAAGACACTCAAATGTCTTAGTTCTCTCGATTCTTTCCTCTCTCACCTACCTAGCCCGAGCGCGGTGGAATCAAAATGAAGGTATACTGCATAAGGTAAAATAACAAGTGGCGGAGAGAGGGTGTACCTCGTCGTCAGGTGGCTCATGGTGCATGCTGTTTGTCGATGCGGCGGTTAGAGTGAGTGCGATGGAGAGGAGCCGGAGAGCGATTGGCCGGAGAGCGAAGGAGGGGCCCGAGTAGGGACGGTGTGAGACGAAGCTTCATCTCAAGCGGCGTGATGTCCGGCTAGCGCGTTCCCACGAAGCTAGTGCAGACAGTCTGATGGCTTCCACGAGTAGTGGGTCATCTCGGCGATGGAACACGGTACAGTGGCATTCGCAAGTAGCCTCACGGAGGGGTGGCACCTCTGAGTCGGCGAGGAGTCGAAAGGATGTCCAAAGATGGTCGGCCAGTGTCAGGGCGGATCGCTAGCAGCATGGACCAGTGTCAAAGGGTAGCGTCGATCAAGGGGGGATTGCCCGTTCAAGAAGGGGGGGATTCCCGTGGTCGGTCATGGCCTGCAGCAGAAATGGCAGATCGACAGGATGGCGGCAATCTTCAGCTCCGTTCATGGACGATTGTCTTCTCCCGGGTAGGCAGTAGAAGAAAAGAAAGTTCACCGATTATATGTTCTTTTAGGAGAGAAGGTGGCGGGGAAAGAGAAGGGCAAAATTGTTCCATCATTTCTGGCGAACAAAGGTCTCATCCTCAATCCCACGATGCCCTTCTTCCTTCCCGTCCTTCCTATCCCTTCCTTCACCCTCCCTTCTTCCTATGCGGGAGGGGGAGACATGTTTTCCTTGAAGCAAATTCAACTCAATTAAAGGAAACAAATCCGAGAGTTAGGGCGCCCCTCTTTCCCTTTTAAAGGGAATGTCAAACGGGCCTTTAGGTGCTTCAACAGGGAAATAGAGTCCATTAAGGGGGCCCTTATATAATGGGCCCCCTCATTACAAGATTAAAGGGGAAATTAAAAATAAAAAGAAGAAAGAAAACAAGAGACAAGGGCATAAGGGAGGAGGTCCAAAAATGGTTAAGGACCCCTCCACGTGATGACGATGAAGGATGTAGGGGCGCATCGCGGACGTGACGAAAACACAATGACGAGACAAGAAAAACACAAAACAGGATAGACAAAATGTTGAAAATGAAGATAGGATATTCGCGTATCATCACCCGATCTTCGACGACAGTGGCAGCGGCGCAGATGACATTGTCGACGATCTTCTATGCCGTGCGCCATCAATGCACATCCCATTTAGGGCCAATCTGACCATCCTGTGTGGCCAGTGTGGGCCCAGTTTGTTCGTCCTAGACAACCTCAGGCTGGTCAACTTGTTGAGACAAGACAACCCTCTCGAAAGTCAATTGAGTCAGCTTAGAAGGTGTCGGCCGAATCTAGGTTTGATTCGACCAAGTCAAGTTGGCCTGATTCAGTCAAGTTGACTCTACCTGAGTCAACCAAATCAAGGCGGTCCTCCTCCGATTCGACTTCCTCAGCTCAGTCAACTTGGTTGGTGTCAGCTGGAATGCCTCGAATCGGGTCAGCCAAGTTGGATGCAGCGGGTGCGATCGAGTCAATGCGATTCTAGGTAGAGTCAACCTACTTGGAGTCAGCCTAGTCAACCCCAGCTGAGTTGGTCAAGCGGGACTCAACCGCGTCAACTCGATCGAGATTGGTCGGGTCAACTCTATTGGGGTTGACCGAGTTAGGCTCTACTGAGTCATCTCTGTCGGACTCGGCCGAGTCAACTCGATCCAATGCAGCCAAGTCGACTCGACCAAGCTCGATTATGTCTACTTGGTCGTGCTTTGTCAAGTCAACTCAGCCAGAATTGGCAAGGTCAACTTGGTATGATTCAATCGAGTCGACTTGGTCCAGATCGGCCGATTGACCCAGTCTGGATCGGCTGATCAAACCGGACCAGATCGCCCAACCGACCCGCACCGGGCCGACCTAGTCTGTTTTGGCTGAGTCCAGATCGGGTGAGTCAACTAGATCTGACTCGGTCGAGTCAACCTAGTCCGGGATGACCGGCTCAACTCGGTCTAACTTGGCCAAGTCAACTCTATTCGGGTCAACCAAGTCGGCTAAGTCCGTGTCTGCCAAGTCAACTCGGTCTGTGTTAGCCAAGTCGGCTCGATCCATGGCTGACTCCACCTAGTCAGCGACTCAATCCACGGGGTCCACATAAAACCGTGGGCATATCACGTGCATCAGATAGGTTGGCTTATAAGGCATCCAACGGCTCCTGTTGCGTGGAATGGTAAAAGTGGGCCATTGATCGCAGCCGTTTGATCTGTAGTCCTCAGATGGATCTGATGGTGCGCAAGCCTTGGAATAAGCAATAATGGCGGGCAATGGGAGAATTGAAGTGACCGACAAGGCATTCAATGAGGTAGGTGGCACTCCAGCACTTGATGACATGGAGATTTCAACAGCTACGATGCATTCATGTTTGCTAGTCAATTCAGTTCTGTCCATCCAATCTAATGGCTGTCTCACAATTCAATTCAATACCTCCTCATCACTCCTCATCATTAAATCTAAGGTGTTCATCACACGGCGATTTTGGGGATCAACGAGCGTGATGAGCGCCACGTCACCAAGTATCTTGGCAGCATTTAATGATCAGTCAGCACATCTGTTTTTTGAATATTTTGTCATTTTTTTTGAAGTTTTTTCATTTTGTATAATTTGTCGATGCATCCATGATGTCAGATCTGATGGTGTAAATGTTCTCTAGGGCTGATGTGGCCCCAACATGCTCGCTTGATGCATCAAACATATCAAAGTAGCCATTGTGGAGGCTTTGCTGGACCACCAACCCCACGAGCTTGCTCAGCGACGTGTCTGACACGTAAGGCAGACGGCTGTGGGGTCCCTCCAGCTCAGCAGCCCACATTACATTACGGGCTGCTCGAAAATGCGAGGAATATAGAAAATGGAAACGAGATCTATCTCATCAAATTCATGTTAAAATATAGAAATTCAGAGGAAATTGATATCTGTCACTTTGCCTTGCCTAGATGAACAGATGGAGCACGATATATCAAACTTTCGAATTGTGATGTTTTTGGAAATTAAAAATTGAATCGAAAATCTTACCTCAGAACTTTAATCCCCTCTATTCAGAGTTAGACTCCGTTTGAGGCTCTTTTGGGTATTTTCCAACAGATTTCAGCCTTCTGAATCCAATGGAACCAATTTCAGCTTGATCCGAGCTCAAACACAGAAGTTATGGCCAAATCGCCAATTTCGGAGTAGAAAGTAGCATTAAATTCATTCAAACATCAGTTTATCTATATCATTGTATAGATCAATTAATTATGCACCAGTTGATAAATCGTGTTTACTGATTATGGGATGCCAACCTACTCCTCATGCTCTAGAAGATACAAAGGAATGTATTCACAGTAAAGCAACCATTCTATAATTTACTACCATTCAGAAAACATAGGATACAGTCAGCTTTCAAACTCTAATAATTCATTTGAGTTATTACTGATGCATTTGAAAATTATCAGAGAAATCCTTTTTAATATTCCTCTACCTTTGACAAGGACTTCAGTGATGTCTTCCTTGAGCTCTCTCCTAATATAGGAATGTTGGATGATAATGTCTTGAACACTCAATTATATTCATGAACATACTAGCCCACCCAAGCTATGTCTGTTTGTAATTCCACAAATAGGAACTCCTAGGTCATAGCCAAAGTACAGCCATCCATTCACAAGATGTCTTTGTTATCTCATGTCTAAGGACCACTTAACCGCGATGTGAATCAACCAAATTGAAAGTTTAGTATAATATCATTTAGGGATTCAAACTGATCAATTCAGTCGACTCTATTTACTAAAAAGCATCCATAATTTATCCTTTGTCTCTCCGCACTAGTTGCTACATGATCGACCATACACACCATATGAGTGGTGTTAAATAGTGATATTCTATCCAGACACTTTGGTGTCCTTTTTGAGCATCTTCTGAGTAGGAATATTTAGAATTCATGCTTAAAGTCCAGTGATGTTGTTATTGCAATCTCACCGTAATTCATTAAGTAAAATGATGTATTTATAGACTTCATTATACTCATTACATGTCTACTATAATGATTACATTGTATTAATTTACATTGAACAATATATGGAATGTGTGACTTGCTTGTGGGACACATGTTTGTCTTCTGAATTGGTCTAAGAACTATTATAATGAAGTCTATGAATATATAATCTGATTTGTCTTCTATAAAACACATGTTTAAAACATGTAATATATTTATTATGATAAAATCATATATTAATTAGTGATCAAATATATTCATGAACTTCATTATAAGCATAGAGACGTATAACATCTGAGTGGGTTGGTGGCAGATATTTTAACAAGAGGTTCACTGAGGGCCTCAAATTGGACCAAAAGCATTGCAAAAGGTTGAACCTAGCCTAAGGCTAGTGATAGAAACATATTGAGTTGTATGCTTTTATTGATGTCCTTGTGAATTAATATTTATATAACTCACACGGCACATCTAGTGGCATACATGGACCCATTTAACAGATTAGTGCACCCTCGTCGATATTAGAGCTGCCCAATCAAAACCCATCTCTCTTTCTCTCTATTCTTTGTCTTTCTCTCACTGCCTTTTGTATTTCTTGCTGGAAGATCGTCATCACAGGCCACCTTCAAGTGTATACGTTGCTCAAGCAGTTTCTTCTTGGAGATATTTCTTGTTTTCTTCTTCAAGGACTTTGCACTGGTACGTTCTTTCTTTTCTCATGACCTCGCTGCAAAGAGAAAAGAAATACAGTGAACGAGGGAAAACACAATCAAGAGAGTTAAAAGATAAAACAATGTGGAAAACGAGAATTGAACATACCTGTTCCTGGAGAAAGAGAGAAAGTCGGTGAAGGCGAGGATCAAAGAAAGAGAGATAAACTCACAGAGAGAAGAGGTGCCCAAAAAGACATGGAGAAACGGAGGGAGGTTAGGAGAGAAGAAAAGAACGTACGAGTGCAAGGCCCTGAAAAAGTTTGCTTTTCTCCTGAACTCTCGCTGTTTCTTCAATCTTTCTGGATACCCCTCTCTTTCTTCTTTCTGTGAGTTCCTCTCTCTTTCTTTGATCCTCCCCTTCACCGACTTTCTCTATTTTTCCATGAACAGGTATGTTGAATGCTCGTTTCCCACATTCTTTTATCTTTTGACTCTCTTCATTTTGTTTTCCCTCGTTCACTCTATTTTTTTTCTCTCTTTGCACCGAGGTCAGGAGAGAAGAAAGAACGTACCAGTGTAAAGTCCTTGAAAAGAGCAACAAGAAATATCCCCCAAAAAAAACTGCTCGAGCAACGTATACGCTTGAAGGTGTCTTCTGCTACAATCTTCCTGCAAGAAATACAAAAGGCAGAGAGAGAGAGAGAGAGAGAGAGAGAGAGAGAGAGTGAGAGAGAGAGAGAAAAAAAGAGAGAGAAAGAGGGAGCAACAGAGAGATTGTCCTTGCGCGAGAACAAGACGAGGACCAAGGGAGAGCCCAAGAAGAATGCGCAGCGTAGGCGAGGAAATGGCGAGAAATAGGCGAGAAGGCAGGCGAGCAAGGCAGAGAAAGAAACTAGAGTGAAAGAAAACATAACACGCAATGGCTTTTATCTCCAATACCTAACGGTCTTTTAAAGAAAACTAACGGTTTTTCTGACAGAACGGGCGAACAACGCAGAGATAGGAACTATAGTGGAAGGAAACATAATACTGCGTTATTAATACTGAACGGCTATTATCTCCAGTGCCTAATGAACCAAATGAAGCTAACAGTCTCTAAAAGAGACTCAACGGTCATTGGAAGAGAACTAACATCATTAAAAGAGAAATAACGGGCTCTGAAATAATTCGGAAATATTACACATAGATGTAACCTATGGATGGATGGAAAACCTTAGGGTAGATACAGAAACGTCGTGGGCCTGTCAGGAATCGGCCTATTTTAGAAAGTCTATCAATCAGCTGTTGGGGTTTTGAGGAGTTTGTACGTAGGGCCAGATATGATTTCAGCGAAAATTGGCAAAGGTACTTCCATCCTTAGGTCTTTCCCGACAAAATATGTGGACATGAAGATATGGTAAACGCGATAAATTATCACACTTCTCAGAAGTTCTTTATGTTTTATAGAGAAAGTAACACAGGTAGACAAATATTCCACTATATGATTAATAATGAGTTGATATTAATTGGAGTCCTTCGTTTTTTGTGTAGATTTTGAGGTTCAGCTATTCCAAAATGTTTTCTGTGATATTTGGACATTCATCGAGCCATAGATCAGGTGGCGTGCACTAAAGATTACTGGGAATTATCATGGATCACAGCATATCAGCACACCTCATATGTTGGCTCCTAAAGTCGCTCTTCCGTATCGCACAGATCAGCTTGGGTGCAGGTCACATGATCGACAACTTGATATACATACTGAATCATTTGTTTTGAAATTGGAAATTTTAATTTGACCTGATGGAGTAGATTCTTTTTTTCCACCTACTACAAATTGAAAAGAATGCAACTAATTTTGTACGTGGCTTCATTCTATTATTATTTTGGACATCTGCTACATATGTTACAAATTAACCCAGTATTTTGGCTTTCATGGGATAGAATGATTGTGGTGAGTCCACCCTGGGCATGTGTAGGTTTGAAGAGGTTGCACTGAGATCTATCCTGCATTATATACTACCGCATCTTGGTGAAACCTTTTGAATTGATTTTTAATAACATCACATAGATAGTGATAATTCTGTATGATTATGCCTTATTGAGTTATTGATTTATATTTTCACATATAAACTTTACATGATTTATCATTCCAATGGAAAAACTTAAATTCAATTTCTGACTCAAAATTTATTGATTCAGAAATTTAGAATCTAATGAATTCTAGTCAAGTTAATTCAAATAAAAATAGTTATATTTCTTATCTCCTAAATTTATATGTAATCAGTTTCCTTTCGTTTTCATTAAATCAAACATATCAAATAAAAAATACAAAAATTATGACTAAAAAGATCGAAAAAAAATGTGTTAACTAAGATTTAACTTTTCATTAGTTTTTTTCACTTTTCCATCACCTGATCTCCATAGATCAGACTTTTAGTCACTCTCCTATGTAAGAAAATTATTATAAATTTTGTTGCAAAACTCAGAACCTTAGAATTACATTTTAACTTAATTTTTTATAACATGCAACCAAATTTCCTCTTTAAAAAGGAAAGAGAGCAAGGTTTCAAGGTAAAGTAGGGTCGATCATCCAATTCACTCCAACAGGATAGCATTGTGGAGTATGCAAACCCATTTTTTTACAAAGTAGTTTTCTAAAATTTATCACTCAGTAGCCACTTTTTCATTGAACGAAGGTTATTATAAAATTGATAATTACACTAGAAGCCAGCAACTACGGCTATTAACAAATTGAATTTTTGAGTTTATCAGTAGACAAAGGTAGTTATGGTTATTGTGTGAATGGAATATATGGACCAAAATATGGTTAGAGAGCCCATTGTGTACAAACATTCTCATTTATCTCTCTCAAACCTTGTTGAAGGGTTCATTCAATCCTGGAATGTACTTTATCACAGAAATGATCTTCTCTATTTCTTAGCATGAATTAATCCATTGAGCCTCCATTTTTTTGCAATATTTGAATTTAAGACTTAGTTGAAAACCTATTTAGGTTTATCTTCCTGTGTGAATGGAAATACTCACATTTAGTGTCTCATATGGGATGTTTCCAAACTGGCTCATATCACAGGTGGTAGTAAAATCTTTTATGTCATTGTAGGTTTCTTAGGAGATTTTTCCGTGAAATAAATTTAAATGACTCATGTAATGGGAATAGATTAAGGATTTGGTGCTTTTCCCCATCAGTATATTAAGTTTTATTGGTGTATGAATAACCTATATCACATGGGTATGAAATGTCGCATGAAATTATTACTTTATTAACTATGTTGTGCTCTTTATTTCTTACCCTTAGTGGGGACTTTAAACTCATTTCTTTGATAAGTGGATAAAGTAAAGATGGTAAAGGAGGATAAAAATCAAGAAGTGAAGGGTCTTGTTCTTTCCATAATAAATGGATGTACTTCTTTGTGGCCATGAAAGTGGTTCAATACTGAGGTGAGCGAGTGAGAACTCCAGTAAATTACAATAGTTAATGATA
Source organism: Wolffia australiana (assembly GCF_029677425.1). NCBI lineage: Eukaryota > Viridiplantae > Streptophyta > Magnoliopsida > Alismatales > Araceae > Wolffia > Wolffia australiana. Next base: position 3,771,249 of record NC_135838.1, read on the forward strand.
TCCTTGATCTTAAAACCAGATTTCCTATCCATTAGAGGGATAAGAATTAAGTCATAATCATCCTATAAGTTTTGAGACTAGGGATTTTCACATAATTCCCTGGGGGCGACAACACGCAGACGAGCATAGGCAGCGCACGGGGGGGCACCAGAGATGGTGACATTGGAGACGGTGTGGAGGTGGCGTAAAGGGGGCACACGCAAGGGCTGAACACAGGCGGCACTGAGGCAATCGCGCAGGCGAACGCGCAGAGGCTGCGCACATGCAGTGCTCAGGTGTCCGCGCGACGACACACATCAACCGGATCTTCAGCGGGTGACGGCAGCGATTGAGGCTCCAGTGATGCCAGCGTGGAGGCAGTGTTGGGTTTTAGAGGCCTTGACATGGATGAAAAATCAAATGTTCCGCGGTGGAAGACTTAAACAGAATCAAATTGTATCATGAGAAACATTAAATGAAGTACATGTGCACTAATCGCTTTCATGATTTCTTGGATCTCAAGCGATACAAGTCGAGCTGCTCAAGTGTGCAGCCTCTAGATGTATAATGTGGTCCTTGACATATCGTATCTCCTCTTTCTCATTGTCGGCCCCGTTCAATATCCGATGTCGTCGTTACGTTGTCCCGATCGCATCAGGAGTCGAGAGGAGTCATGGGGAGAAGGGAGAAGAATGGGAAGGCCTTTGAACAATTCTGGCCTGGGTTAATTTCATTCAGGTCCTTCCCTCTTTATACTTAGTGGGTATTTTACATAAAAACCCCCAAAACTTAAGTATATCTTCAACCGTTTAAAATACCATTTGCGCGTCACCCTTTAGGCTCATGTATCAGTCTAGTTAACGACTCGAGTGGCCCAATAACCTTTATTGGCTTTCCCAATTAATTAAATATATCATCATATATATTAATTAAGGTCGAATTGGTTTAATCCAACCAATAGGTTAAGTCTGCAACACGTGGGGTGCCAAGCTACACCTCTTGCTCTAGAAGATACAAAGGAGTCTGTATCGAGTCACTCATGAAACATGTTCATCATCAGTTATGGTGTATAACTTAGGGTGACTTAGGGTATGGTCTACTGTCGAACCCTAATTGGTCATGCAAGTTAGTACTAATGCATTAAGAAATCATCGGAGAACTCTTCTCTCGATATTTCACTCCCACGGCTAACGACTTCATCGCATCGTCTTCCTTGAGCTATCACTCTTTATATCGAGGGAGGACGATCTCATCGTGACCACTCAATTGTCTTTGTGAGTTTCTTGATGTACCCAAACTAAGACTATTTAGAATCCCATGATTAGGGTGGCATAGATCATAGTCAAAGTATAATTGTTCGTCCACAATACGTCTTTGGTGTCTCAGGTCTACGGAGCACTTACACAATGACAAGGGAGGGGCAGTTTAATAATTATTACAAACCCTAAAAATAATTAAGAAAGCACCTAAGTTAAAGAAAAAAAAATCCATCAACTATCACATTTTTCCTCAATTTCTTCTCTCCTTTTGATGGGCACCCCCACCTCCTCTTATAGTGGGTAAATATGGGCCTTCCCCCTTAAAATTAAAGGGGAGAAGGCCAAAATAAAGGGTCCTAGGGACCCCTAATAAGAGAGAGGCTGACAAACAGGCCCACACACAGGCTCACACACGCCCATACATGTCGGTCCATACAGAGGCCAAAACATGTGCAAAAAACACACACAAACACATACGTGGCTCACATACAAGGCCTACAAAGCAAGGAAAAATAAGTGAAAGATAACATCAAACCTCCGGCCCCGTTGACTAGGCCAAGTACTTATGAAGGCTGGATCTCGCGCGTCAGCCCTCGATCGATAAATTGGTCTAGACTAGGTCTGAAGCTAGATGGTCCCCCATCAAATAAGGCCAACTAAGCTGACATTTTCAGGGTAGTTTTGTCTTTATCTCATCTCCAAAGCTTGCTATCCTCTCTCTTTGATATATAAGTTGATTGTGGAGTTTTTTGAAAAATCATCTTGAAACTTGCTTCATGTATTTGTGGGAGAATTGAAAGAGAGTGGGTTTCTAATATCCATTAAGTTCATTCATCATGTCTTAGGTCTTTAAGAAGATACAACATAGAACATGGGGAGCTTATCTGCACTCAAACATTCTCATGATCCTAGCCAAACGTAAGGATATGTGGAAAGTATCTTCGCTTTACATTGGTTCTTTTCATCATCATTGCTAAAGTTCATCAATGTCATCATCCCCTTCTATCATCATATCACAACTTTTACAGCTGTTGATCATGTCTTATGCCTTGTACGACATTGTATATCTTCATCAATTTACTACCATACCATCCCACTAAGTCATTTTTTCATCTCATCGACATCTATCTACTTTCTGTCTAATCTTGTTTTCATCCTTTCATTCCCTTTCTCACTCATTCTTATATTATTGTACATATCACCCTCCCTCAACTATAATACTCTTAATATCTTGAATATTTTTCAGCTTTTGGGCTTACATTTTCCTTCTCTTTATGATTGGTATTATGTAGTCATCAAGCCAATCAAAGTATCATATTTTGTTCAAGCTCATTGAATTAAATATGTATTCAATAATTCATTGCACATTGTGAATTACATGAAGTCATGAGTATGTGCAATGACTAATTGAATTATAAGGAGTTCATAATACAGCGATCACTGGTATTTAAAACATGTATTCTTAATATTCCTATTGAATGGAGAGTCAAGATAGATATCAAATTATATTATCCAACTTTTATTTAGAGTATGGATGATTTTGTATTCATTGGTGTGGTGATGCTAAGGATAGAAAAATAGTTGTTATTTAGAGAAAGATTTCACTGAATGAATCCACATGAATCCCTCAATGGTATTATAACTAAATGTCAATCACGTGATTCATGCCACCATTATATAAGTGATATATTGACATGAGACACCAAGGACGTTTCTTTTGGGTGGTGGTGCTTGGTTTGAAGGATAGAAAATCTTGTATATGTAGTGGAAGCTAAGATCAATTAAAAATCACTCTCTAAAACAAATAAAACATTGTGTATCTTGTTGGAAACTTTTTCAACCCTTGACTTGCTCCCTTGGACATTGTTTTTAAGCTGTTCACATGTATGGAATTTAGAATTATCCACACAATCAAGGTGCTCTTGGATGTCACTTTGTATTCTCCAACTCTTCTAGAAGCTCTAGTTGATCTTCTCACTATCAAAACCCTCTTCTAGGTTGAAGGAGAAAATATAAACTCGTAGATTGTTCTTAAGCCTTTCACATGTATGGCATCTAGAATTATTCGTATGATCAAGGTGCTCTTGGATGTCCACTTCCTATTCTCCAATTCTTCTAGAAGCTCTAGTTTATCTTCTCACTATTAAGACCCTCTTCTTGGTTAAAGGATAAAATATAAAGGAAAAAAAGGGATGCCCAGCTCTGCTCTCTTAGGTGCATAAAATAGGTGCCTTCCCCAATTTATACTTTACTTCAATTTTATAAAAAATTCCTTAACTAAAAGTCTTTGGTTCTAGAACTCTGGAATGATGTCTTTTTTTTGGGATGGTGGGATGGATATGGGATGATCAATACATTTCACTTGAAACTTTGGTTCTCGTGCTGTCCTAATCACATAGACAACTTCTGAGGTTCTCAAGGTCTTGGTATGAAGTTATTCATATTGGCTTTTTAAAGGAACTTTTTTCATAGGCTTCATCCAACTTCTGAGGTTCATGAATCTGAAATTCTAACTATCACATCCATCATCAAATTTGGAATAATTTCTTAATTGTCTAATATCTTTTATATTCAATCTTATTGAAAGATGGAAAGTTTTACTGATGGAGCATGCCAGCTTGCTCCCTCGGAGATGACTTCAGCTCCATCCTTCTCATCATCGACGGCGCACTGGTTAGCGTTCCACCAGACCGGCACGCCAAGGCGCCAACAAAGACACCTGGCTTCGAACATCCCGGGTGGAAATATCGCTCATATCTTTATCATGTTTTGATTTCATTCATCTTCTTAGTAAGTCGCATTTTTGTTTTTTCGACTCGTCAAATTGCTTTCATCGAGCCACGAGGCGTTCGTCATTTTGTTCATTGCTTTACATGCCTTTGTCTTTATTTTGGGAGGGGTCCTTAGTTATTTGGACCCCCTCCCTTTCCCCTTTTATGTTTTCTTTTCTCTTATTTTATTGTAATGGGGGCGCATTATATAAGGGCCTCCTTAATGGATCAGTCCCCCCCCCCTTATGGATCCTCCTAGGGCCCATTAATTCCCCCTTATAAGGGAAGAGTGGCGCCCTAGGAGAAGGTTAGACCAGGAATAATATCGTGTGAAGTATTTTTTTCATTTCTTGGTCTCATCGTAGAGAAAAGAAAGGAGAAAGAGAGGGAGGAGGGAGAGGAAGAAAAGAGCGAACGGGAAGGGGAAAAATGAGTTCCCCTGTCGAATTGGGGTGTTCGATCAACGTGATCATGGGGTTCAGCAATCGGCCCGATTGAACTTTATCCATTTGCCAGGTCGTGCACCATCTGCAGGTACCCGCCAAGTGCCTCCACCTGCTAACCGACACCGCCCAAGGCCCTGAGGAAGAGCGACCATCAAAGGCTCTTCCATCCTGTGGGTCTCCGCCGCTTCGAGTGGTTTTGAGGGATATCCCCTTGACCAGTCCCACCGCTACGGTGATTACCGATCAGCCGGGTTATCCCATGGGGATCCGCCATGACACAATCCAACGTCGTCGTGCCTACGACGAGATCCGCGTCAACATCGGGATCCTGCACCGGTGACTTGTGTTTCTGTGTCGTATAGACCACCATGTTGTTTCGATCGATGAATATTCGTAGTGATCGCCCTGCCCATCAGCAGAACGGCCAAAACCGTGGATATCGACCTACACGAAATCGTGAGCCAATTTGCTGACCATCAAGTGCTCGCTCTAGTGTCTCCTTTGGCATTTCTGGTCGCTCCCACCATCCGAGCACCCTCGGTATGGCCGTGAAGCATCCTAAATTGTGGTCTCCGTGGGTGCTATCGCTGCTGCAGCTGCCGGTTCGTTGCAGATATCAGCGTTCAGACATAGAGAGACGTCCACCGACGTCCTTCTGGTCGCGCCGACCCACAAGTCCGACATGCCCGTTGAGCCATAGCCGCCACACAAGCCTATACGAGCACTGCCGTGCTCTTCGGCGCAGTTGTACTGATCATGTACTTTGCACCGGTCGCCAATCGAGGTCATCCAACGCGTAGCTTCCGTCCGCCGCTTGACTCTAACTAGTCGACTTAATGTCATCTCGTTGGACTCAATCGACGCTCAAGCCGCCTTGCCTAGTGCGTTACTCTCTTTCTCTCGACTCCTTGCCTCCAAGCTCCACCAAACGCTCCTATGCTCTATCGCCAGTCGAGTCGTGCCGACCCTCTCCGGCTCCTCTCCACCCACAACCCGCACAGGCCGTGCACAAGATGAGGATTCTGCACCACGAGCTAATCACCGACGAGGTATGTCATCCTCCCGCTCACTCATTATATTACCCGTTGCAGTATATTTTTTATTGTCTCCACCGCGCTCGGGTTAGATAGGTGAGAGACAAAGCGAGAGAAAACTACGACAATTGAGCATCTTACTGGAATGAGTCGAGCTTGTCTGTTACGTGCGAGCCCCTACGGATTGATTCTGTTTGGCACCATAGGCTCCGTCGCTCCTCCGACAAGATTCAAGAGGCCATCGTCATCGTCATCCTGTGACCCCTTCGAAATTCAGAGTCGGCACACTTCATCGAGTCGGGGCCTGCAAGTATGGCCATGTAGGATGCATCATATCTCATTGTAGTTACATACCTGTTTAGGGTTTTATCCATCGGACGAAGTCGTTCACAACGTACGACCCCACTACCTAGGTAACTAAGCATGGTCTCGGTATCCGACCGGACGACATCATAGATGATGTCCTGCATCAAATTGGTATCAGAGCATTGTCTCGATACCCAACTGGACAACGTCATTGACACCGTCCTGCATCATTAACCCAAGAATACTCTATATGGTGATAGGGTCTTTTTTGCAGTCCTATAAGCCCAAAAGGCATCACAAAGGTGTGTGCCCTAATCTGTCTGATTTGGTAGTATGATCTTCTTCATAATTTTTTAAAATTTTCTATTTCTAAAACTTAGTCCTCCATTGGTCTAAGGAATGTAAGAGGTCATCATTGATAAACTCAAATTTAAGGTTTAAATTTGTGTCACTGTCAACCTTAAGTTAAGTGAATAAACTTGTAAAATCTATCTATGATGGGTAGGGATGTCTCCATAAGGTACGATGATTAGGGATTTAATATTCCTAAATAGATATCAAAGAGATGAGAGAATGTACACATAAGTGAGAAATTCCAAGGTGAGAAGATGATGTTAGTACTTAGAAATATTGAGTCAATTAATATGAATAACAGCAGATAAAAGATAGAGATATCAGAGATAAAGTGGAAGATGAACTGATTAGTTTGTGAAGGGACAAGAAGATAGATCTACATGTGATATGATGGAAGATAAAAATGAAAATGTGAAGTGATGATGAAGGATTAAGAAGAAATGATTATGATAGAGTGATATGTGAAGATATGAGGAGTTAAATCTAACCTAATAACAATGACAACAAAGAGACAAGGTGAGGTGAGAAATGTTACCTTAGAACATAATGTTTCACTGGCACCACAACAATTTGTTGTTGCCAGAAATGCGCTCCACTTATCTGTTTATCCTCCTCAATCACCCAAGCCACCAAGAAAGCACTTGATAGATGTTTAACCTCACTCTCTTTTTTTCAGCCTACTAGTGTATGAAGCGAGTTCCAATATAGTTTTTACACATTAGCACCTCATATTATATATACAATGGCATGGATGATAATTAAGGATAAATAAGCTGCCATCAAAATTTCAGCTCAATCAGCCTTCTCAATCCTGAGATATACATCCTTCAAGTTGGATATCATCACCATCAATTTAGTAAAAACATTTTCTCTCCCTTGCTGACATACCCACATCAGGTCTATGGTAATGATTGGCCCATATTTTGTGTCATTCTGAATCCACCATTCCAAGGCATACTTTGTATTCCTGCACATAAATGCACATAAATGATGAGCATGTGACATGGCGATGCATCGTCACACCACAACCATTTTTTCTCTTCCATCATCCATGCCTGAACATTTGTATATTATGTACACATAGGTGCACCATGTGTGCGCATGTATGTGCTGCAGAATGTCATGTAGACACATCAGCACTTTTTGACTCTTTATCTCACAAAGTTTAAATAAAATTGGAATTATTAAAAATTTACTTTTCCCTGTCTCCACACTTGCATTTATTTCTATATAAATTGGACTTTTCTATTGGTCATTATTCCATCACGTATTTGTGATGACATGGCAACACATTTACATAATGATTATGTGTGTTAATGGAAAAAAAGGGATGTGATATGCCAAAAGTAGGGGTAAATTTTGCAAAAATTTTAATCCCTTTTCGTTGTTAATTTTAGCTCATACACTAAAATTTATAAAAACCCTACTTAAGATGTGTAGTGATAAGTATGGGTATCGTCCAAGGGAAGCTAGTAAGGAGTTCAGTTACTGGTATAATTGAATAATTTGACCCAAATTGGAGTTAATTTAATCTTCAAAGAAGATCAAATTACCCGAATTAGATGAAGAGTTTAGAAAGGGAGGTAGAAGAGAGAAGAAGAATAGAAGTATTAAGGAGCTCTAAATTGAATTGTTTGATCCAATTTAAAGGATGAAAGGAGTCAATTAGAGGGATTAAGAAGAAAATTTGATTGATAACTAAACTATTAGATAACAAAAGGTGCAATTTAATCTCCTAAAAATTAAACCTTTTTCTTTAGATTTTTTATGGTCCACTTGGAATAGCTAGGTACATTTCACAATCTATCCTCTCAATCCCAGTAAGGACTAGTACATTTCGCTCAAGCCTAGTGATTTAGAAGTTCAAACCAAGATTGACAAGAACGACGAAGAAATTCACAAACAAATCATCCAAATTACGCTAAAATTTTTAATACAATGAAGAAACAAGTACCAAACAGGTTGATACATGCTGAAGCTCCTCTGTATCTTATAGCTGTGATAGAGCCACCTCCAGAATGACCGCTTCCTCTCAAAAGTTGGCTTTTATACTTAGGTTCCATGGTAAAATTTACCATTTTACCCTCATTTAATAATTAATTTTATCCATCAATGTAGGCTTTATATGAATGATCCAACATACTGATAGAAAGAGATGGTCAAGACGAGCAAATCCATAAAAAATCACCTCAGTCAGAGTTCAGGATCAAAAGTTATTGATAAATGAATTTTGACCAATCCTAGCCATTGGATCAAAATTCATTTATTTAATTATTTTCTTCTTCACATGCAATGATGTGTCGATGGAGGATTGGCTGGAGAATTTTGAACTTGAAATCGCGGGTTGATTCTCGGCATGCCACGTACCCCCTGGCCTGAAATCAAAATAAAGGAAAAATAATAAAAATAGACATAATGTAAAGCGACTTGCACTTACATGTGTGCTTTCAATGTTTAACCCAATCAAAGAGTGCCATGTCACCTCCCTTGTGTGCACTTTGTATGCACAACACGGGAGGTGAACTTACCTCCCGGAGAGAGAATGGCCTAGACAGAATTATTCCAAGCTTAAATAAATTCCATGAAATTCATATAATTAACAGAAAATCAGGGAAAAATCCGAATTAACTTGGAAAAATTAATTAACATGTAATATATGATAACAACCCCATTTTAAACTCTTTAAGTGCATAAAATTGTGCTAATTTCTTGAAATAAATACCAAATTTAGGGTGTTATCATGATAATTGCCTGCCGTTCAAAGAATCTATGCCTCACATGCAAGGGCATAAAATAAGATCAGAAATCCTTACTAAATTCACAAAATAAAAATATAATTTATAAAAGTATAAATTTATATCCAAAATGATAAATATATATGATTCCATGGATTTAATGTTGGACAGGTCATAAAAAGTATATTGAACATAAAAAATTAATATTTGAGAATATTACGACAGAATCACACTAATGATTAGTGTTATCAATATCGGATGGTGAACCCTATTATTCTTTGTCAATTTATTTAAGAAAAAAAGTTTGGAGTAATTACACACATCATTAATGATCACCCTAGGGTACCCGGGCATACTCATAATATTGTGAAATATAAATTTATAGACCACTTTATGATCCATTACATGGAAAATTTGCTTCCCATAAAGATTACTATGGTATTTACATATGGTCATTTATATATCCTCTGATAATCTCCCACATTACAGGGATGCTAAATAAAAGAGATAATTTCTTCAAACGATAAAGTATTATTGTGTAGAATAGCCTGACTTATTTCATTTGGAACCTGACCATATCCTTAGGATATTTTTACCTAATGAGGAATAGTGAAGTATTTTTTAGCCATGTGGGCATTAATAAATCCATTGACCCTATTGGATTAGGTCAAAAAATGGATATAAATTATTTATCTATGATAAAATTATGTAAAGAGGATAAGAGGCTATTGTGTATATAACTTTTAAATAGATTTATTTTCTATTAAGTAAAAAATATTGTCATAAATTATCTAGTGAACCTAATAGTAACTGTAAAAGTAACTATATAAAAGTATATAAATTAAGAATGATAGATTACAAGCCCATACTGTGAGGCACTACTATATCCATATATTGATCCTATTGGAGGATGTCAATAATGGATATAAATTTATCTAACTTATCTGTAATAAAATTATGTATAGAGGATAAGAGGATATGATATAGATATATATATAATATTTAATTAGATTTTTCTGAAATAATAAGTATTTAAGAAATGTTATAGGAAACTTAATAAGTATGAACGTCAAGGAATGAAGCATTTATATATCATTTGGATTTGGAAGAGAAATTAATATATATGACTAGCTTAATATAACTTCATTACATTATCTTAAGAACATATTTTAGAATAATTATTTCATTCCTAGACATTATAAACTATCCGCATATTACTGTTACATTAAAGTATGCATTAAATTATCTCACTGCCAATAAAAAATAACACTGACATCACTACTATGGTAAATGGTATGTTTCAATGTACTAAATACTCCCCAAGTGTTTTTGACTATTCGAGTGGAAAACTATGCTATAACATTTAAACTTCAAACCAAAAAACTGTCATTTCATAAACAGTATCCCCCCTCTTTGAGAAGGTCCTTACTTGTGATGTGAGGCACATATTATTCCCTAAAGCCATATGTATGAACCAATGTAAGGCAAGATATTAACCTTAGATATGTATGTTCTGCTGGGATGAAGGCAATTTCTTGATGCAGGCAAGACATTCCTCTTCTCTGTTGAGCATCTCCAAACTCAAATGGAACCAACAAAGCGTTGATGGATCTTCAAAAACCCCACTCTCTTTTAATTAACCTCTCTAGGAGGAAGCAAGCTCTAGGATATTTTTTAAAATCTAGGGTCATTTTATGATCTGACTATAAGGATGGATAGAAGAGAGAAAGGCAAATCTGCCCTCAAAATTTTGGCTTGATTGGCCTTCTAGATCATGAGATAACATTCAAAAAACACAATAAATAATTTAGGCTTAATAACACGCATATGCAGTCATTTAATACAAATAAACATGTAAATATGGTGATCTTAACCCCACTAAATATTTGCATTATCAATAACTGTTACCTCACACTACTCTTCATCATCAGAAATCTCATCATCACCATTGGCATCACAAAGTCGTACGTAGTTGGCATGAAACCAACACTTCATAATGACAAGGAACTCAATGATTTCACCACTATAACACATCCTTTTAAACACAATGAATGCACCCTCACAGAACAGAACCACTTGGTTGGGCACTGTTTGTATGTACAGAAACAAATTATTACACAAGAGAAACTAGTAATGGGTAACTCTATGTGCCTATGTGAGCTCACCATCTCAGTGTCCTTCCTCTCTTATTCTTAGTTTCAATTGTTTAATGCCTTGGTTGGAAAGGGACTTATTATTCCCTTTTTATAGGGATTGGGAACCATATTCATGATTTTAATGGCTCTATCTTCTTCTTCATGATCATCAAAGCTAAATATATACCATCATAAAATGCCTAGGTATCTATATTGCAACTAAGATCTAGAATGACCTCTTGTTGAAATGTTTAAGAATGCCTGCTTTGGTGGTCACACTATTTTTTGATATCATCGACTCATGCTCTAATAACTTCACCTTCATACATTGGAAGCTTAAAAAATCAAAGTGACTTTCCTAGTGGTCAACTTTGAACCAGAGGTAGAGAGGATAGCGGATGCCAAATATCTTAGTAGCACAATATCCAAATGCCTTGTCAATGCCTTCAAAATGTGAAGGACTTCCAGTATTCTCATTATCTTTTAGCCAATGAGATAGTTTTTTTTTTACATGCCCTTGGGATGGCATAAAAGTGAAATAACATTTCTCAATCAGTAAGGGACACTCTCATGTCCTTATCCATCATAGTCAAGATTTGCACAGCCATCAAATTAATGAAACCGTGATTATCTAGTGCAGCATTTAACATGTAATGTGTACAGTTACACCACGTTATACAGTACAAAAGGATCCCTTTATGATTTATTTTTCTGAGACCCTTTCATGTCTTCACATATTGGTGGCATCACTAAGTTGATGCTCGGATAGCTATGACCAAGACTCTCTATCAGGCAAGAGAATCCCTCAAGATAAGGTTCGAATTACATACCGCTACGCCAGCCTACATTGACTTGTGAATGTTATCAAAATAATTAATCCAGACGACGTATGTAATGTCATCTCCATAAAAACTTTAAGTGTCATCTTTAACCCAAGGCAGAGGTTCTACCACTGTGACACGCAACAAATTTAAAGCCTCCTGGATAAATATTCAGTACATGGGAACCACACGAGATATGAAAATCCCTTGTGAAATGTTCATTTTCCTCTCAAAGCTCTTTCTCAAGTGTTGTTATCATCTAGATGTTGCTTAAGGCATTGTTAGGGGTCATAGGGGTAAACTACATTGAAAACTTTCAAGTTTTCTAAGATAAAAATAAGAAATTTGGAATGGATTATGTAGTTACTAACCTTCTGTTTAACCCCCAAAGATATCTAATGCTTGGAGCACAATTGCACAAATATTCTGACCATTGTGCTTCCCACAAGCTCTATAATTCCCAGCACATCCTAAAATTCTTTTTGACCAAATCAACTGTGTTGCCTAGTAGGATGCACAGATTTCCAAAGGTCCACACATCCATTGTTAAAAACATCTTGGTGTTCCCTAAATTACTACTTGGCATCTTGGTGGTAAAGACATTCGCTAGCAAATCTTCTTGCTTTCCCTAAATTACCTCATCTTTCATTGTGAGGCTCCGATTGAGTGCTTGAAAACAGTTTTCCATGAAGTAATATGTTATGAACTAACTTTACCCTTGACTCTCTCCTTGGATAGTTTCTTCACGTCTCTCACATGTCTAACCTCAAGCCATATCTGTGACTGATGTGATGATGGATCTCTTATTATTCTCTTCCAACTCTTCTTGAACATATTAACTATTTCCTCACCACGGAGCCTCACTAATGGAGTAAATGTGATGGGATGAAAAGAAGAAATGGAGGCCCTTCTTATTCTGGCTGGTATGGACACCTATAATGGGTTCCCCTCTTCCATTTCTACTTGATTTGGTAACCTTTGAAGAAATCCCTTATAATGATAAGTATATTCATAAACATCTGTAGATATTACTCATGTGACGTTTGAGGCCCATGTTTATACATTTACACATGGAGAAATTTACTATCAAATCTTATTCAGAACTATATCAGTGTATAGATTACTTAATTAAGGATCCATTTAACACAATTAGTATGTTAATTTTTTAGCTTGTGGGATGCCATAATACATCTCGTGCTCTGGAAGATTCATAATGTTAAAAAACTCACTCTTGAAATATTTACCATCGTCATTTACCATAGATGTATAATCCTTCATCCCCACAAGACTCTTAAATGACATGGGGTATGGTTAACCTTCATCCAGTTAGTAATGATGTGACGGAGATCATTGAATAAAATCTTCTCCAATACCTCGATCATAATGACTGGGGATTTAATGCACCTTCTTCCTTGAATCAGTATCCACTTATGGTGAAGGCAGATAATCATATCGAGGGAAGATGATCCTATATGTACTTCTTACCACATCCAAACTAAAAATAGTTTAAACCCATTGATAAGGGACTCGGCATCATAATCAAAACATATACATTCCTCCACAAAATATCTTTCGCGTCTAAGGTCAACTGACCACTTGCATGACTGAAATATGAATCAGTATGATTAAGTTTTAAGTACAATATCATTAAAGGATTCATAAAGATCAATTCACTGAACCATTTCCCTAAAGAGCACCCACCATCTCCCCTTACTGTCTCTACACCAATGGCTATAGTGTCATTTAAATTTATTATAAAAGTAAAATCAGAGATTATTATTCTTTACTGAGAGTTTGATATCATCTCAAGAATCCTTAAAATATGAATATTTATATTATATTTTAAAGCATGATGACTGAGAACACACAAATTACGGGTTTAACTCTCTGATATTTAGAAATATTTATGCATTAAAATAATTGAATTTGTGTGTTAGGAAGCTTAAGAGACTTAAATATAATTAAAGATTGATATTCTGGATTTTGTGGATTTAAGTGAATTTTTAAGGACTTTTTCAATATCATATTCTGTAAGAAATTAGTTTTACGATGGAAATATATTTTTTACAAATTTTTTGGTCATATATTCCAAGCTGAAATTTGAATTTATAATATTTTTATAACTTAGAATTATTTTCAAATAATTTATTTAAATTTTTTTCAGATTCCAAATATGCCCGCCATGTGTCGCCATTTGATTCACTGAACGGTGACAAATACAGCATCACGACATCACGGCTGCGCTAATCAATGTGAAAAGGCATAATTATGGCATCACGAACTGCGATGCCATTTTGCGCCAATGATTATATGACACGCTGACTACTTTTTTTCCAGGGGGAATGTGGACCAATGAAAAAAAGGAGCTATGTTTATCGCAATAAATGCTACCGAGAATGGAGAAAAGAAAATGATAAAAATTAAGAAAATAAAATTTAAAATTGGGGGAGCTATCTTTATCATAAAAAAAAGAGAAAAAGGAAAAAAGTGTTGTTGGGGCATGCAGAAACACGTGCCGCATCAGACACTAACATGGGAATCTTCCCTTCTAAAAATTATCTAATGTGAGGTGACGTGTGTCATCGTCATTCACTTAAAAATGGAATGTTCCATGACGTGGCACACGACGACGTGATGCCACATCATGGAATAATCAATTAACAATCAAAAAGGTTGTTTTGTCCTTTTCCCCTATAGGTACACGTGAAACTTTTAAGGGAGCAAGCATACAAGATGAGGTGACATGGAATATGTATGATTTGAAAACTCAATTAAAACAAAAAAGAGGAAGCGTCAGCACCAATGATGAGGAGAGAGAAAATCAAGGGCTAGGATTGCTCCAAATTCAAATGGCAATATCTAACGATCCCCAAGTCCGATTGATCTGAACCTTTTGGAGTTACTTCGTCTCCCCATCCTCTTTCCATCCATACAATTAGATCTATAAATAGAGGCCTGGATCAGTATGAAATCATCCTTAAACTTGCTTCCTACTCATGTGGGTTGATTGAAATATAGTGAATTTTTTAGATGCATCAAATGTGTTATTTGGTGCCTCGGTTGTGTGGGAAGAAGCATTAGAGATGAGTAAATCACCATAATCATTTCTAAACGTAAGGATCTATGGTAAGCATCTTCGCCTTACGTTGCGTTTTCCCGACATTGTCGATAGTGTAATTCGATTCTACGATCATCTTTCAATGTCACCCCACCTCCATTGTCCTCATAATCTTATTTCTTTGTCATCATATTGTTCACTTACTCGATCATTATCGTATCCGACACATTCTCTACCTTACTCACATCACGCCTCATATCATTCTACTTTCAGTCCCACTTTGATTTGTTCATTTTTCAGTTTGAATTATAATTATCTACAATCTTTGACCTGATATCACTAGCTCGCGTAGTATTGTCTCGTCATTATCTCATATTGATAATCACTATACTAAAAATATTGAATCTTTAATCACCATTCCCTATGGAGACAATCCATACTCATCACTAGCTAAATATTATTATGTAAGTACTGGTTTATATATTTATTGAATAATATTAGTTGCCGACGGCGAGTTAAAACCCTAAAATTGAGATTATTAATGATCAATTTATTATATCAAGATAGTTCACTTGATCAGCACATGTATTCAAGGACTTCATTGGAAGCATCACAAGAGAATAACATGATATCCACAACCCCATATAATTCTCAAGGCACATCTTTTATCATATTCAAGCATGGAAGGTCAACAGTCATCTGAGTAGTGTACTTCCACATGATATTGATCCCTCATTGTTGACAATGGTCAATGGTTGAGTTTCAAAGACAAACAAATTGGGCTCTAATCTCCTTCATTCTCTATGGTTTCATTGTCACTGATCTGCTCTAGCCTAATTGATAGTGAGCAAGTCCATACCCACATTCTAACCTATTTGAGACACTTTAGTATTTTTTCCCTCCGTCAGTAATCAGTGCAAGATGTATCAGATAAATAGAGAGTTATTTTTTAAACACAAATTGATAGTGAATCACAACCCGTTTCAATGGGCAGGTCACCACAAATGAAAGCCATATCAGGCCATATAATACACATGCAAAAGAATTAAACATATTAAATCAATATAAACCCCAACCCGAAACCACACATGACATCATTATAGTGTTAATGACATCCCCATCCTGCCTTCAAGACCCCACTCAACCCCATCTTGGCATCATCATGGTTGGCTTGTCGAAGGCACATGATGGCTTCTTTGGGTTCACCCCCTCAGCATTTTATTGGAAGAAAATTCTAATTATAAAGTTAAATATAACTAAAATGTAGAAACTACTCAAGATAGTGGACTGGGTTGTCTCCGACCCGAAGCACTGATTTTATAGTCTTCAGTCATACTTAAAGAATTTCATAAAAGAAATTCTATGCCCATGTGAATGTACTTGTACTTAAAAGTTGACTTTAAAGATCCCTGGACTTCTAGCAAGTATAATTTCAATCTCAGTGGGAAGTCAAGGTGCTTTTGATCCCCTGAATGATATCCAATGAATTGAAAAGTCTTCCTTTTACAAATGATTTTCAATGCACTTTAAAAATTCAAGCCAATTTTTAGAATTATGATCCTCAAGTGGTGCCTCTAAATTTGGCTTCTCATCACCCTCAATATCAGGAGAGTCTGAACATGTTTTCTCTCCTTTGTATACATGATCCTCACATGAACCTTCCCTTTCATTCACCATGAAGGTTTTTTCCATATCCTTATAAAATGGGTGCTGAATCACTATGTCCTCTCCTATATCCTCCGTTGGTAGATTTTCTGGTGCAACAGAGGAATCTGAGTGTGTATCATCCCCTCTACATGTATGATCCTCTAATTGATATTTATCTTCTTTATCCTCATTGATAATCATGGGGAGCACCTCAAAATCTTCAAGGAGTGGATGCTCCATCACTATGTCTACACCTACATCCTTCCCCGGGAGATTTTCTACAATATGATTAGGAATATGCTCTAGCTCATTCCCAACAATGTGATGAGATTCACTAGTATGATGAGATTCTAATTTATCTAATTTATTGCTGATTAGTTCTATTGGTCCAGCATCTTCATCATCATATCCTGCATAGATTGGACAGTGGGGGATGAATGGAGTTCATCCATGGCATATGAGTAGTCTTCTGTAGGGAGAGAGTGATATAGTTCCTGATTTCTCTCCTGTTTGAAGGGACAAAGACTATGTTGGTGTTGTGGCTCATGGAACCCACTAGTGTCGTATTCACTTTGCTCAAGTGGATGGAGGTGATTGGCCTGCCTTTGATCTTGCCTTTCTATGCCCCATTTATCATGAGAGAAGTCCTCAGAGTCATCCTCATAAGTGATCTCCTGGATTCTCTTGGCTAACTCCTTGTGCTCTCTAAATATGATGCCCTCAAAATTCTTGATCAATTGTCTCAATTTAAACATCTCATGGGCATCGCATTTCCTACGTATAAGAGGTAAGGTATTGGTCATGTCCCTACATAACTTAAGCATTCCCATCATAGGAACACGTAGACTGTTCACGTCACCCCTTTTTAGCATGGGCCACGACTCACTAAGATATGCATGTAAATCATCGACGGGCGCCAAGAGTTGTTCTTTTCTATTGGCATGGCAAATCAACAACTTCCATGACCATTTTGCGTCCAGTGCATAAAAATCAGGTTCTCTTGTCGTCGTGGATGTCCGTTGGAGGGTTGAATAAGAGATATGATATTATGTAAATGTTATAAGATTTTTATGTATTTTTATATAGATTTTTATAGAAGAAAAAGAAGATATGAAGCGTGGTATTCTGTCGAACGCCCCTCGAGGGTTCGACAGAATACCCAAAAGAAGATGGAACAAAGAGGAGAATATATTTTTTATATTTATATAGTGGGGTAGAACTTAGGTAAATCAAGACATATTCATTGAACATGTGAGGTGTTCGATGAAATGTCCAAAAGAAATCGTGGTGACTAATTTTGGTTGCAGTGGATTAGATCAGGGATAAAACAAACTTGAGACAAAATTAAACTATAACATTCTTCAAATTAAACGAAGATGAGCTCAGATTACCGGATTCCACCCTGAATCGAAGTGAGGGGGTGGCGACGTCGATCGCTGCCGCCTAGCTTCGGTACGCGGTCTGCCCCTTCCTTCTCTCCCTTGTTGGCGCAGAATTGAGCTCTCCTCGCTCTTCCTTGAAACTTCCCAGAGCTTCTCAAACGGGCAGGAGGTTGTCACAACCCTCCAATCGCTCTTGCCGTTGCTAGAGGGGTCCTCCAGTGTCTATAGGTCTCAGTCAAAAGATGTTGAAATTAAGGGCTCTCGGCCCCTTTTAACAGCATGTGAGGGATTCCATAGGCCGTCTGATGGAGGGGGGCGACCGTGCTGGCCCTCCCCATCTGTTGGATTGCCGCTGGTCCCCCCTTGTCGGCCAAAAACGGCCTTAGGCCGGCGGCGTCGACGGCCTGGCAAAAAATTGGACGAAAATGCCCCTAGATGTTCGATCATCCTTATGAAAATCCAACTGCTGCAATTAAATCGCAGCCATGGACCCTTGTTATGGTGCACCCCAGTCGTCGCCACATCACTGTCGCATCAGCATTCCTAATCAGCTGCTTTGTCAGCAGCTTCTCTTATGATACGCTCACTAGGGGGCCCGCGATCCGCGTCAGCCTAAAAAAAGAAATATTAGATAGGACGGCCAGATCTCACCATCTGATCTTCTTTAAGAAGATTAGACAAATGAGATCATATTTGTCATTTTCAAAAAAGCCCGAACTGACACAGGCTTTAGGCCAAAGTTGGCTCAAAGCTTGGTCTTATTTCATCTTATTTCCTTTAGGTTGCGGCCCATTGGGCCACGATAATATTCTGGCTCTATGGCCCGACCCGCTGTGGTTTATAAGTAAACTGAGATCTAAGTCCCATTGGAAAGAAATAGACCACTATATAACTTTCGGCACATGTTTTATTCTGAATCGAAATGCCTTGCTACTTGAGCACCCAACTGGACTTCTCCTTGGGCCTTCTGTGGGCATGTTCTCCTTAGGTGGCCGGCTTTGGCTGCCTACCGGGCACTGCCCCTTGCCGGCTGTGGACTGGCTTGAGCCTTGTGCTCGCAGGGTTGTGGCTGGCTTAGGCTTATGCGCTTGGTCGGCTCCTTAGCCGGCCCAATAAGCCCCTCTTTTTTATATATTTATTTATACATATGTTTCTTCTTCATTAATTTTTCTCTATTTGTTTATTCTCTTCTCGAACTTCATTTTCTTCCTTGCAATAGCATACATACTAAATAGACCATTAGAAAATTATAAAGGTCTTAAATATATTTTTACTAACAAATATTTAAAGTTTTAAAACATGCATGAAAAATGACATAAGAATGCATTATTTTATCGTTTTCTCCATTTGATGCATGAAATGTAAAATTCTTATAAAATTAGATAAAAGACACATGAAGTGATCCCAAAATGCCCTTAAAGTATGTATAATTACATGACATGTTTTGTGTCTATCATTGACGCCGCCGCCAGAGGCCATTTTTGGCCTCCGAGGGGGACCATAGGGCAATCCAACCGCCTGGGAGGACACTAGGGCCGTCCCTTCCATTGGATGGCCTGGGAGGTCCCTGCCAAGCCATTTAAGGGGACCCGAAGGCCCCCAATTGATCCATCTTTTGACTGAGATTCCAGCAGCGGCGGCAGGCCCATCTTGTGACGGCAAGAGCACCAGGAGGGTCATGACAACCTCATGTATGTTCATGAAGCTCCGAAAGGGAGCAGGAGAAGTTATAGCATATTGGATTCGCACCCGCACAGAAGAGAAGAGCCAGGGAACCCCTAAACTGAAGCTTGGCGGCAGTAATCGGTGCCGCCACTCTTGCTCTTTAAATCAGGGCAATTCTGGTATTTTTTTGAATCTCTACGGTTGAATTCTAAACTCTGGATGAGTTAATTTTAATTAAATTATATAGAGATCAAATTTTCCTTGAAATTTCGTATCAATGATGCTTTGAGGCATTTCATCGAACGCTTGGTGTGTTCGATAATTAATTATCAATTTATATAAGTTTGATTTTATCAACGTTATAAAAAGCTAAAAAATATATACATCTCTCTTATTCTGACTTCTATCGGCATTCTATTGAAGACCTCTCCGGAGTTCAACAGAAATACCCCTTTATCTTTGATTCCTACTATAAAAAATATAATATATTTATATATATATGCATATAAGAAATCTATTAATATATATCTCTTATTCTGACTCCCTTTCGGGAATTTGGTCGAACACCTCCAAGGTGTTCGACTAAATAACCCCTTCTACACTCGAAAAATAACTATAAAAATATAAAAACTATTAGAAGATATATATTAACTATATAATAAATGTTATACATATATAAATCTTATTATACAACTATATGCAACCCTGTACTAATATATATACTTCTTAATTACTAATACTATTCTATCTTTCCTCTTCTGATATCTATATACCTATCTAACTACTTAGTATATTAAGATTAGATAATCACGTACTCTCTCCCTATCTATCTTCTTAATAAATATATAAGTACTTCTCTAGCTTAGTTACAGCTACTTAAATAATATTTCATATCTAACTTCTACTTCATTCTTCTTCTTAACTCTTATTAAACTAATTACTCTAATTCAGCACTTTCTACTTCTTCACTAATTATATTACTATCATCTTTAACTATAATATCTAGTATCTCACTTCTTAATTATTCTTAGTATCTAGAATATATATAATATCTGATATTCACTTCTATCTAGTTATCTTATTAAAATAATATTCCCACCACTTACTAGTTATTTATATCTTCTTATATTCATAATCTTTACCTATAATAATATCTGATATTGCTAGTTATGTATTTAGCCTATTAACTAACAACTCGATCATTAAAAACATCTCTAAAGGCCAGTCCTTGTGGAGACTCCCTTACTCCAATTATACAGTTGAGTTTTCTAGTTTTATCAAATTTATTTGATCGTAGGAAAATTAAAATTACAGAAACAATCAAAATTTATTATTGTACAATTTGCCTTCATCAGACTTGAGACACCAAAGAAATCTTATGAATGGACACTTGTGTTTTTACTATCAACTATGAGCCCATTATTGTAGAATTACAAACTTTGTTGGCTTGGATGATGCAAGAAGTTGAGGAAGATGATTCAGGAGTCAAGATGGGACTGTCCTCTGGTAATCACAAATAACATTTTAAAATGTGGCATGTAATCATACACATTTTAAAGTCTTTTTAAGATCATTTCATGTATATTGTCTTCAATTTTTTAAGAAATTTGCATTTCATGCACCAAATAGAGCAAGTGATAAAAAATGCATTTTAATATCATTTTTATAAATGTTTAACATATTCAAGAATTTCTCTCTTCCCTGCAATATAGATGACATACTAAATAGAACATTATAAATTCACAATGTTTTAGATATGTTTTAGCTGGTCAGCCAGCCAGGGATGACCAGGCACACCAGTGCCCAAGCTAGCCATAGGCAGGTAGCTGCAAGGCGCTCAAGCCCACCCGCATCCGGCAAGGAGCGGCACCTAACAGGCAAAGTCCAGCTGGCCACACATAGAGGGCCACAGCGAGGCCAACAGAGAGGCCCACAGTGACAAACATGATCGCACTCAAGAGGTATGTAGTTTAATTTAATAATAGATATATCCCGAAGTATTTATAGCGTGACATATTTAAAGTTTTCCTGATATGGGATTTCCGACCATCTTCTTTCTTCCACCGCGACATATGTCCCACACTATCCATATGGGCTGTGCTCTCATCAAATGTTAAAAGAAGCCATGACCGGCCTTCAAGCCAACCCGACCCAAAGCCCGTGTCTTTGGGCTACTTTAAAAGACAGATATGATATCATCCGTCTGATCTTCTTTAAAAGATGGATAGTCACTCATATTGGATGGGAATGCTGACGTGGATGGGGCAAGGTACATCGTTATGAATGGGTCCACGGCTGTAATTTAAGTGCAGCCATTGAACCCATTTGAATGGGGGATCGAACGTCTGGTAGGTAATCCCATCCATCTTCACCCCCAGTCGTTATCCTCATCAGCCGACAAGCGGAGTCAGCCGACTAGGGGACCACTGGCCGTTCCAATGGCTCCTGAAGGCCCGCTGGACCAATCCTACCCTCTGAGGGGTCGAGAGAGTCTCACTCTACCCTTTAAAGAGAGGTTTTGAGCTCGAATTATCCATCTTTTGACCATAAGCCTCACGACGACGGGGATCCCTTCCACCGGCGGCAAGAGCAGGATGGGTGTGACACCCCTCTGAGCATTCTAGGAGCTCCTAATGACGTCAGAGAAGGATTGGAGCAGCTTGGATGCACACCTGGATGGATTAGAAGAGAAAGTGAGACTGCATATCAAAGCTAGGCGGCGACAACCGACTCCGCCACCCCTTTTCTTCGAATCAGGGCGATGCAGGTTCTTTATGACTCTCTTGGGTTGATTTCTATGTTTTCAGTTACTCTGGATGCTTGTTGTCTAATTCAATCTATAAAGTGATCGAGTTTTCATTGAAATTTGGTGTTGCGACCTCTCTGAGGCTTTTTAACAAACACTTTGTGTGTTTTCGAGTCTTTTATTGATTTATATAAGTTTTTATCGACCTTATTCAAATTTAAAAACATATAAAAAATATATAGCCCCACCTCTCTTGGGCATTCTGTCAATCACCTTAGAGAGGTTCGACATAAATACCACCTTACCTTTGGTTTTCGCTATAAAATCTATATAAAATACATACAAACTTACTATTGATTAAATAATACACATCTCTCACACATTTTGACCCTCTTTTGAGCATTTGGTCAAACACCCCAAAGGTGTTTGACTAAATCAACCCAATAGTTCTCGAAATCGACCCCAAAAATCTATTAAAAATTTATAAAGATAATATAGAATACAAATATTAGCTATATAATAACAAAGTAAACATCTATAAAATTGAATAAAAATATATTCTCTTCATCTCTATACTTACCTATCTAATTATTTAGTTATATTATATTTAGGTAATTAGTTAATTCTCTCCCTATCTATCTTCTTAATATACATATAAGTACTTCTCTAGTTATCTTATTAAACTAACATTCCCTCTACTTACTAATTAGTTATCTCTAATTATATTCATTAGCTTTAGTATTATTAGTCTATCTTATTAACTAACAACTCACTTATTGAAACATCCCAAAAGGCCAGTCCCTGTGAAGATGACTTTACTCACACTATACATTTGAGTAAGTTTCTATATTTCATCAAATTTATTTGATTGTAGGCAAATTAAATTTTCAACGACAATCAAAATAAACACGCAATTTGCCTTCCATCATTGACACAATTAATGGATGGATGTTGACCAGAAATGGAAGTGTACTAACTCAACTTCAAGTCAACTAGATTCGACTCGATTCCCGTGACCAATTGGTCAACGGAGAGATGACAGTTTTTCAGCTTCTATAGTTGAAAAAAACTTTGAGTCCAAGTCACCTGTGTCGATGACAATGATGTGCAATGTCTTTAAAATAGCCTCGACATACCTAGGATTGATGTTTTTGGATGCGGTTGGTATGACTCAAAAGGTTATTTTCCAAAAATGTAAGTGGGAAAAAATGCAAGAAAATAAGCAGGAAAAAGAGGTAAGATAGCACTAACCTCATTCTCACATGCCCTACATAGCAAGTGGCACTTTTTCTTCAAAACTCTCGCTCAACTTTCTGAATCATGCGCCTCACTGTTGTTAGAGAAGGATGGAAATAGAATAATTTTTTAATAATTCTTTCAATCACAATAGGGAGAAATTTTTAAGGATGGTTTTTTAAATAGGTTGGAGGGGCTATTTGTAAATTTATCCTATGAATGGAAGAGAGAGAGATAGGAAGAAATACCCTTAATATTTGATGTTAATAAGATTGCCAAGGCTGTGGTGTTACTACAATAATTGGCATCTTATTTATGATCATGTAACCTCCATGACCAAGGAAGTTGCTTGAGGTTGGTTGGAGGAGGAAGGCATATTATCATCTCTATTTTGGCCTCATAACCTATAGCCTATGTTTGATGACTTGGTGCCCCAACACTACTCACTCGGCGTAACTGAAAAACCTTAGATAAGTTAGAGAAACACACATCAAGATCGAAATATTAAAAAATATCCATAAATATATCTCAATTTTACCCCTCTAATTAAGAGAATATGGATATATGAAATGTGCATTAGGTATTCTAAAGGGCATCCTCCTGAAAAAAGAAGTACCTAAATGGCATATAGATTGCCATTTTCCTGCTGAATATTTTTCCTTGAGAAATTTTCTTGAAAATGAGTAATAAAGGGATGAGGATAGTCATCTTGTTTTCAGTTGAATTCAATTTTCATTGTCAATGTGCACTCTCCATCTTGTTGTCAACCTAATTTATAGTCCCTCACCCTGTTCATTCTTCTCTATAATACTTCCATATATTTTTACACAAAAGGAACAGGGCTCACCCAAGGGCTGTATGAATGGCATGCAAAAATCCATCTTCAATTCACTAATAAGCTCATTTTTATCACTTCTATCATGTGAACAATGGGGATTCTCTTGGATTTTCTGGATGGCATATTATTCTCATAAAAAAAACCATTTATGCCTGCATATGTCCCTACCCATCCCATGAGTATTATCAAGATACTACCAGATAGCTGATTTATGTAATTTAAGTAGTTTACTAAACTCATTTCTCAGTCAGAACATAAATTAGATAAGAGAATGACATGAAAAATCTAATGGGATCGTTAGAATACATATCTAAGAGAATTTAAAATTTTATTCTGTACTCAGAAATAAAAAGAATAAGCAGTAAATAGATTTCAATATCATTTTTTACCCTATGAAATCCATCAGGTTCATTTGATGCATGCATGCCTAAAAGGTAAAGATATTTTGTAAGTCTGGAACTCGGAATTTCTTCCTTCGCATGTCTTAATTTGATATCAAATTTTTATTTACCCAATTAGGCGCATGGTTCAAATTTAATGTACCATCTTATCAGCAATTTCCACCTTCACAATCATCTCCTTGAGACTTCTATGAATTTGTCTAACCGATCCAGCTGCACTAATACTGCTATTCTATATTATTCTCCAAATTTAAATTTACCATATATAGATCCCATGACATGATATTTACAATAGTTCATCTATCCAAAAGAGCTCTGTTAAAAATGATTCCATAAGATTCATGTTTAATGAATGGAGCTCTTGAAAACCTTTTCTTTTTTAGACTTTGACTTTTAAAAATAGGGATAATGCTTTCGGATTTTTGGATTCTCTTCTATAACATGGATTGACTACAAGGATTTTGAAAAAACAGAATGTTATGAATAGCAATTATGAAAGAGATTGTGCTAGTCATTTCGTTAAATATTTTAAGCAAGTATGACTAGGAATTTAAAATGATTTAGATAGAGTTTGAGAAAATGGAAGAGGAGTTGCAGAATCTTTGGGATTTAGCGCTCCTAATTTTGGTTCTGATTCAAATTGTGGGTTCATCATCCCTATGGCCATCACCTTGATCATTTATCACATGGATTAGGTAATTGTTTTGAATTGGCATTGTTGCATTCATATGCACATGGTAATGATGGTATTCACATTCATATGCAAAATTAGAATTAAAACTTAGCAATTCATCTCTTAGTGCATCATGAAAATTCTCAATGGAAGACATTTTTTAATGCAAGGTTGGGTACAAAATTGACCTGAATTGCAGCTTTGACCCCATACTCTCTTTGTTTTAACTTGGAGTTTGTCACCCCTAAAGTCCCATGGGATTTCCTCCCTCCTTGCCAACAACTCCATCCATGTTTGTTGCAGTTCTCTCCTCTTGTTCTCCATGAACTCTTGTGTCTTTACATCACCATCGTGACAATAGCCATCATGTAATTAGAATAAGAATCATGGGAATTTGGAGGTAAGTTAGGGACTTGAATTGTGATATCTGAGATTGTCCATCTTGTGTTATATTGCTTTTGCGTCAAATTATCCTGCCATTGTTAGAAAACTTTCTTAGTAGCCCATTTATCCACCATCTTTTCACGAACTCTATAAAATTATCTGCAGGCATCTCCAAAAACGTCCAAATGTATGTTTTAATTGAACTTAGACATCCAAATTTTTAGACAATTAGCACATCCAAACAAAAATGTGACGTACCTTTTAGTGTGGGTTAGATTCTTAATTAAGGATGCTGGTCAATGATCCGTGGGGGTAATATTTTTTGTGTTTTAATTGTTTAAAGATTTACATGTTTCGGGCCTCCTAAAATTTTACTTTTACATTCATTAAAAGTATTAATGAAGAAGATTTTCAAATGTATTTAGTAATGATTTCATTTTTGGGTTAAATTATGAAGGGTTACAAATCAATATCACATTTCATAAATGAAGGAAGCTTACGAGAGCAACGATCGCCTTCACATTGCAGAAAGGTTTTTTACATTTACATAAAGTTAGCGATACTTGTTCCTCAGGTGAAGCTTAATTTGATCCTCGAACAATGAACTATAGATGCCTGTTCCTCTCCATTCACTTTTGCAATGTTTCATAAATTTCATCCCTCATAATTCTATCTCGCTGAAAAATTACATAGAAGAAAACTATATATTGACAACGCTAATCATAGGGCGAAATTAGTTTTATGTAAAAAAAACACTCCCTGAAGCCCTTTGAAACAGTAATGTTCAAATGTCTGCGGACTCCAGAAGCAGATAGAGAGTGAAAAAACGTGGATATTATTCTCTTAACCATCAGCGTAGGCTTTCAATGCCGTTGTCTTGCCGTTGCTTTCGGTCGCTGCCGGCCTGCTTGTTTATAGCGCCCACGCTATTAAATGCTGTTCGCCTGCACCCGCTGGTCATCTGCCATCGCCGTTATCAACCCATCTATATCCAAAGAACTTAAGATAACGTGTCACACCTTGCAATGGATAGGGAATGATCGCTAATCCGCTTACTACAAGACCTGTCAATAACACCATGATGAAAACTCCGAAGGAAATATTGAAATTTGGCAATGTTCACAATGGTAATCAAAAGCAATAATTTAATAGATATTTCTATTATTATTGACGAACAAGAGGGAAAGACTTGATCGCAGCAAGCTTACAGGAGCTCTGTTGATTACCTATTTCGTGTATCTGAGGATAAAAAGAACAAAATTTGCGAGGTCTTGGAAAATAAAGAATATATAGAGACCACTGTAAACATAGTTCGATACGGCCCATCAAAACCGAAATAAAGGGTTTGAGAGACCACTGCAGAAAGAATAATATCGTACGAGACTCTCCTTTTCACGGAATCAAGCAAAGGATGAACAAGAATAGCTAATGTAATTAGCGTAATGAGTGCAAACATAAGAGGTCAAAAAATACATAATTATCGGAGAGTATGGACTGTTGTTGGGGAAAATATTGCGCAGAATAGAGATAAAAGCACAAAGATAACGATAAATTAGCACATCAAGAGTTGACAACTACGGAACGGCGGTAAAATCCTATGAAACATATAATAAAAATGAATCGTAGGCAGACGAGTAGAATGAAGCTTCAGCTTGGAGAGGGTCGTAGAGAGCGGTAAGCCCATCAGCGGATGAAACTGCCTCATGATCTGATGAACCAGGAGATGAATTATCGTCCGTTGAAGGGCCTGATCAGATCATGCTGGCAGCTTCACCCACTTATGGCGCACCGAAGAGAAAGCTTGGGCCCATGCAAATAGATTTGAACACAGCACAGAAGTATGTGTAGAAGTTTAAGCTTCTGTTCATGACTATCAAAGGCAGGGAAGAAGGAATATATAGAAAGAGGAAAGAGAAGAGAGAAGATAATAGAGAACGGGGGCGATCTGAGGTGGGTTTAACGATAGCCTATTGTTGGGCCTGCTCTGGCTTTGAAGGGCATCAGGCTCAGTGATTAGAAAATAGAGTCGGTGGCAGGTGCATTCAATTTAGTCACGCCCACGCTCTTTTCTCTGTTAGGGTTTCCGGATTTACCATCTTGAAAAGTTTAATGATCCTGGTCCAGGATCCATCAATCTGAGCCTGGAGCTGACAGATTTAGCCTTTTGAGGTTATATAATTAATAGATCTAACCAATTGCTATTGGTTAGTTGTTTCTATATAAGGCCGTAGTATCCACTATCATGGAGAATTTCGATAATATACTGAAGAAAGACGTGTTTAGACATGTTAATAAGCTAGCTTCGTCCCTTTGGAAAGTATCCTGGAGCTGAGAGACTTTGTTTCTTTGGGTTATAAGTAATGGATAGATGTTACAGAATTAGGCTTTAATATTGAAACCATAAATATTATGTTGTAATTTAAGTATAACGATATAATCTTGAGACTTCATAATTGTTCACATTTTTCCTATTTTCAAGAGCTATTTCATTCAAATTTCTCTCTTTCCTTGTCATAAACAAACTGCGGGGATATCGAGATTTGCATATCGAAGGAGAGAGAGATTAGGTGGTATAGGGTTTGCAGATAGGCTGCCCTGGGGAACTCGAGGCCAGGGACCAGCTTCCTCACGTGACTCTCTCTTTCTCTCTCTCTCTCCCTCCCTCCCTCGTTCTCTCTCTTCTTGTCTCATTCCCTCGTATCCCTCTCTCTTCATGTCTCATTCCCTCGTATATCTCGCTCTTCTTGTTTCATTCCCTAGTATCTCTCTCTTCTTGTCTCATTCCATCGTATCTCTCTCTCTTCGTGTCTCATCTCCCTTGTCTCTCCATCTCTATTCATATCTCTCTGTCTTCGTTTCTCATCTCCCTCGTATCTCTCTCTCTTCGTGTCTCATCTCTCTTGTCTCTCCATCTCTATTCATATCTCTCTGTCTTCGTTTCTCATCTCCCTCGTATCTCTCTCTCTTCGTGTCTCATCTCCCTTGTCTCTCCATCTCTATTCATATCTCTCTGTCTTCGTTTCTCATCTCCCTCGTATCTCTCTCTCTTCGTGTCTCATCTCCCTTGTCTCTCCATCTCTATTCATATCTCTCTGTCTTCGTTTCTCATCTCCCTCGTATCTCTCTCTCTTCGTGTCTCATCTCCCTTGTCTCTCCCTCTCTATTCATATCTCTCTGTCTTCGTTTCTCATCTCCCTCGTATCTCTCTCTCTTCGTGTCTCATCTCTCTTGTCTCTCCATCTCTATTCATATCTCTCTGTCTTCGTTTCTCATCTCCCTCGTATCTCTCTCTCTTCGTATCTCATCTCCCTTGTCTCTCCATCTCTATTCATATCTCTCTGTCTTCGTTTCTCATCTCCCTGGTATCTCTCTCTTCGTGTCTCATCTCCCTTGTCTCTCCATCTTCTCATCTCCCTCGTATCTCTCTCTTCGTGTCTCATCTCCCTTGTCTCTCCATCTCTCTCCACATCTCTCTGTCTTCGTTTCTCATCTCCCTCGTATCTCTCTCTCTTCGTGTCTCATCTCCCTTGTCTCACCGCCTCTCTCTACATCTCTCTGTCTTCGTTTCTCATCTCCCTCTTCCCTCCATGATTCCTTCTATTTCTTTCTCTCTGTCTCTCTATCTCTCTCCTTGTTTATTTCTCTTTCTTTCTTTCCTCACCTCCCTCGTCTCTACATTTCTTTCCCTCTCCCTCTCTCTCACCTCTATTTCTCTGTCTTCTTTTCTCATCTCCCAGTTCTCGCTGTTCCTCTTCTTTTCTATCTCTCTCTCTTCTTTTCTCATCTCTCTAGTCTCCCTCTCTCTCTCCTCTGTTTTTCTCTCTTCTTTTTTCATCTCCCTTGTGTCTCTATCTCTCTCTCTCTTCTTAGCTTATCTCCGTCGCCTCGCTGCTTCTCTCTCTCTTCTTTTTTCATTTCCCCCGTATCTCTATCTCTCTCTCTTCTTCCCTGATCTCCCTGGCCTCTCTGTCTCTCACTCTTTTTTTCTGATTTCTCTTATTCTCTCATCTCCCTCGTCACGCTAACTCTATCTTCCATGCTCTATTTCTCTCTCTAAAGGAAAGTTTACTGGGATGAGGGAAAAGGGTCTTGGCTGATGCCAAACGAGGCTGTACAATTCTGAGCCGATCCGAAGGAGCCCCAACAAACAGCATCTTCCCCGAACTGTCCACACGGGTCACCAACTCATCCCATCTTCCCCGTGATGCCTCACCTGTCCTCTTCCCCCTTCTCTTTCTCTATCTTACTCTCTCTCTCTCTCTCCTCTCTCTTGCTCTTTCTTTCTCTGTCTCTCTTTCTCCTCTCTCTTACTCTTTCTTTCTCTCTTTCTCTCTCTTTCCCTCTCTTTCTTTCTCTTTCTCTTACTCTCTTACTCTTTCTTTCTGTGTCTCTCCCTCTCTCTCTTTTCTTTCTTTCTCTCTCTTACTCTCTCTTTCTCTCTATCTTTCCCTCTCTCTCTTTCTCTTACTCTCTTACTCTTTCTTTCTGTCTCTCTCCCTCTCTCTTACTCTTTCTTTCTCTCTTTCTCTCTCTTTCCCTCTCTTTCTTTCTCTTTCTCTTACTCTCTTACTCTTTCTTTCTGTGTCTCTCCCTCTCTCTCTTTTCTTTCTTTCTCTCTATCTTTCCCTCTCTCTCTTTCTCTTACTCTCTTACTCTTTCTTTCTGTCTCTCTCCCTCTCTCTCTTTTCTTTCTTTCTCTCTATCTTTCCCTCTCTCTCTTTCTCTTACTCTCTTACTCTTTCTTTCTGTCTCTCTCCCTCTCTCTCTTTTCTTTCTTTCTCTCTATCTTTCCCTCTCTCTCTTTCTCTTTCTCTTACTCTCTTACTCTCTTACTCTTTCTTTCTCTGTTTCTCTCTCCTCTCTCTCTTTTCTTTCTTTCTCTCTCTCTCAAACTCTCTCTTTCTCCCTCTCTTTTTCTTTCTCTCTCTCTCTCTCTTACTCTCTCAGTCTCTCTTTCTCCCTCTCTTACTCTTTCTTTCTCTCTTTTTCTTTCTCCCTCTCTCTCTCTTTCTCCCTCTCTTACTCTTTCTTTCTCTCTTTTTCATACTCTCTCTTTCTCTTTCACTCTCCTTTTCTCTCTTTCTCTCTAAATAGCCCGCCCAGTCTTTCAACTCCAACTAATCCGTGAACGAGGGTGGATGACGTTGGTCATTCCCAAACCCTAGGATGAAAGACTTCGTTTACAAAGAAACCTTAAGATTTTCCAATATCCCCTTCGCCAGATCTACGCTAGAGGGAGAAGAAGATGCGAAGTTTGTAGCAAAGAAGGGGCAGGAGAAGAATGCCGGACGTGACCAGACGTGTCAGAAGAATCCAACCACAGAGTAAGAGAGAAAACGATAACAGGAAAAGAGAGAGAGAGAAGCCAAGTCAGAAGAGCAGAAGTAGGCTGAGCCGAGAGAGTAGACCTGCGTTTAGGGCGGCATGGCAGAGACAAGGCTCTTGTCAGAGAGCAAAACTAGAGAGAAAAGTAAGCCTATCGGCCCTTTGAACTCACAACCTGTTCATTAAATGGCTCAGTCTACGACGAAGAGCATCATCAAGACCCTGTGCTATCAAACAAGACAGAGGATGGAACAGCGAGATGGGGATTTGACCAGATGAGTTTGAAGAACCCAGAAGAAAATTCAAGACACCCAGGTGAAGTAATGGCCAAAGGCGGCAGATTTTGCAAGTAGGGCACTTGGCAAAGAGTTGTTCTTACGGAATAGGGGTTCTGGTTAGCAAGATAGAGGATATGACTAGATGGGTCTGAAGAGAACCCAGAAGAAGAGTTGAGAAATCCAGGTGAAGTGATGAGGGAAGAGGGCTGCTTTAGTAGGGTTTAGGGCAATCAGGTCAGGAAGATAGAGATTTGACCTAATGGGTATTTGCAAGTAGGGCACTTGTCAAAGAGTTATTCTTAGATAATAGGGGTTCAGATTTGCAAGATGGAGGATATGACCAGATGGGTCTGAAGAGGGCCAAGAACAAGAGTTTAGAAATCCAGGTGAAGTGATGAGGAGAGCCTTCTGCTTTAGTAGGGTAGAATGATAAACACTCTAAAGACCCAGTAGAAAATTCTAGACACCCAGGAAAAACAGAGACCTAGGGGTTCATCTGGGACCCAGAAGTAGAGTTAAGAAGTCCAGGAGAAAAAGTGATGAGGGAAGAGGACTCCTATAGTAGGATTTAGGGCGACCAGGTGAGGAAGATGGGGATTTGGCCAGATGGTATTTGGAATGATAAATTATCTTAGGACCCAGAAGAAAAGTTTAGACACCCAGGAGAAATAAAGAGACCTACGAGTTAGTCTGGTCCCCTCCAGCCACTCTGTCATGCAGGTGACATCATTGGAGAGGCAGGTGTAAATTTGTTATTCAATACAATGTAATGCGATATTGTTTAATACAGTGTAATGCTCTGTGTTTATTTTATTAATTTTCTCTCCTACAGATTTGTTTTCTTCAATGGCGCGCTTGAGATTGCTAGTCATTTCAAACGAGTCTAGTTGATGAGTATACCCGAATGCACATGTGATTATTTTTTGCCCTATGAATGATTGGAAGCAGGGATAACGAGCAGGGTATGAAAGATCCAAACATTGAACAAGATAGTTTTGTGCAGGGATGATTTTTGGACTAGTATAAATTAAAAAAAGTTGCACATCCTATTTTCAGAAATTGTACACATTTTTATTTTAAAAAATGCACGGCGAGCGCGAGATGGCGCCCGGGGACTCTGTGAGCACAGGTGGACGGGACATGGCAGGCACGGGCGGCCGAGGTGCACAGATAGCCAGGCGCGCGATGGGCGCGGGCGGCCGGACGCGCGGCAGGCGCAGGCAGCTGGGCGCACGGTGGGCGTGGGCGGTGGAGCGCGTGGCCGGTGCGGGCGGCCGGGGGGAGGGCGTGGGCGGCGGGGGCGAGGGTGAGGGTGGTGGTCAATCAGCAGGTGGGCGGCAGGAGTGGTCCTTCCTCGGCGGCGGCGGCGGCAACTGCAAGATGCTGTAGCGGCGCCTGCTCGGGAGGGGACCACTAGGGCAAACTTTATTTTTGAAGAAGAAGACTTTAATTCAAAAAAAAATTCACTAAGTGTTTCTTACGACTTTGGCCTACATATAGGCCTTAGAGGAAAGAGAAAATACAAGAAATAAAATAAAGTGGATGACGTGTTATCGTGTCACGTCAAGGGGCAGTTCTGGATCTGGCGTTGACGACGTGTCATGACACGGGACATGTCGTGTGTAAGCGGAGACGCGTCTGATGCCGATGCGTCTGGTGCCAGTGTGTTGACTTGGTCGTTATCACGACGGTTCTTCAGCTGATGTTGGCGACGAGTCAGGATGCGGGGCGTATCGGTTGATGGTGGCGGTGCGTCCGAAGATGATGCGTTGACGTCGTCGCCACCACTGCTCCCGCAAGCTCCATGTTCAGGCCTGGCTTGTGGAAGGATGTTGCAATAACCATGAGAAGAGGATTTAGATACAAATTGAAATGCTGAACAATTGTAAAAATGATAATTACCTACTTCATGTTCTGAAATGAAAGAGACATCATTTTTCTCAATGGACGAGGTTGTGGGTTGCATCCAATGCATGCACATCAAATTGATACCCTCCACGTCTAGGAGTGATAACTTGTGTGTCACAATGTTACCTCCAATGAGAAAAGCTGCCCCTCGATGTACTTGTCACTGGTATAAAGAGGTACTTCATTGCCAACTTTGCGAGATGTGTCCATCCACCATTATAGAGGGTTCTTGTTGTCTCCAATTGAAAACTTAAAGACATAGGCCTCAAACTCATGTACGGGTTTGATGCCAGCTTTGGCCTCATTGATAGTCTTAGCAATTGTGAGAGTATGTCATTGACTACCTTGATACACTTTCCCTCTCGCTGAAGTGGGATGATCATTGTGATCAAATGAAAATCGAGACAGTATCACATGTACACATCAATGTCTTTGTGATTTTGAGGTTTGATGAGAACTAGCTTAGTTGATGGGTCAAGGGCTGACGTTAATTTTATGCCTTCATTGTAGTGTAGGCTACCAATGCACATGTATTAGTTACCAATGGATGTATAATCCCTCATCCACTCGATGCCCCTAGGACTATTTAGGGTGTGGTCAACTTTAAAATCTTAATTAGTTGTTCCAAGCATAATTGAAGCATTTAGAAATGATGGGAAAACTTTTCTCTCATATAATACTATCTCGGCCAAGGACTTCATCTCATCATCTTTCCTGAGTTGCTCTTACTTATATTAAGAATGGAGAATCCCATCTTGACCAATGAATCTCTTTCATATAATTATTTCTGTATATTAAATAATTCTAATTTGAAAATTTCCCTCCATAAGGTGCATTTGGTGGCTCGTTCCAATGCTTTATTGCTCAACTATGATATGAATAAGTTTAATGAACTATTATCCTAAAGATTAGTCATCAGCTGTCTCTAATATATCCACACTGATGATTATGACGTTAACCATACTAATGATATGATAGAGACTAGATAGGTTTATTCTATTAAGCTAATTCGATGTCCTTCTCTTGTACCCTTCTATTCTAATAGGAATAATCATAACACATTTTTAAAGACTAGCGATATTTA
Organism: Wolffia australiana; assembly: GCF_029677425.1. NCBI lineage: Eukaryota > Viridiplantae > Streptophyta > Magnoliopsida > Alismatales > Araceae > Wolffia > Wolffia australiana. The sequence continues at coordinate 3,805,714 of NC_135838.1, forward strand.
TATTAATATCGCATCATAATTCACTTACTCATAGCATTTGTTTACAGACTTCTTTTTTATTAGTGACTCATGCATTATAATTTGTAATTATATCAATGAATATTGAGCAAAATGTAGAATCTTTAATTGGATTATGACCCACATATATATATCCATCAACCAAAAGGTCTTAGATATTAGATAAATATCCATCTTCAAGTTAGTTGATGAATATTTGAGAATACACTATTTGTGGAACTTCATCTTGATTTCAATGTGTGAAAATATTTCAAAAATATCTAATTAAAACATACTTAAAACCTTTTGAGTTCATTGAAATATGTTACAATATTTTAGAGAAAATTCCAATTAAAACATAGTTAAAACATCAAAAGGTTATCTTATAACATAGTTCCAGACAAAAAAATAACTTTATATACCATAATAATGACTCTACAATTTTTATGATAGGGAGATATATTCTAGGCATAGACAATATTATTAGATGTACATGATGCATAATTTTTCATGATTTATTAGATATTAATATATCAGAAGTTAGATATTCTACTTATTTCAATACAAAAACCATGGTCTCGGTGATACAATAAATGAGCGAAAGCTTTCACATTAGTATTAATATTGATATTATAATTTTGGGCTCCAATGGGGTCTGCAAAATTTATAGGGTGTGAGTTTCTTCAAGAACTTCAATATGCCTATAAATTCTGATCACTCTAATATTGATAGATACATTTGTGCACAACTTTGAATCATTTATTTCAACAAACAAATAAAATTAATTTTTGTGTAATTATTTCATGCCATCCACATGCTCTTATTTTGGGGTTTTATGCTAATAAATTATTTAAGGAAACATCACAAGTAATAAAATTTATTTCATAAAATGCAAAAGTTTATTACAAATTGGAAATAAATTAGGTATTATAAAGCCCAGTCTGTAATATAGGGAAAAAATAAAAACCATTTAAGTCAAGGTGGTATTTTATTTGAAATACACATATGTAAAACCTTTGCCTTTGTCACCTAAGTTTTTATAGCTTTGAACTTCTTTCTTATCATTAACCTAGAACAGCCACCAAGCCCTTCCCCAAACACTTCTCTAAAAACATGATTTTAAAAGTATTAAGAATAATGTTCAAAATCATAATATCTTTTTTATAAAAAAATGTATTTTAATATAACACTAGAAAAAACATTAATTTACTAAAAATATGATATTAAGCATTCAATTGAAGACAGTATCATATTCCCTTATCGTAAAAGGGTCCGCCGCATGTTCTTATCCTAGTCATAATATCTTTAGAAAATTTAATCTTCTTCTATTCAAATAAATTCTGATTCATATGTTTTTTTTTTTTAATCTAGCTTCCTTGTGTCCATTGAGTCTTCTCAGAATTTATTTCAGTGATAAATTGATGCTGGTTCAGCATGTGGCCAATTAATTGTTTCCCCAACTTTAGCCTTGGGCAGCCTTGTCCATCATAAATTTCTAGGATGGTTAGTCACCTGGAATTTATCTTACCATATTACTATTAACTATCAAGTTTTCTACTCGCATCCTCTATAAAATACCTAGGGTATTTTTACTATATAAAGTACTTTTTTAAAATCCAACATTTTTTAATCAATAAATAAGTTTTTTAAAACCTATATATCTTTATTTAGATTAAAATTGTTAAATCTTATGTTTTATTAACTTCAGTATATGTAGATTAAAATGTTTTGAATTCACCAATGTTCATAATTATACATCAATTTATACCAAGTCACCCTTACCAATATCCAATCTAACTCAAATTATCTTAATTCATTATATTCCAAAACAGCTATCTTCATCTGAAATTCAAATAAATATATATATATATATATATATATGTATATATATATATATACATATCAATATATATGTAATAATTTGTGTTATCCCCACTATATCCTTTTCAGTGTAATCTGATAATGAAAGAATTCTTAAAGTCTCCATTAGAAAATGTCCCTTATATTCAAAAGAATTTAAAATCTCAACTCAACATTGAATTTATAATTCTCTCCTAGAATTAGGATCAATTAGACTAATGATTATTATATGAACAAAATGATCGTAACCATATCCTGGCATTCGCCTTTTTCATATACCTTTCATTTCTTATACTGTATGTTTCATTTATTTATGGATGATCCAAGAGTTTGCCTACTATGTCAATGACAAATAGAAATTATATTCAAATTAAAATATTATACATCAAATTCTACACGCATTATTTTGACCCTTAATTGATAATGAAATAAATACATATGTATCACATCATTATCAAAAAATTTATCATATCAAAAGACAAAAAATGATATTTGAAATCCATACAATCGTATCTAAACAAATCAAAAGGGTTTTACTGAATGTTTTTGAGTTATCGGGATTCCAATCCCTTGATGCAATTTTTAAAATCATATGTACATATCAAAGTTATATACATGTGAAAGAAAATTCAATTTATTCCATAATGATTAAATACATGTTGCAAGGTCTTGTTTCTGCATAAATTTTACCTTAAAATAAAATATGTCGCTACATTTGGAGAGTTCCCAACACTACCATCCATGCTAGCCATCTGCCTAATCACATTGAGTGACGGGGAAGTCTGGGATCTGCCTTTGGAGATCTCAAGACTACCTGGCCATGGTCGTGTGCAACTGTGTGGGTGTGGCCCACAAGTGGCCCCACATCTGCAGGCTGCCATCATGAGTGTACAATTGTCTGCCAAGTGGAAACCTGTGCAAATCAGACACTTGCATTTGGGTGGTTTCCAGAGGCCAGTGTATCAGATCACACCACATACACTATTGGTGGCCACCAATGCTGCCCAAGGACCAAGTGACCCATGTACAGGGTCACACCCAATCTGTTTTAGGCGGGCTTGTTGACTGATTGTGTCAGCCCCAATCTTTATAGGTCCACCTTTCCTATATGATCAGATCCTACCAATATGGTAAATCTAATCAAATCCTATCCACTGATCTGATTTGATTCAATTTGGTTGAATTTAAAATTTTGTGTGACATCCAAGATTTAACGCGTACACTGCATTTGAAACCTAAGGGTTCAACCACTTCACCAAATGGTTTTATTACTATATATATATATATATATATATATATATATATATATATTAAAGTTAAATAGCTCTTGTGTGATCTATTAAATTACATAATTTGGAAATATATTATTTAAAGGAAAAAAAAAGTTGTAGAAATTTATGGAAATTATGGAATAAATAAAAATATATTATTGAGTGAAAAAATTAACTTAAAACACTGAAATTCATAAAATTATGATACATATATTTTTGAATTTATTAAGTAGAATAAGTTAATTATTTATTTCTAGAACTATTATAAAATTGAATGAAAAATTTTAATTTTTAATGATTATATAAAAATTTCCACAATTTTTATGTTGCAGTTAGCTTAATTTTAGTGTATTTAAAATTTTCATCATATAAAATTTGTTAATTCTATTTCCAAGTTATGATTCGATAATGGGGAGTGATGAATGCATGAAATATACAAAACCTAGATAGACCTAACTTAGATACCCCTAGGTTTGTTTAACCAATAATATTTGTCTTGGTGTTGACAATGTGAGGTAGTCAACCCACAATTATGGCCTCACATACTACACATATTTATTTATATGTCTTAATTGAGGGGACATGTTAATATATGATGTTACATAGTGCTTATCTCATCAAAGAGACCAATCAAACCCCTTCATAAAAATCTGATCCATAATAAAAAAGTTAAAAATCCATGCAAAGTCCTTTACTCTAATACTAGGATCCAAATACCTTTAAGTTGGGTATAATTCATAACCACTTGAGAGAAGTGACACCAAACTACTGTATGACACAAGTCTGGGCTAGAATAATGGTGCGATTTGGTGGAATGGACTCTTGGATTACACAGAAATCTACTAATGTGAAGCAACGAATGTGCTGATCAAACAAAGCTTCGTGGTCGGTTGAGCATATTCCAGGCCACATAAATATTGGGGCCCCAAAATGTAATCAAATACCCTAATGAGTTGCAATTCCATGATATGGGTGCTCAATAATATTTATTATTGTTGGAGGAGCATTCTAGAAGTTGTAGAATGTATGTTGAGACTCTGGGTCCCCACTAAGAGATAGTCAGGTTCTCCACTTCTATACACTTGAGGGTCGTATGTACTGACAAATTAGGAGAAAATTTTTGTTGATGAACTTAGGATATAATTGAATTTTAATTGGTGGATAAAGTTTTATTGGAAATATGTCCTTGAGTATCTCATTATGAGACATTATAGATGACAATCATTTGATGTGCCTAAACTTTACTGACTGGTTCAGAAACTTTAACGTTCTTCTTACATATATGCATAAAGCACATGTGCTAGAAAGGGATGGCCCTGAAAAATGCTTTTATTGATTTTAATTGCCAATTTTTGTGGTATAGTTATATATCTTTTTCTAAAACTGCATTTATTTTCATTTTAATTAAGCATTATTTCGTTGGGCACGTGTTCCTATGCATTAAAAATTACAACATATCAGCTCATTCTCGGTCATAATATAATCAATATTTGTGATGTCATAATGGCACCTTTTGCAATGATTAGCCTTGCTAACCATTTGTGAAAATGTTGATGTCATAATGATACCTTTTTCAATGATTATACTTGCTAACTTTTGCAATGCTTGGTCGCCATCCAATGAATTAGATGGCAACACATCGCGGACTCCTAATAATACCCCAAACAGTTCATAAAAAACTTGTCATAATTCTATAAAATATATTATAATTAAGAAATGCCTAAAAATATATTCCAACATGAAAATGCAATACATATATGAATATAATCTAAGGAAATTCTAAAACAATATATTCTATCATAGAAGATTATCTTCTTTACAAATATGGTGTTAGAGAATTTTGTAAGAAATGCCAAAACCCCATAAAAATCAAAATATGATTATAAAATTAGGTTCAATCAGTTTAACTTTTATACAACACATATAATTTTTAATGAAATAAACATATACAATCCATGCCATTAACATAATAATTAGAATGTAAAATCATGGAAAAGGTCTAATGTATTGGGAGATACACATGCCAATACTGAAATGAGATTGAGTGTAGACGTTCAGGTTCTCTCCTAGGAGCGTAAGGTTTTAGTGCACTAATGAATGCCTATTCCTCCATAGTATCTATCAGCTGATCCAGATTGAAGGTTTTGCCTTTGAAGATATTTCGAAGATTCTTCATGGATCCTAGAGGAATAATACTGCCATGTGAGATGGTGATGCTATAGGTGGATTCTGGATTATAGATAAGAGCTCTTTAGGTTATAGGAGGTATGGTCTTGCTGTTGGAAATATGGACAGAGGAGTAAAATATTTCTAGATAGGAAGAGGTATTAAGACTTGTCCCTTCAAAGAGGGATAGGAAAAAAGTTATAAATAGAAGATTACAAGGCTAGTCCCCCCCAATTTTTAAACGTGTCTCATTATGTTATCTCCCTTTGCTACCTATTTAAACTTGTTTCTTTTGTTTTTTGTCTTCCAATCCATTGGGTTTTAATGGTTTTGTACTGGATATTTTTTCCCTCCAAGTAATAAAGGAAAACATCATGCACACTTTCTTGTGTTCTAAAATAGTGTGGTCTTGAATCTACTTGAAAAATGAGGCATTACATTGCGTTAAACAAATGGGATGTGATTCCCTAAACTACGATCTAGTTCCAAAGAGTTAGCGGATACCAGCTAGGCTGTACAAAAAATCCTTTAATACTTTGCCCATTCTTCAGTCCGTTTGAGGTTGCAATGTGGCAAGTGTAACTAATAAATTTAAAATACCAGTGATAGCCTCAATCTGGCTTAAATATGTAACAATTTAAACTAATAATTCATTGATTAAAATTTTATATTGTGCCTGATTGAAGTTTAATTATTATCTACTAAACTATAACTATATTAGTTATCTGTATATGTATCAGTAATGCTTAACGCAATGAAAAAAACTGGATCATTATAACATTTAACCACTTTTAACGAATAAAAATGTTCATCTCATAATGGAGAATTTTTTTTAACATAGTTGCTATATTTTAAAATTCTCAGAAATCGTTTTGCATGAGAACCATTTTCAGATGTTGACCTGGAAGACTAGGACTGGCCTGACTTAAGACACCACTAGTCCTTGCAGAGCCCATTTTTGGAGGCCTTGGGATTGCAAGATTAGCATTTGACCTGCAATATCTGTGAGATGTTGTCTCAATTTACCACATAGTATTTACTAAACTTCCTTAAAGGAAATCAACAACATGAATTGACTTTTTAGAAAAGCCTATATTAACTGAGCATTGTATAAAAGAATTCATTATTTTGATTAGAAAAATAAACACTTTGGGGGAACTAAAATCATAGATCATAAAATTAATATAAAAATAAAAATACAGCCGAATTTCAAGTCATAGAATCAAGAACAGAAATGTTTAAACCATCTGAAAAATTATACGCATCTGAAAATTTATTTCATGTATTTATATTAAGGATATTTTCCTTCAATTAATGAACATATTTTTTATTCCAGAGTTTTTAGAATGAATGGGGAAACCAAATGTTTAAACCACACATTACAGCATTACAGGTGAGCATGATCCATCAAAACTTTAATTTTGTAAAAAGAACTCCTTGAGATCATAAATAAGAGGTTGAACTAAAGAAGAGTATAAAAGGTTGCATATGCAGAAGCAAGCTGCTGCTCCTAACCCTCTCAAATGTATTTTTCATCTATGAGGCCTCTTCTGTTTCAGGATAACTGGGCAACTCTGCAAGACCTTTGCTGGAATTCAGATAATCAGAGGGTGGTCATGACAGCTCTCTGCCATTTTTATGAGCTAAGGGAAGATTAAGAGAGGTCCTAGAGGCTTCAACATTGTGCCAGAACAGATGACGAGAGTAGCGGAAATGAATCAAAGTTAAGAGGTGGCAATAGTTGCCCCCCCAGCCTTTGCTCTTCAAAATAGGGCAACTAGTGAGTTTATGAAAATCTTGTATTATATTCTAGATAGTTTCAGCTCAGATATGGGACTAAAAAATTATTATAACTGTCAATGCAATTTGATGTGATAATAAAGCCTCATTGAGGCATTTGATTAAATACCTTATCTCACTCTGAAAAATCCTTATTATTTAATATTTGTTTTAGATTAAAATAAATAATAGAAAATAAACCCTTAAACCTATAAATATATCCGCATTCACTCTCTCATCAGCTATTATGTCCTATTTTGTCCTTTAATTCACATTATTATTCCTTAAATTCTCTCTTACTATTCCTCTCATCCCTATTCCTCTTCCTCTCCATTCAATGTCCCTTAAATGTTCTTAAAAGTTTAATATATCTTACATTATCTCTCTAAATCTGTATCTTCCTTAAAATACTATAACCAGATATCCTATAACTCATATCACCCATATACTACTTAAAAAAACATAAATAAAATATCTCCCTTACTTACAAACGTAATCTATTTTCCTCTCTCTAAATCTTTATCTTCTTCAAAATACTATAATTCTCCTATCACTCATATCATCAATCTACTTTTGAAAAAAAATTAATAAAATATCACCCCTACTTACAAACATAATCTATTTTCCTCTCTCTAAATTTTTATCTTCCTCAAAATACTATAACTAGATTTCCTATCAATCATATCACCAATCTACTACTTAAAATAAATATTAATAAAATATCTACCCTACTTACAAACACAATCTATTTTCCTCTCTCTATCTCCCTATTTTACTTATTTCATATCTCATTGAAAAAATTTAAAAAACATATCTTTAAATGTATTCCAAAATTTTTATCCATCTAATAATACTATAATTAATTATCCTCTCAACACTTATCATCTTCCCCTATCTTAAAAATCACAAAACTTCCTCTCTTAAGGAAGAATTCCTACCTTTATCCAATTACTAATAACCATAATTATTATTTTCATAACACTATTATCTTTATTACCACTCTGTTCATTATCATATTTTTAGTACATGAAAAATACCTCTTATTATCCCTACTATCATGATATCATCTTATTCTCTCTCTCTCTCTCAAACACTAGATCTTTCTTTAGATACCAGTACAGTGGTTACGACCTCACTCATCTCTGGATATTCATAGTGAGTTAAAAATTATCATAATTATGCAAGGAAAGGTGGCAGTTGAAGAACATGTGGGGGATAAATGAACTTTATATTGGACATTTTCCTTATTAATTATTCCTATTGGATCAGTATGTATAGATAATAATGATAGGACTATTACTATTTAAGTTGACTCTAAATGATGGTTTCAATCTGAATTAATTCACCTCTCATTAGTCAATAATTCTATCTATGATCCCCCCAAAGTATCCTCTTCATCATATCTTATGACTAGTCATCAATGCTCATATTTTGCTTACATATTGTTGTGTTATTTTCAGAGTCAATATAAATTACATATTCACTTCTAACGTAATTAATTAACTTCAAATTGAAAAACGTGTGTTTTCGCTATACTTTATTTTATGATTATAGAATTTGAATATTATGAATATAAGTTCTGCAAAATTTTCTTGGGATACCTTGGTGGAACATGAAATGGGTGCACCATTATATCATTCTGTATTTTAGGGCACACACTCTGAATACTATATGTGGTCAAACTTAAATGATACAAATTCTTTCAGACTAGGATAGTTATACTGTAACTAGTAGCATCAATCTTTTGAAAAGTCCTTATATTTAAACATAATTTAACATAAATATGGTACACATTGAAAGAAGTATAATTCTAGAACAAGGGAATTGACCTTTATGAAAAAATAAAGAAGATGGAGATGGAGACCAACTCATTAGTTTATGAGATCTTGAAAAAATTCCTGGTATATATGCTTTTGATTCCCTAAGTGCAATCCCCCTTAAAAAAATAGTTTTTTATTCATTTCTGTTTTGTGCACTAATAGAAATGATTCATTTTCTTCATAAATACTGAACAATTTTTTTCTCAAGCCACTATGGTTATTTGAAAGAAATATATTTTCTGATGACTTGCTACTTGAAGGAATCTCAATGTTCGAGAAGTTCTGCAAAAAAACAGTATGCTGTATGTACAGGTAAAAAATTTCAAGAATGATGTGTTGCCAGACCAATCTTTGAGCCTCATCATACGATACGATTCTATTGCTCACTCTTATCAAAGTCGCAAGTTCTTAGCCCTTAATTACCATTTACTTCTCAGTAACCATAGTTTCACCATTTAATTACCATTTAACTCTCAATATCCAAAGTTTTACCATACGACTACTATTTTATTCTCAGTATATATTGCTTTACCATTTAATTACCATTATATTCTCAGTATCTATAGTTTTACCATTTCATTACCATTTTATTCTCAGTATCCATAGTTTTACGATTTAATTACCATTATATTCTTAGTATCTATAGTTTTACCATATGCTAACCATTTTATTCTCAGTATCCATAGTTTTACCATTCAATTACCATCTTATTCTTAGTATGCATTGTTTTACCATTTAATTACCATCTTGTTCTAAGTATGCATAGTTTCACCATTTAATTACCATTTAATTATCACTATCCATAGTTTTACCATTCAATTACCATTTTTTTCTCAATATCCAAAGTTTTACCATTTAATTACTATTTAATTCTCAATATCCATAATTTTACCATTTAATTACTATTTAATTCTCAATATCCATAATTTTACCATTTAATTACCATCTTATTCAAAGTATCCATAGTTTCACCATTGAATTACCATTTAATTATCATAATAATTAGTTTTACCATTCAGTTGCCACTTTTTTCTCAATATCCAAAGTTTAACCATTGAGTTACCATTTAATTCTCAATATCCGTAGTTTTACAATTTAAATTCTCAGTATCCAAAGTTTTACCATTTCATTACAATTTAGTTTTCAGTATCCAAAGTTTTACCATATACCTACAATTTAATTCTCAGTATCCATAGTTTTACCCATTTAATTCTCAGTATCAGAGTTTTACCATCTGATTACCACTTTACGGAGTATCCATAGTTTTACCATTTAATTACCATCTTATTCTCAGTATCCATAGTTTTATCCATTTAATTCTCAATATTAATTGATTTACCATTTAATTACCACTTTACTCTCAGTATCCATAGTTTTACCATTTAATTCTCAGTATCTGTAGTTTTACCATTTATTTATTCATACCCCGAGATTACCATATAATAACCATTTTATTCTCACTATCCATCCATAGTTTTACCATTTGATTAATCACAATCCAAAGTTTTACCATTGAATTACCATTTAATTCTCAGTATCCATAGTTTTCTCCTCTATTGTTTTACCATTTGATTAGTCACCATCCAAAGTTTTACAATTGAATTACCATTTAATTCTCAGTAACCATAGTTTTCTCCTCTGTAGTTTTACCATTTGGTTAATCGCTATCCAAAGTTTTACCATTGAATTACCATTTAGGTCTCAGTAACCATAGTTTTCTCCTCTGTAGTTTTACCATTTGATTAATCACAATCCAAAATTTTACCATTGAATTACCATTTAAGTCTCAGTAACCATAGTTTTCTCCTCTCTAGTTTTACCATTTGATTAATCACTATCCAAAGTTTTACCATTGAATCACCATTTAATTCTCAGTAACCATAGTTTTCTCCTCTGTAGTTTTAACATTTGATTAATCACCATCCAAAGTTTTACCATTGAATTACCATTTAAGTCTCAGTAACCATAGTTTTCTCCTCTGTAGTTTTACCATTTGATTAATCACTATCCAAAGTTTTACCATTTAGTTCTCTGTAACCATAGCTTTCTCCTCTGTAGTTTTACCATTTGATTAATCACCATCCAAAAGTTTACCATTGAATTACCATTTAATTCTCAGTAACCATAGTTTTCTCCTCTGTAGTTTTACCATTTGATTAATCACAATCCAAAGTTTTACCATTAAATTACCATTTAAGTCTCAGTAACCATAGTTTTCTCCTCTGTAGTTTTACCATTTGATTAATCACTATCCAAAGTTTTACCATTGAATCACCATTTAATTCTCAGTAACCATAGTTTTCTCCTCTCTAGTTTTACCATTTGATTAATCACCATCCAAAGTTTTGCCATTGAATTACCATTTAAGTCTCAGTAACCATAGTTTTCTCCTCTGTAGTTTTACAATTTGATGAATCACTATCCAAAGTTTTACCATTTAGTTCTCAGTAACCATAGTTTTCGCCTCTGTAGTTTTACCATTTGATTAATCACTATCCAAAGTTTTACCATTGAATTACCATTTAATTATCAGTAACCATAGTTTTGTCCTCTGTGGCCTGCTAGACAAGTGGCAAAAACCAGGCCCCTTCTCATCTTCTTGATATGTGGCCACAAGAGCTGAACTTCAAACAGTGGTACCCACCACTCCAGATTGAGAGCAAGTTCGAAAGTTTTTCTCTTTATACAAATGAAGTGTGGAGAGATAAGCTGCAGATCACAGCCATGGAGTTCCTGACCAGCGCTACGGTCGGTACCCACTGTTCAACTGCAGCAGCGATCAAACCCATCTCAGTTTCTTCCTCTCTTGGCCGGCGCTTTCTGGGCAACGACCCATTGAAGAAGAATTCAGCTGTTCGTGGGCTTTCTCGGGCTGTGATTGTTCGTGGCCAGCGCTCAACTTGGATTCCTGGGCTTGATCCTCCTTCCTATTTGGATGGGTCGTCTGTATCGGGATCGGAATGCTTTGATTTTGTTGATTTTTTTGTGTTTTTTTTTGTAATTTGATTTGGTTGTTTGTTTTGTGATTTTGGTGGGTAGTCTTGCTGGGGATTTTGGGTTTGATCCTTTAGGGCTTGGGGAGGATCCGGAGAGCTTGAAATGGTATGTTCAGGCGGAGCTCGTTCATTGTCGCTTTGCCATGGCCGGCGTTGCTGGGATTCTTTTCACCGATGTAAGTATGTAATGCATGTTGATCTGTTTTTTCTTATTTGCTATCTGGGAAATCTTGGATTGTTATTGTCGGAATGGCTTAGAAGCACGGTTACAGTCAAGACAATCAATCCATATTCAGTAAAATTTCAAAGGTGCTTCGGATTTTTGGTTGAGTGCTTCGGATGTTCAAAGGTGAATGATTCCAATTGAAAGTATGGCTACTGATTGCCTGCCTTCGGGACATTTCTTGCTTAATTGTGTTTTATCTTTATTTACGGGGCTGGGCCTTGATTTATTAAATTGGATGCCTGATAATCAACGGTACGATGAAGAACATCAACCCTTCTAATGAAATCCATTTTTTTTTGATGGAATTGTTCAGATAGGACTACGCTAAAAGCTTCAAATTCTGAATATGGCTATTGATTGTCCACCTTCTGGGCATTCTTTTGCTTGAAAGCAAAGGATTTCCTTTGAGTTAAGAAAACTAGGCAGCTTGAGCGTTCATTTATGGATCATTATTGACAGCGCAAACCTAGGATTTAGCACATTGCAGTGCCTAAGAAGTATGAATCAATGCTACGGATTTTAGTCCAGCATTTCCCGATCGAGAACCTCTACCCCTATTCATTTCACGTAAGATAAAATCCGTGATTCTTTCAGGAATGATTGAGATAAACATTTGATAAAGCTTCCAAAATAAAAAAAAATGATTGCGGGTTATCCACCTTCTGGGTGTTTTTTGCTTGAAATCGAAAGATTTCTTTAAGAAAGAAAGGTAAGTATTGATTAATAGATTGGGAAATGAAATAATTTAATTGAGAGCAGTGACAGTATCAGCTCAGATTGCCCTTTCAGTAGACCTTCTATGGAGCATCCCACACGGAATTTTCAGAAAAAAACAGGAATTTTCAGCGTAGGTTTATTGCGTCACCAGAGATGATGATTAGTAGATGATGATGATGATGATGAAGTTTAAATAAAATTTATTAAATTGAGTTTTAGATATATATTTTTAATATAACCGGTTATCTTTCTGTGAATATCTCCAAAACTTTGACACCTTAACATGAGTTAAACACACCAGTTGGGTGTTCAACTGTCCAAGCTCACACATGCTTTGAAACTATTTTGCTTGTGGGCTAATTGTATTCTTCATTTTATGTCAATGAATGACGACCACATGTGCATATTCTAACATAGTTGGGGATTCTTTTCTGAATATGTTCTAAATATTCAATGTGATAATCCTTTTGCAGCTCCTTCGAGTGACTGGAATGAGAAATCTACCAGTTTGGTATGAAGCTGGAGCAGTGAAGTTTGACTTTGCAAATACTGAGACCCTCTTTATCGTCCAGATTTTTCTGATGGGGTATGATTTTGGCATATTTATTTCAAAGTCTATTCGAGTTATTCCACTCCTTATGTGATTCGATCCTATACCCCAATCCGGAGTTATCGTTGGCTCAGTAGCATACTAGGGACATTTTGTCATATTCATTAACGAAATTTCCTTAAAAAAAAATTAGCTCAGTTATGCCCTCCATTAGTGCGATTACCTCACTGGATCTTCAGCCAAGCTCTCAGTTTGTTTATCCTGCACTCTTATGTTCCTGCCGCAATGTTTCTGTTCTTAATGAATTTCTTATTGCAGTCTAGGTTGAAGTCTTGAGCCCCCAAACTGTTAACTTTTTTCAAGAAAATGTCAATAAAATAATATGATTTGGATTTAATGACTTTAGAGGACAGATTTGTGCAAGTTTTAATTTCTATTATCACCATCAAACCACCGAAGTTCACTTAAAAACTTCTTTTATAACGTTTGAATATGTAAGAAATATAATATTTTGATCATCTGGATCACTTTTTCTCTCATTCTCATTCTTTTATCGGTCATGATGTAAAATGAGATAAACATTCAAGCTATTCGCTTTTCAGATTTGTCGAGATGAAAAGATATATGGATTTTGTTAGTCCTGGGTCTCAAGCCCAAGATGGTACATTCTTTGGGCTGGAAGCCTCACTTGAAGGGTTGGCTCCTGGGTAATTTTCTCCGCTGTCTATAAGTTAAATTTCACATCAAGGCAAATTTTCATCGTATCATGTTTATTTGATTCTTCATCTTTTTTTCAATAACTAAAATAGCTACCCTGGTGGACCGCTATTCAATCCTCTTGGATTGGCCAAGGATATTGAGAGTGCTCATGACTGGAAACTAAAGGAGATAAAGAATGGTTAGTCCCCCACCATTAGTTTTTTTTCTGCCTGTTATTGGTCTGTCACAGGCTGTTTGACTATTATATGATGAAAACAGGAAGGCTGGCCATGATAGCTATGCTGGGTATCTTTGTGCAAGCATCTGTAACTCATGTTGGGCCTGTTGATAATCTCCTTCTACACCTTTCAGACCCATGGCACAGAACTGTGATCCAGACCATCACAGGATCTTCTTGAATTTCATTCCTAATGTAATATCCCTCACCTTGTGCAACATCTTCAAAGTTCATGAAAACACTGAACTATCTAATATGAAAAACGCATTTTGCCTGAGCTAGTTGAGTTATTATGGTTTCATAGCTCTACCATGTCCAGTACCTTGCAATATCTGAGAAAATGTTGGAGAGTATGGAAAAGGACCTTCCAAGTTCCAATGAAGAAAATGAATTTGGAGAATGACTCAAGTGCCAAGTAAAGAGCATCTGCCAAAACCCCATGGAGGGAAATCAACAAAAATATAGGGACTTGACCCAATGCAAAGGAGATTGGGCTTGACCCAAGAAGGTTGTTACGGCAATGGGCTGCAGCAGGGATGGGCTAATACTTTGATCATTCACTGTTCATGGAAAAACTTTTTCTTGAAGTTTACTCCAGACTGTATCAAATGTCAGCTGAGGATTCAGCAAACAAATTCAAACTCATAAATAGAGACATGAATTGAGCACTACAATGCCCAAATACATGATTATGTTTTAAAGGAAATTATTAATCAATTGATATTTTCGTATTACAAGCTGAAACATGCATAGAAGAGTATACTCGGCAATGATATCATGACTAAATGTCCACTAACACCATTTTCAAGTTGGTAACAAATAAATGCCCAAATACATTTGAGATCGAAGCTGAAATTTATCTTACACATGTGTCAATGGACTCTAAGTGGATATTCTATATCCCTAATATTTAGAAATCTCAAAATGTCTTACACAACTAAATGAAATTAACAAAAGTTATTGTTGAACATTCCAGATAATTATCCGCATGAGAATTGAATCATTGGGTAAATAATGAAAGTAAAAATGTAAGTCAATATTCTAAATGGATCTTGAAGTGTCAATGGACTCCAAGTGAATTTCTTGGTTCCTCGAAGGAAAGTGTTGAGCTGCTCATGTGTCTAGCCTCTAGACGTATCTATGCGATGCATGATAAAATCTAATCTCCACCTTCATCTCAATGGTCTCTGTTATCAATCCACCGTTGTTGTTACACCACTATGATTGCATCGCAAGAGGAGGGAAACCAATGGGATAAGGGAGAATAAGGTTGAAAACTGAAGAACTCTAGGCCAGGGTGATTTTACTCAAGGCCTTACCCTATTTATAATGGAATGGAAATTCTTATGAACACAGTTAAACTTTAGGTATATCATTCGATGTCCAAAAGGCCATTAATGTGACCCTTTAGGCACATATATTATTAAGTTAATATTCCAATGACCCAATAATTTTGATGGAAAACATTCTTAATTATCGATGTCAACATATAGACTAATGTACCAAGTATTGGTTTAACCCAAACGTCAAGTTGAATTTCCAGCCCATGGGTGCCAAGCTTCACCTCTTGCTTCTACAAGACACAAATGAATATAATGACTCTCTCATGGAAAATTTATTTCATTGGTTACTATTTTTGTTTAGTCCTTCATCCGCTTGATGATCTTAGGATGACTTTGGGGATGGTCAACTACAAAACCCAAATCAGTCGTTCAAGTTAGTAATGATGCATATCTGATAACTCTTCTATGGTATTCAATTAGCTTGGTCAAAAAAATCATCATATTATCTTTCTTGAACTGCCTCCTCTGATACTTAGGGCAGACTACCCCATATGATGACTCAATCATCTTCGTGCATTCTTGCTACAACCGAGCTAAAATGGTTTGGAATTCCATGATTAGGAACTCTTCTGTTATAGTCAAAGCACAACTCTATGTCCAAATACATTACAAAAAAATATACTATGAATGAACGTGGAGAAAGTTATGGAATTGTGATTGAATTGCAGCCACATATATTTCCATCATGGATACCGTGTCAAGTTACAAACGCATACCACTCTAGTAAAAGCAATGGCTTATTAAAATGGTACTACCTCAATTCATAAAATTTAGGCAATATGTTGGGTTCAAGAATTTGTATTTCTTTATTAACATAGAATGTCTTTGGTGAACCATCTTCAAGGTGCTAACTTTTTTCTAATTGGTAAACTCATAAATAGCACATCTTGCATATTTGCTTTTTTAGAACTTTTCGTTAATGCAAAATTATGGATCAACACATGTTGGTTTATGTAAAGAAACTTGTTATCAGTAATTAACTTCAATTTTTTCATAAAAATGTTAAATAGAGAATTAAACTACTTTATATCCAACTTGACACATATTTTTTTTATCGTGTTATATGAAAATTAGAATCAATATTTATTTAAATATTTTTGTCATTTTCTTCATAATTATATGATAGGATTCTGATCGGCTGAAAACATTAAACTTGTATTTTGTGTAATCATGAATAAGATAGCTTGTCCCCCAATAGTCTTTTTTTAATGTTTCAACATATTAAGTTGTTTCATCACAAAATTTTTGACTTTGTGATCTCTTAATAACTTCTTTGTTTTTATCTTTATATATATATATTACCTCTGTGCCATTTTTATTCGGTTGTGTAAAGTCCCAAAGTCAAGTCCCTTTTGACCATACACAAATCATTCGAAGGACTAAAAAATAAAAGAATAGAAGAAATATAAAATGAAAAATAAGTTTAAAATAATATCTGATTTCCTGTTCGGATCATGGGATATCAGAAAATCTAAACTTGAGACTTTTATGCACTAAAGTAACTATTTTAGGCTCTAATCAATCCATTTAGATAAACATTCCTATTTTATATATTAATATAGACAAAATTTTATTATATATTGTTTTAAAACCTTTTATTTTGGTAAATATGTCTTAAAGTGCATGAATAATTTTATATTTTATTAGATAAGCACAAAGTCATTTTACATTGAAGTGTAGTCCAACCAAGATACTATTTTCAACCTCCCATGTTGTAACAAGTGATGGTGAAAAAAACTAGGGGGGGTTGAATTGGTGTTTAAGATGTCACCTCTCATCTTTTTATAAATTAGAATTTTATATTACTGGATTAACACACACCACTCTTCTCACTTTGAGCCAAATTTTTTACCCTGGTTAGGGAATCAACCTATTTGGGTCTGTAATCCAGCCTAAAAGAGTTGCTAATACTCTTGAAGATATTTAACCAGAAACCAATATATTGTCTAAGTTACAAATTCAGCACTCTTGTATCTGTCAAATAGCACCATAATGTGTATGTTTCAAATCCTCCCCAAAACAATGCAAACCAAACAATTTCATTTTTTATTTGCTTCACTAAATTTTGCAACTATTCACACATTAGCATAACAGATGGATCTATGTATTGTGCAGCATAGTTTCCCTAGGGTTTATGTGATTTATGAACCACAATTTGAACAAGACCACACATTGCACCAAGTTCACACTGGTCCTACAAAAAGCAATCTACAAATTCGATTCAAACCATCCAGTTTGAATAGGATTGAACAGTCTGTTTATTTGATAAAATAAAAAAATATGATGAATGGAGTCATAAGCTTACCTCTCTCACAGCTCTCCCTCACACATTTTCCTTTCCCATCCCTATTATATTTGCATACTTACGTTCTATTTTTGGAACTTGTGGTTGTTGAGAGAAGGTAAATGATCTTTGCCTTCTGAACACCCTAAAAAAGAAACCCTAATAAAGTTTGTATATTTTGAGACAATGCCATAATTCAAAACTCTGAGATGGAAGAAATCCATGGAGAACCATAAGACACCAATACAATGGTACCAAGTGTGTTCGAGTCAGTACAAAGTAACAAAGAGCTGAAGAAATTAAAATTTTTAAAAATAAAAATAAAATTATGGGGTGATAAAATGCAGGTTGATAAAGAGACAAACCTCCCGACTTCAGATAGCAGTGAAGCCATAGCTGTCTGAAGTTCTGGTTTCAAGATTAATACTCACATAGTTATGATAAGCCTGAAAAATTTCAAATAGAAAATGAGAAATTATTGATTGATTTGACTTGCGTTGAAATCACAAATGGTAATTGTGAGAGAAACATAATCTAGGGGATGTTGAGAATGATGTTGATTAAATTTTTATGATCTTAATTGGTTGACTATATGCATTATTTTGAGTATTTTTATTGCATGCACTGTCTTGTTCTAACAAATGATGAAGGTTCTATGTTAATTTTTCAGTAAAAAGTTGAGAAGGTGGTATGAAGAGTATGATACATTTTGAAAAATATAATTACAAGTTTTTTTAGAGTTAACCATTTGAATTATAATTTAAATTCTTATTTACAAAGTGAGAAACCATTATTTTCCTTTAATGAACGGAATGGCATAATATGTGATAAGGCCCAATTCAAAAAACTAATAATGACAGAATATATATTTTTTAATCCATTTCCATTCTCCCTCTTCATATTCACTATTCCTCCGAAATGTTTTCGTCTCTCTCTCAAAGTAATATTATACTTGTAAAACAAAGAAGACAAACGAACTACTGCTCTTCATATATATTTTTTATTTGCCTTGGGCTACCGTTAGGAACAAGTAGTCCATAAGACTTCTCCGTTATACTACACAAAAAGAGATATTTATCCCATTATTGGGGGATAACAAGGCAAAAGCACAATCACTATATAAGGATAGGAAGAAGTGAAGACAAAGAAAAATGGCGTACGTTGCTCGAGTGTCACTAACACTTGATGTTTGGACTTTTGGAGAACAACATTGCCTTCTTTGGGGTGACTGGGCATTGGATAGTCACCTAGTGGAAACTGTGTGAGAGTGTGCTCGCCATTAAATAGTTGAAAGTCCCCCCCAGTGCAAGTGTCCTTCAAATTTTGGAGGAACATAAATTGAAGTCCAAGGAATGTGTGTCTTAATTATGAATCATAGGTTTTTTCTTGATTTCATATTATCATTGAGACATAATTTTATGCTGGTGTGTGATAGCAACCATTAGTAATAGGTTGATATGATGATAATGTGTATTTGAATTAAATTGGTTATTATGTGTGTGTTATCAAGCCTAAAATGATTAAATCA
The DNA here is from genome assembly GCF_029677425.1 of Wolffia australiana. Classification (NCBI taxonomy): domain Eukaryota; kingdom Viridiplantae; phylum Streptophyta; class Magnoliopsida; order Alismatales; family Araceae; genus Wolffia; species Wolffia australiana. The sequence continues at coordinate 3,825,188 of NC_135838.1, forward strand.
TTTTTGAATGATGTTTTAATTTTTGTGAATTTTAAAGTATCTTTAGGGACTTTTTAAACCTCTTATTCTGAAAGAAAATAAAATTTTACTCGATATATGATTTTTCCTAAATTCTTCATCATTATATTCACGAATATATGAATTTTCTAAGTCAAAATATATTTATTATATTTTAAGGCTTTATTTTTAACTTTTTATATGTCCAATACGCCACATGTTGCCATTCAATTTGTAGAATGGTGACCAATATATTGTTCCAAGTAATAATTGGGGCCAACTAATCATTATGTTTGGTTAACCATTGGCATCAACCAATCATTAAAATGATACTGTATGACATTGTGGTTATCAATGTCATAATGGCAATGGCGAACTATATTTTTATTATTATTTTAACTACAGATATGATGTGGCCTAGTTAAAAAAAGGAGCAATTTGTTTTTGCAACAAATGCGATGCAAAGATAGAGGAGATCTGAATTAAAATACATATTATTTTTTTATTATTCTCTCCTTTGAGTGGTCAAAAACGGTGTTCCTAAAGATGTGTCACAAGACACATGGCGCCACATGTACATAAGGCACACATGTACACGTGGCAGTGATATGCCCATCTTTAATAGGTTTTCTAAAAATGCGTTAACGTGGCGCACATTGACGTGCCTCCACATCACGTGTATTCTCCTTATTAAATTATTATTATTATTATATAAGATACTAATATATGGTTTGGTTTCCTTTTGTCTTTTTCATATAGGGACACAGGGCGCGACGTAAGCCATTGATTGAGGATGACACATGCAAGTCCAAGCCAATCATTTCATCTAATGCAATTATAAAAGTTACATGACGGTGCTAACAAGGACGCGGAGAGAGAAAGTTTTGGATTACATCAACAACTAGGAATCATCCAGCTTCAACGCTTGATATCTGATGATCCAAAAGGCTCATCAAGTTGAAATTTTGAGAGTAGCTTTGTGTTTCTCTCTTAATTCCATCCATGTGGCTGGGTTTATAAATTGAGACCTTAATATTTGTAAAAAATATCTTTAAATATACTTCCTCCTAGAGAGGCAGATTAAAAGTGAGTGAGGTTTTGAGGGTGTAACAAGGGTTTTGTTTGTATCTTACGTGCTTCAAGAAGATCAATGGAGAAGGAAGGCTAATATGCATCAGGAAATTGTCTTGATCCTGGAGAAATGTGGGGATCTAAAGTTAGTCTCGTGCCTTAGATTGGTATTCTAAAATACATCCACTAGTAAGATTTATACCCATTCGTCACCATTCACCATCATCCTTCACCATGTATCATCATCCATTTACCTTCTATTGTATTTATAACACATCCTCTGCATTGTCACAATCTCATCTTATGTTCTACCTCCATCTAAATCATAAACACTAAATCACTATCTTTCTTCCATCTACCATCTCACTCATCTCCTACGTCAACCATCTTCCCCCATATGTCTTCGCCTATCTTATTCCCTCATTTTCACTCATCTTATTTGCTGCATCTTACATATGTCTCTATTATGTAGCATCACACCCTAGTTAAGTGCATAATACCTTCCATCTCATCTCATTGTTTCCTTCGCATCACTAACTCTTGCCATATACATATCCATTTTCATCCTATCAAGATATATTTAAATCCTAATGATCCATTTCCAATGGAGACAACCTGTACTCATCCACTAGCTATAACTATTTCTTGAGTACTCATTTCTAAGCTTGACTGATTTAACCTAAATCAACAACATAAATTTAGCCCTAAATTTGAGTTTCTGGATTTGTGGTGACCAACACCAATGATGACTATTATAGAATAAGAATTAAAGTTGGCGAACCATGAATGTAGTTCAACAAGACACATGTTCTCTATTTCACAGGTCATCAATCACGTAGTCCACACTGGGTTGAGCACCTACGTATGATAGAGGGACCATCAAAGCAGGCCACTCAAGATGATAACGATATTCTCAGGGTAAATGGCAGAAAATATAACATAAATGAAGACATTTTTATCATTAGAGAAATAATGAGACATGTGGATAGTTTCATGTTTGGTATCAAATATGCAACCATGTTTTGAGACATATTTTGACTCGATAATGTCATATTGAGATAACAATTGACATACATCTTCAGTGCTTATCATGCAATGAAGACCAAGAAGAACAATTACACATCAATCCTCACTCGAAGCCAGGCCTCCACCATTTCTTCATTCATTCATCCCTTCATGAAGCTACAATTAGTTGACCGTGACTATCAGGACAAATTCATATCGTATGTGAAGAAGTAATTACATGCGTCTGGGGTTAACATTAATCACAACATGGTTCATAGAGTTTCTTTTGGATGTTTTCATCCACCTTGGGCATCCAAATTTTTTTATGCAGCACTTAACAAGTTGTTGCAGAACAACGAGCATATGCCCACCACCGATCTAGGCACAAGCTAGATGTGCACATTAGCTCACCTTTCTTCAAGGGGACTGGTAGAAGATAACATGCAAACACTATTATCCAGGGTCGATAGTGGCCAAAAATGAATTTCTATGGAGCTTGACAATGAATGTGCCCTTAGAAAGATTCTTCTCTACCAATAATGCTATCATCAACTATACACAATCCAGGTTAGTGTTGGGTTCTAGAGGCCATGACATGAATGTAGACAAGGATCCCACGTAACAGAAGACACGTAACAAAATCAAAATGACATTGATAAAATCGATGAAACGAAGTACCTTTGCACGGATCGCATCTATGATTTATTGGATCCCAGAGTGAGAGAAGTCGAGCTGCCCAAGTGTGCAACCTCTAGACGTATCCACGCGATCCTCGGCACATCGAATCTCCTCCTTCTCATTGACGAGCTCTGTTCTACCTCCACCATCGTCATTACACCATTCTGATCGTATCGGGCATGGAGAGGGGTATGGGAGAAGGGAGAAGAAGGAGAAAGGCCCTTGAACAATTCTGGCCTAGGTGAATTTCATTCAGTGCCTTCCACTATTTATACTAAGTGGGTATTTTTCATAAAAACCCCCAACACTTAAGTATAACTTCCGATGTCCAAAGGACCATTTGCATGTGACCCTCTAGGCCCATGTATCAGTCTAGTTAACGACTCTAGTGAATAACCTTTATTGGCCTTCTAAATTAATTAACTATATCGTCATACAGATTAATTAATGTAGGATCGATTTAACCAAATCGATAGGTCGAGTCCCCAACACGTGGGGCGCCAAGCTACACCTCGTGTTTTAGAAGATACAAAGGAGTATGTATCGACTCACTTCATGGAACCTGTTTGTCATCAGTTACTGTATATGTATAGTCCCCCATCCACTTAACATACCTTGGACGACCTAGGGCATGGTCAACTGTCAAACCCTAATCTGTCATCCGAGTTAGTACTAATGCATTCAAAAATCATCAAATAACTCTTCTCTGATATTTCACTGCCTTGGCCAAGGACTTCATTGCATCGTCTTCCTTGAGCTGTCATCTCTTATACCAAGGGTGGACGATCCCATCTTGACCACTCAATCGTCTTTGTGAGCTTCTTGATCTACCCGAACTAAGACATTTTAGAATCCCATGATTAGAGACTCGTTGGCCATAGTCAAAGTACAACCGTCCGTCCACAAGACGTCTTTGGTGTCTCAGGTCTAAGGACCATTGACACAACCATGACGTGAATCGACCTGATTGACAGTTTGGTATAATACCATTCAATGATTCGTACGGATCAATTGAGTGACCTCTTTCCACTAAAGAGCACCCACTATCTATCCTTAGTGTCGCCACACTAATGGCTACGGGACCGACCATACTTAAAGACTAGTGGTCTCCATTTTACAATCTCATCATAATTCACTAAGCCCGATCATGTATTCATGGACTTCATTATAAGCATCACACGTGCACTAAAATGAATATGTTCTATTAATGAACATGGTACGAGATGTGGAATGTGTGATTGGCTTGCCAGCCACATATATTTCCATCAGTTGGCAGTAGGGATCATCAAGCTACTCATAAAATTGAAGGATTGGTGGCAAGCGAAGGATGATGCCAACATTGATAACAAGCATAATAAGATTGTGACAAGGACGTGTGTGTTGATTAGGTTGAACCTTTTTTGCTTCAATCTGATGAACCATTTACACACTATTTTTTATTGATCGGAGACATGATGAAACAAATAATGTTTCCTATCAAAAAGCTATATTTTGACATTCATTCATAGTATGCATTTGATTTCAAACCTTTTAAGTTGTCGTAACATAATGCTTGGCTACGTAAACCATTATGGTTATAACATATTAATAGGTACATTTATTTAGTTTGCATTATACAATTATTGTTATCTACAAAGTGGTGGACAATAATAATTATAAAGTTCATGTCAAACACATAGATATATAATAAAATACTACATGGCTACCCAAAAAGTTATGTTTGTAAAATATTAATTAATACATCATTAAATTTGCATAAAATAATAACTAAATATACAAATAACTGCAAGTTGATAGTTATAAAGATAATTTAAATTAATAAATACTTTATTAAAACTATTGAGAGTCTAGGGGATATCAGACGATGGTTAAATAATATTCATTTTTCTGTTGTTTAATTGTATTCCATTATTGTAATGTAAATATTATATTTAAAATCAAAATTTGCAATCATTTGTGTGATGCGAAATTCCAAAAAAATTCCCATGCACATCTCAGATTGGGTTTCATGTGACCAAAATTCACACAAGTGGTACATATATTTGTCGCACATCAATAATCCTTCTCTAAATTAAATAGATTCAGGTTGCTCCAAATAGAATTTTGGATCCCAATCATAACCCCAATTTAAAAAGTAGCTGTAGTCTGACTTTTTTCTGACTTACCGCGTTGAATTTTTGTCTCCCAGGCAAGTCAAAATAAGACGAACTCCTAAGATGGTTTAAGACCTCACGGATCCTGGTAAACCTCAAGAAAATCAGCCAGATAAAATCTCCTACAATAAATCCTCAATCGCGGATTGGAATAATGTAATCCAAGCGGATCCGTCATCTTTGACGGATGATGAAACGAACAATGTAGGTCGATTGAATCCCCAGTCCCTAACCCTAATTTAGAAAGTAGCAGTAGTCTGACTTTTTTCTGACTTACCGCGTTGAATCTCGGTCTCCTAAGCAAGTCAAAATAAAACAAACTCTAATCTGGTCTAAGAACAGCCAGACGCTGTTAAACCTCGAAAAAATCAGCCAGTAACAAATTAAATCACCTACAATAAATTCTGACGGCACGAATCCTTCTGTGATGGATGGTTGATGATGAAAACGATGAGACGAGAGACAAGGATGGACTGAAATCCCAGACCCTAACACCAGTATAGAAAGTAGCAGTAGTCTGACTTTTTTCTGACTTACTGCATTAAATCTTGGTCTCGTAGGCAAGTCAAAATGAAACAAACTCCTAATCTGGTTTAAGATCTGTCAGATGCTGTTAAACCTCGAAAAAATCAGCCGGTAGCAAATAAAATCTCCTACAATAAATTCTCACATCGCAAACCTGTCATTTGTGACGGATGACTGATGAAGAAAATGACGAAACGAGAGACGAGGATCAATTAAATCCCCAGTCCCTAACCTCAGTTTAAAAAGTAGCAGTAGTCTGACTATTTTCTGACTTACTGCGTTGAATCTCGGTCTCCTAAGCAAGTCAAAATAAAACAAACTCCTAATCTGGTTTAAGAACTGTCAAATCCTGTTAAACCTCGAAAAAATCAGCCAGTAACAGATAAGATCTCCTACAATAAATTCTCACACCGCGAACCTGTCATCTGTGACGGATGACTGATGAAGAAAATGACGAAACGAGAGACGAAAATCAATTAAATCCCCAGTCCCTAACCCCAGTTTAAAGAGTAGCAGCAGTTTGACTTTTCTCTGACTTACCGCGTTGAATGTCGGTCTCCTAAGCAAGTCAACATAAAACAAACTAATCTGGTTTATGAACTGTCAGATCCTGTTCATCCTCGAAAAAATCAGCCGGTAACAGATGAAATCTCCTACAATAAATTCTCACGGCGGGATAAGAATTATGGAATCCGAGGGAATCTTCCATCACTGATCAATTTCTCAAAAGCTGCGCTTACCAGCGATCTGTCGTCTTCGTTCTCCGCTGCGATCGAGGGCTTAATTTTCGCCACAAGGTACGCCCGTCAGATGATGCGATTTTCTATTATTTTGATTTTTGGGGGGTGGGAAGATTAAATTTTTGATCTTTGAGTTATGGGGTTGATTGAGCGATGATGAAATTCGTCGTTCATGGAGAAAATTCTAAGGTAGCGACAGTTCGATGAGAGGAATCTGGAAATGAGCTTAATGCTGGGAGGAATGTTTGTTTCTGCACACGTTTGAACGGGGAGAGGGAGGGTTTGAAATCAGGGCGTGCTATGTTCCTGAAACTACCTGGCTTGGAGAAATTCGGGGGTCACACTTGAAAAGGTCGGGAAGATTATGAAGGAAAAAGCAAAGGGGTCATGAATGACCAACGGAAATGAGAAATTTCTACTGATTTCAGTCTGTTTCAATCAACAATCGCTAATTTAACTGTGGTATGCGATGTTCTGGGTCTTGGTGAAGCAATTTTTCTGGTGAACGATTTCAAAGAGTGAGTTTGCTCGGATTGCAACAAAAAGTTAAATTGGAAAAAAGATCTCCTTATTTTCTACTTCACCTTCGTTTTCAAAGGATATGAATCATAATACTTGTGATCCTAGACTGGCATTAAACATTCCTTATTTTTTTTCTGTGAGGTTTCACGTGTTCTCGTTATGAAAAACTTCCACTCTTGCAGATACCAGTATCTCTGAGATCTAACTGTGGTATGCGATGTTCTGGGTATTGGTGAAGCAATTTTTCCGGTGAACAAATTCAAAGAGTGAGATTGCTCAGATTGCAACAAAAAGATGACTTGGAAAAACGATTTCCTTTTTTTCAACTTCACCTTCGTTTTCAAAGGATATGAATCATAATATTTGTGATCCTAGACTGGCATTAAACATTCCTTAATTTTTTTTCTGTGAGGTTTTGCGTGTTCTCGTTTTGAAAAAATTCCACTCTTGCAGATACCAGTATCTCCTGGATTTATTTAGACACTGCTTTATATCTGTTCGGCATGTGCGAAGCGGAAACACCATCAAAAGAGAACGATTATTTTGTATAGGTTTGCAGAAAGATCCTTTGGTTCTGGTAAGAAGATCCCAATTGCAGCTGCCTGCTCTCCATTTTTGAATTTTATTCCTCCCGTCTCTCAGCCATGACAATGTGTTGATTCATCTAGTTTGATGAAACCACAAACGGGAGTTTTCGTTCTCTGGAAAATTCTGTGACATTGCCAGAAGTTATTGCTTCAACTCACTGAGAAATAGTGTTCGCCCTTTCCTGTAATCGGTATCGGATGATGGTATCGGGACAGATGCTGAATCGGGTATCGGACAGTACTGTTCCGATATCCGTTTTTACCGATATCCGGATATCCGATGACGATATTGGATATCGGTTGCTACAGTAACGATATCCGATATCATTATCCGTTTCGATGTCTTCATCTGCCTCCGTCTCTCGGAATGGATGATGATATCAGATCTCAGAGTTGGATATCGGATTTTGATATCCAACAAATTAATCCTTGTAAAAATAGGTTTATTCATTGAAACTTTGTAAGTTAGAATGGGTTGTAGAGGAAATCTTTCGGCCAGCAGGTAACAAGAGACTTTTTACATATACTATTACCTCATATTATATATACACCTCAAAAGTTCTGTTTTCTTCCATTGGGATAATAGGATTCAGGGTTTAAAATCACATCTACACATCCAGATATCGGATTTCGACATCGAAATTACATTGACATCAAAATCCAATATCTGGATATGTAGATGTAATTTTTAACTCCGAATCGTATTATACCAGTGGAAGAAAACAGAACTTTTGAAGCATATATATAATATGAGGTATTAATATATTTAAAAAATTTGGGCTTTGTTTACGTTTGACATCTAAATTCATGTTCACTGTTGGCCTTTTCTCTTGATACCGGATATCGATATCCAGATACCGGATATTGATATCTGGATATCGGAACCGATATCCGAATATCGGAACCGATATCTGGATAAAGGATATCCGGTATCCGAGATCCGCCTCGTCCCTAGCCTAGTCGGTATCCGTCCCAATATCCATTATAGATAGGAATGTCGATATCCGTTCGATATCCGATAACCGGTATCAGAAACCGCCTTGTCATTTACCGGATGTCGGATATCGGTTATCCGATACTGGATATCGGATGGATATCGGACGGAAGATCACTACTGAGAAAGCAGTGTTTTCCATGAATCAAATACATCAAAACATCATTTCTAGTAACAATACTTATTTATCTATCTACCCATCTATATATGTATGCATACGCTTTTGATGAGACCTTAAACAGCAAATGAAAAATCCAAGGAAGAGTCATAAGTTTTTGCGTAAAATATCTGAGAAAGCATTGTTTTCCATGAATGAAACGCATCATAACATCATTCCTGGTAACACTGTCTATCTACTTATCTATCTTCCCACCCATGTGTCTGTTTATTCATATTATCTAATGAAATGTCAAATGGGAAACAAAATTCTAGAACATCACCACAAGCTTGGCCTTGAAATTGCCGTGAAATCATTGTTTTCAGAGAATCCAATGCATTGTAACATCATTTCCTGCAATATCTGATCATTCTCCTGAAATTCTTCTTTGGAGCTGCAGAAAGGTTAGAGGATGTTGATGGCGGAGGCATGGGAATCAATCCATGAAATACACTTAGAACCAGCTTACGAAGCATTCATTTGCCCACTCACAGGGAAAGTAATGCGAGACCCTGTCACCCTGGAAAATGGCCACACCTTTGAACGTGAAGCCATTGAGAAGTGGTTCAGAGAATGCCAAGAAGAGGGAAGGAAAATCATCTGCCCACTGACCAGGAAACAGCTGCACAGCGTTGACCTTAACCCCAGCATCGCTCTTCGGAACACCATCGAAGAGTGGACCAAGAGAAACGACGCCATCATGATTGAAATTTCCCGCCGATCACTCTCCTCTTCCACCCCAGAACCAGATGTTCTTCAAACGTTTGACTACATACAAACACTTTGCCAGAAGAAAAAGGCCCATAAGCAAGCGATCCGCAGTGCAGGCCTTATTCCGATGATTGTTGACATGCTGAAGAATGCCAGCAGCAGAGTCCGATTAAAATCACTCGAAACCCTGAGAAACATTGCTGAAGGAGATGATGATAACAAGGTTTGCTCTGAAATAAATTATTGTTTCTTTGTGGTAAATTTTTTGTTTGATCCATACTAAGATCAAGTACATATTGCTGTGTCCAAAGCGATCGCTAATACCAAGGGTGCTACTTATCAACTTAGCCATGATTTTGACTTTAAAATTCTCCAAGAACACCTGCAGTTCAGTACAGTGTTGATCTTGGGTGGGGTTTGGCATGTTGTGACGACATTGATGCCAGATGCTGACATTGATATAAGTTGCAAATTTTTAGTGACACTGTTAACATCAACAGGCGTCAACGACTTGGCGGGTGACGTTGATGATAACCTTGACCTTCATGAGGTTGATGATATTTTAACTGGGTTGACGGCTGACGTTGATCTGTGGTGTCTACCGTGTATCATACTCTGTCATGGTCAACACCAAACATCAACAACAACCTTGTCAACATCATCCTCATTGTCAACCTGTCTAAAATGGTGAACATCAATGTCACTGTCATCATCAACAAGGGTTGATGACTTTGACGTGAACCAAACCCTCAATCTTGGCTCTGATATAATGTTGACATGGAGAATGTGGACATAGATAGAGTGAAAGTAGGGAGGCCCCTGCAATAGGACAGGAGTTTGGGCGAACAATCTTATACCTTTCATTCCATTCAATCTGCCTTAAATAGGCAGAAAGATACTTGAGATTTACTTAAATACCTCCTAAAGCGTAATTGGGAATAAACTTTTCGAATTTGCAGGAGGAGATTAGCGGGGGGGACACAATACGGACGATAGTTAAATTTTTGTCTCAGGATCACTCTGAAACAAGACTGGAGGCTGTATTGTTGCTGTACGAGCTTTCTAAGTCTGAGAAACTGAGCGAGAAGATTGGAGAAGTGCGCGGGGCGATCCTTCTGCTAGTGAGCATGTCCAGTAGCAAATCTGAGAGCGTTCAAGCTGTTGACACTGCGATAAAAACGCTCGGGAATCTGGAGAGTTGCGAGAAAAATGTGCTCCAGATGGCAGAGAATGGGTGGCTCGCTCCTCTTCTCAGGCTTCTTCTTCAAGGTTAACTTCTTGAATTTTATTAGACTTTTTTTCTGCCGTTGGATTATAATGCAGGTAGCAAATTGCATCATTTGAACACAAATTATTCTTGAATCAATTATTCGCCTTACATTATTCCTGTGAATCTCCTGTGAACCCTAATCCTAGGGTTAGGAGGAAGAACCTCCAGGAGAAGAAGCTCAAGAAGAGAAAGAAACAAGAAGATCTCACACTCTTTGATACAGCTGCGCCCTAGGGTTAAGTACCCTGGGTGATTACATAAAGATAGGGTCCAGGCTATCGTGGACCCGATAGCCTGGATCCGTTTACTTATGTCTGATAAGCACAAAACATAAGAAAAGGGGTTCCAGGCTATTGTGGACTAGGTAGCCGGGATCCGTTTACTTATGTCCAATAAGGACATAATAGAAGAGATTGGCCCAGCCTGTGAACCAGGGTCCATTATCTAAAGTAACTGAGCGCTGGCTGACAATTCCACCTTGAATTCTTTCAAAACAATTATTGCACCTTGAAACTATTGGTATTTTTTTGTAGTTTTAATATAAAAAACCCAAGGCAGAGTTTACGTCTTTTCAAACCAATTATTCTTGAGTCTATTGATTTTTGGAATTAAAACTAATGGTCTTTTTCTGCACCTATAGTCAAACATTGGTCCAGAATTCGTGTCTTTTTGGCCCAAGTTTCTTCTTGGAGTTTTTTTGAGTCTTTGAGTCTAATTGTCTCTCTTTGCTTTTTCAAAGGAAAACTCTAGTAAAGAATTGATATCTTTTCAACACTCTTTTTCCTGCACTTTTGAATTACAAATCTGGAAAAGAATTCTCTCTATTCAATCCTTGTTATTCTTGGATCTTGAACCGTTTGAATATTCCCCTATGAATCTAATGATAGTTCTTTTTCCCATTTTTTAAGTAATACTTATCATAGAAGGCCCAAAAAGGCTTCATAGGGGCCATTCAGCAATTGTGGGCAGGGAAGTTGACAACTGCTGGCCACTATCAAACTGGTATAGATATAAATAGTGTACCGAAAGACTCATCTGATGATTGATCGGTTGACTTTCTGATGGGGTCTGTTCCCAGACCTATGTATAAGTTAAAGACGGAGCCTCATGTGATGCTTCAGAGTAGGAGGAGGCGGGAAAGCCTACAAATAAGTCAATACTTTGACAGGTGAGACTCATGATGCATTTTCTTAAATAAGTGAGCAGCACTGGGCCAGGAGTGGGACATCTTCTTGGCTTCTGAAGGAGAAGAAGAGGCTGATCAGGGCAGCTCTCTCCATCTACTTGCTATTTTCTACCCCTTCCTTCCCTCAATATTCTCTCCAGTGTGAACTCACAATTCGGTAGACATTTCTTGGAACAAAAGTCTTCTGGTTCTTCATTTGAGAAGTGTGAAATATTATACTTCTGAGATACAGTCTAGCATAATTTGAGGAACATCTGATTTTGACATCAGAGGTTTTATCCTCAGTTAATCATCTCTGATTTGGAAAAAAGACTTGAAGAATTGAAAAGCTTTTTTTGAGCTGATAAAAACTGTAACCAACATTCTTGAAAATGTGATGCAAGAAGTAGCGGCCATATCAGCTTGTCTGAAGAACAAACCTTCAGCGTCTGTTGCTCCTACCCATAGTGAAGCCATTCCATATCTGCCTCGCCACGTGGCTCATCAGCAAATTCAAGAATGGAGGTTAGTTCCTGAATCTAGATTTGGCAGTGGAGATATACTTATTTTCAGTGGTTACCGACCTGAATATTGGCTATGAAGCATGGGTGTTTCATTTGGCTTCATTCTCTACCGGATAAAGTCAATTAGAACCTCGTTGGGCTCAATTTGGACTAGCTGGCGACATGGTTTAAGTAGAGTTTGGTATGACTCATTTGGCGGATTTCAAAACTCAATTCATTGAACGGTATGGCATGTCTACTCATTCCTTATATCAGAATATGTTTGAGATCAAGCAAGCAAATCCGTTTAAAAAAATCGCACTGAATTTGAAACAATTTTTTCACAACTCCCTCTTGTCACTCTTGAAATTAAGGAAAGTTCGTATCTCCAAGTCTTATAGCCAGAGATCTGCTCTGAAGTTTTAAGGAATAGACCATACAGCCCCAAGGAGATGACGAATTTGTTTATTAAAGCTGAATCAGGTTCGGGCATTCTATACATAGCTTGAAAAAATCCTTCCCCCCCATATGCAGATTTGCCAACTTCATCACAAGTGCCACCTTCTCACAACAGATAACTAATTTTCAACGATCACAAAGATCACATATTTGTATAGATGGGGCTGGCAGTTCCTCAGGAGCTCACCGTCCATTAGTTGTTACATCCAACAATTATAGGAATTTCAAGATGCCAAAATTTGAGAATCACTGACGCTGAGTTTCAGCACAGTAAAGACAAAGAGCTATGTTACTACTGTAATGACTGATTCACTCCAGGGCACCAATGTAAGAGGATTTTAAATCTGGTTCTAATTTGGGAAAGAGATGAACTTCAAGAATCACCGAAAGAACTTAATGATACAATGCAAACCTTAATGGTACAATTTCTGAAGTAGCTTTATTTTTGGCAGGTGTGAACCTTAGATTAGCCTGGAGACCTACTACTTCCTCAGGCTTTTTAGAAATGTGGGCCAGTATTCACAGCCTCCAGGTCACACTCCTGATAGACAGAGGGGCTAACCACAATTTTATTAACCCACATATTTTAATTGCACTGTCCATACCTCTGCTAGATGGTCCTAGATTTGAGGTAATGCTGGAGATGGTTATCTTAGTTCATCGCAGGGCATTTGCTTAAATATTCCTTGATAGATCCAGGGGTTAACCTTTGAACAGGTTTTCCTTGCATTATCGCTTGGAAATTTTGATGTGGTACCGGGTGTGCAGTGGCTTGTCTCTTTACCAGTCATACTCAAATTTTGATTGGTTTTACTCAACTTTGGCACAATTGTCTCTTGCTGGAAATGGAACTGGAGTTCAGACATCTACCGGTATCTCAACGAGGTCAAAAAATTGTATGGAGTGAAAGGCAATTCAGAAGGCTTCATGGTAAGTGTGACCCCAATCAGGCCACATTGTTTGCTGCTGAACTTTTCTCTTATATAGATAAACTTAAGATTTGCTACTCTACGATTTTTCAAAAAAAAAAGATTTGCTACCCTACGGTCTTTGACATGTCCCTGGTTTTTCCACCTATGCAGTGTTGTAATCATGAGATTCGCCTATTCGGGGTGTCCAAGCCTCTAAATATCAGGCCATAATGCTTCTCTCACTTGCATAAGAATGAGTTAGAGATCTTGAGCCAAGAACTATAAGATTCAAAAGTTATCCAAGAACCATTCAATTCATGTACGACTGGGTTGGCAAATATGTATATATTACTGAGGCTTTTGTTAAAAAAAAAAAGATTACCAAGGCTCGAATAAAATTATTGTGCCAAACAGGTTCCCCATTCCAAGTTGTGGATGAATTAATAGATGAGCTGCATGGAGCTACGATATTTACCAAACTTGACCATATTATGAGATCTGTAAGAGCAAAAAGAATATTCCCGAAAAAACTTTTAGAACCCACCAAGGACGTTACAAATTCATAGTCATGCCGTTTGGTCTTTCTTCAACTCCTGCTATGTTACAAGCATTGATGAATTTTAATTTTATTGCTTGCCTGCGACAGGCTGTTTTAGTATCCTTTGATGGTATGCTGTTGTGTAGCAAGAGGCTAACTAATTATTACAGATGGTTTCTAGTTCATTATGCGATCAAAGATCAACCTTTCACTAATCTACTCAAGAAGAATGCTTTTGTTTGGACCATGGAAGCTGAATATGCATTCAAGAATCCAAGAATCTTCATGTGTGCAGATAGTAGTTGTGCTTCTGTAAGGATCTCTTCTCCTTCGGTTTCCAAGATTTCAGTCACCTCTGCTTCCACCTTCCTTTCATCTTCACTGACTATTCAATATCTGAAGAGTCTTCTTGCATCTATGGCCCGGACCAAATTTTTTACTACAATGGTAACACAATCCTTTCTCTCTTCTTCAATTAAACTCATCGCCGGTAAGCAATATTGTTTTTCTGAAAGGTGCAGAGTTACCATACCCTTGATTTGTCTTGATCTCCCCTGCTTCTTTTACGCTATTGGTCAAATGCTCTTGATTATGATTCCTCCCTGCCATTAATGAGGTGTCTGGGCCCACTGGTGACTTCCAACGGTATGATGACCCTTGAATCTTGGTACATACATAAACTGTCTTCTCGCTTTTAACCAATCGATCATGACAACCCTGATATATGGCCTGAAGTATTTTTTCTGCCTTGAGTGCTGCATCCGCCAATTTCCTGAGTCCTGTGAAGTCCTCTCGTGAAAGCTCCGCTTTTATATCAGCTAGCAGTCCTTTTGTAAACGTTCTCATCATTATATCTTCCTGAATGGGAGGTAAGTAGACTGACAGTCTTTCAAAAATTCGTCTTGATATCCAACAACTGTTCCATAACATTGTCCGATAAGGAGTCACTAAATCTCCCCCCAATCTGTAACTTGAAGTCGCTCCAGTCTTCAAATATGTAGCGATCAGTGGTCCACAAAAACCACTGTAAGGCTTGTCCTTCTAGACAAGGCATCACTGACTCTACTTGGTCTTCAGCCGGTATGGAATGTTCTTCGAAGTATCGCTCCATCTCCCTGATCTACCCTTCTGGATATTCCCCACGGAATGTAGGAGCTTCCAATTTGTTCTTCGCTGTCGCTGTAACCGATTGGACTTTGTTCCCCCTCTTGGTATTGGCAGCTTCTATTTGTACTTTCTCCTTCAGTCTTGGTTGGCTTCTGTCTTCAGATCTGATCTCCTTCGTTTTTGAACTTTCTCCTTTACCAAAAACGTCGAAGCGTGCACAAATGTTCTGCATCATCTTCTCTAATGCAGCTTGATTTTCTTCCCTGGAATGACGCATTTCCTCATACAGTGATTCTGTCAGTTCGCGCGTCTGTACCAGATTCTTCTTGATTTCTGAAATCTCTACTTCTTTAGCCTCCAATCTTGCTTCCACTTCTATCAACGTCATGGTTGCCAAGATCGGTGCTCTGATACCAATGATATGTGCTTGTATCAAATTGGTAGAAATTCAGAAATAGAACCGAGTCGCTTACAGTGAGGGATTCACTCTACTGAGTCTTTCAAGCGGATGCCCGATCGTTGTCGTCTTCTCCGTCCTCCCACCTTCTTGGTAGTCCCAAATCACTCTGATGGTTTAGGCCGAATGCAGCCCCTCCTCCCAGCTCCCGTGCTCTCCAAGAAAGCCTGATGTCGGATCCCCCACTCTGTCCTCCTTATCCTTTATTTATAGTCTACTTTATTTCCTTTCTAACTATCAGTCAAGAACTGGCGGTTATTCTGCCAGGTCATCACCACCTGGACCAGTGACCCTTTGTATACTCCCTTTTTCTCCTCTACGCTTCCTCCTCTCGTATACCTTTATTGGAATTGTATCAGTTTCAAGTTCATTATGCCATCATAGATCAACCTTTCACTAACCTACTCAAGAAGAATGCTTTCGTTTGGATCATGGAAGCTGAATATGCATTCAAGAATCTCAAATTTGCGATGGTCACAACTCGTGTCCTTGGCCTTTCAGTTTTTAAAAACCGTAATGTTGGAGGCAGACGCTTCAGCTTTTGGTGTGGGAGTGGTATTAATACAAGACCCTCACTCCATCGCATACTTCAGCGAATCATTTCCAGTTACTGCACAGTCAAAGTCAGCTTATGGACGTGAGCTTGTGGTCGTGGTATGGGCTTAATCAGAAATTCATCAATGATAAAAACGAGAATTCATGGCTATTTCAAACTATTGAGTTTTGAATTTGAGATAAAGTAGGAGGCTGGAAAGATCTTAAATAGTGATTTGATCCAAGACAAGAATGTCAATTTCTGTTTCAATAAACAGAAAGCTGTTCAAGAACATCAAGAGAGAGAGAGAGAGAGAGAGAGAGAGAGAGAGAGAGAGAGAGAGAGAGAGAGAGAGAGAGAGAGAGAGAGAGAGAGAGAGAGAGAGAGAGAGAGAGAGAGAGAGAGAGAGAGAGAGAGAGAGAGAGAGAGAGAGAGAGAGAGAGAGAGAGAGAGAGAGAGAGAGAGAGAGAGAGAGAGAGAGAGAGAGATCCGGATCAAGAATGAGGGAGTTGAGAGTTTGGTTAACTAGAAAGAGAAAGAGATGATACTGGAGATTCCCTGGTGGAGATTCCCCCTTCTGGTCAGCAGGCTCGATCCTGCAAAGCAGCCCTGTGGTTGCTCTGAAACCACAATTCTTGAAACGACTTTGGAATGTCCTCAGTCTGCCACTGATCTAGCTATTTATAGAATCGGGTTAGTGGACTCTCATGTGCCGAATTAATGAGTATGTGTCGCCTTTTCAATTGCTTTCATCTTCATCCTTTGTCAGTTGCTCTTAGAGAAGAATAAACTTGTATCACATTATCAAGGTCCTAGAAGACCTTACTCAATGGATTTCTCAGAAGATTTCTCAGACGATTCAAGAAAAAAGATGTGCGGATATATTTCCCGATATCCATTACTCAATGGATCCATCAAGAATGAAAGAAGGTGATACTCTACTAGTATCGAATTGGACAACAAACGTAAATCAATTCAAAAGGGGTCGACTTACCGATTGAATCCCGCTTCCTCCGTAGCTCCCGTCTCCTGACTCTCTTAGAAGTATACTCCGTGCTCCTTAGCAACCGAGAAATCCTGACAAAACTTCAACTGAATGCAGCCCCAGCTCCTCCCGGAAATCCCGCTCCAAGAAACCCTGAAGACCCTTCCCCCTTTCTGTCCGTGTCCCCCTTTATCTATATCATCTCCTTTATTTCCTAACTAACTATCTTTCAAGATAGTTAGTTATTTTGGCACATTAGTGCCAGCTGGCTCACCACCCAATATTCCTTTCTTCTTTCTTCTTTCATAAACTCTCAAAGGAATCGTATCAGAAGGATGGCATTATCCACCACATAATTCATTTTGAATCTTACTGGTTTTTTATCCACATTTTTAACTGAAAAATCTCATCAAGGTATGAGCATCAAATATATCCGCACATCTTTTTTCTTGAATCGTCTGAGAAATCCTTTTTTTTCTCCTTTCTTATCACAAAGAATCTGATAGACAAAGTTGTGTCCTTTCAACCACCATTAACCCAATCAAATCTTTTATTTGAACCATTCAATCAAGTCCCGCTGTTCATCTAACACTAATTTTATCGCTCCTACATATTATCGATACACCTGCTTAAAAATTTTCTCTTTTTTCCAATCCTTGTTGAAACTAAAAGCATCTTTCTGATGTAACCTAGAAGCTCGTTTCTTGAGGTCCATTAGCCACTGTGCCCCAAGAAGGAGATCCTTCTAGAAGCTGACAAGATTTTCAGAAAAGTGTGTAGAGACCCACAAAATCCTATGACAGATTCTTCTTTTACAGAATTATCTGATAGATTCTTCTTATGACACAATTCTCTGACAGATTCTTCTGTTAGAATCTGCAGAATATCTTTGCTGCAGCTTGTCCGAGGAGCATATCTTTTATTTTCCTTGTCAGGATCATCTTGAACCAACCAATATCTTCTGACAGATTCTACATGCCTGAGAATCTGTAGAATATCTCTACTCAGGTCTGTGAGGTTGCTGATCTTCTGTTTTACCTTGTCAAATTTGTTTTTCTCAATCTTTTGAGTTGTCTTTTCATGGGTTCTTAAAGTATGGACGACCATGCACCTTTCAAGGCCCCTTATAGCTTTGAAGGATGATGACTAAAGTATATTATTTTGTTGAAACTTTTGTTTCTCCCCTTTGTGTGTTCTCTTTGTTAGAGAGTGCTTTAGTGCTTGTGGACTAAAGCACAAACTCCTTGCGGACTTGAAAGGGTTGGAGAAGCTAGTTCTGTGGATTTAGGAGTTGGCTGATTCAAATAGAGCTAGTCTTGTGGATTCGTATCCTGTTCCTACATTTTCTTGTACAAAGGCTGCATCACTTTCTCACTTTTTAATAAGAAAACCGTTTTTTCTCACATTTATTATTCTCGGTTAAAGAATAAAGGGTCTTTCCACCCAACTCTTATTCTTTTGGGGTTTATTATGGGGTTAATGCAAAGGTCACCACACACAAAAAATATATATCAGATTTCTCTCCATTCTTATCTCAGAAATCTTGCACAGAAATTGAAGTCTCCCGTCAATCTACCACTAGTTTTCTCGTCTTTCACTTATTTTTAAATGCAAAAATCTAACTCTTGGTCTGGTCTACCACTAGTTTTCTCGTCTTTCGCTTATTTTTAAATGCAAAAATCTATCTCTTGGTCTGATTATCCGTTTTTTTTTCTTGACTCCTTTGAGGGTTTATTTAATACGAGGGGGGGGGATAACGCAGGGTCGCCGGAGACGAAGGTGGCCATGACGGAGTACCTGGGAGAGCTGGCGCTGAGCAATGATGTGAAGCTGCAGGTGGCGGAGACAGCGGGCCGGGCGCTGGTGGAGTTTCTCAAAACTGGCCCAAAACCGGCCCGCGAGGCGGCCCTCCGCGCGCTGGCCCAAATCTCAACCGCCGACGCCAGCGCCGCGGCACTCCTCCGCTCTGGCCTCCTCCCTCCTCTCATGTCCACCCTCCTCACGGTCGGGCCGACCCGGCTCAAGGAGCTCTCTGCGGCCGTCCTCGCCGATCTCGTCTCGGCCCCGGACGGTGCCGCCGCGGCCGCGGCCATCCCCCTCTCCCCCCTTGGGCTCACCCTCACCTCCGAGCCCACCGTCCACAGCCTGCTCCACGTGGTCAGCAACGCCGGGCCCACGATCGAGTCCCGCCTCCTCCACGCGCTCGCCGCCCTCTCCTCCTCCCCCGCGACAGCTGCCCCCATCGCCGCCGCCGTGCTGAGCTCCGGCGCTGCCCCCAGCCTCGCGCTTCTCCCCCTCGCCCCCAACCCCGACTTACGCCTCCCCGCCGTCAAGCTCCTCCGCCGCCTCGCCCCCTTCCTTGCGCCCCACCTCGCCGCCGCCCTCCTCTCCGCCCCCGCGCAGCTCCTCGCCCTCGCCCGCGCCGCCACCGCCACCCCCCCCACCGAAGAACAGGCCGAGACCGCCGCCCTCCTTGCCGACCTCGCCCACGCCAACCACACCCTCGCCCATCGCCTCTTCCCCGCCGCCGCCGACCTCCTCGCCGCCACTCGCGCCCCCCGCCCCTCCCGCTTCTCCGCCGCCCACGCCGCCTCCCTCTCTCGCCTCCTCTCCAGCCTCACCTTCCTCCTCGA
The DNA here is from genome assembly GCF_029677425.1 of Wolffia australiana. Lineage (NCBI taxonomy): Eukaryota > Viridiplantae > Streptophyta > Magnoliopsida > Alismatales > Araceae > Wolffia > Wolffia australiana. The sequence continues at coordinate 3,844,891 of NC_135838.1, forward strand.
TGACCCCTCCGTCGTCTCCTTCTCCAAAGCCAACGACCTCTGCGCCCTCTTCGTTGACATGCTCGACAAGCCCCCCGAGCAGGCCGCCGCCGCTGCCACTGCGCTCGAACAGCTCTCCCGGCAGAGCCGCCGCCTGGCAGCTCCGCCTCCCCGGTCGAAGACCCTCTTCTGCGGCCTCTTCCAGAAACACCAGGCGGACACGTGTCGCGTCCACGGGGGGGTCTGCTCCGCGAGGGAGAATTTCTGCCTGGTGCGCGCCGGCGCGGTGGGGAAGCTGGTGGGGTGCCTGGAGACGGCGGAGGTGGCGGCGGCGGCGATGGCGGCGCTGTGCACGCTGCTGGAGGATGGGCAGGATCTGGCGGCGGCGGTGGAGGCGTTGGAGGAGGTGGATGGGGTGGAGAGGGTGTTGGACGTGCTGGCGGAGGGGGGTAGGGAGGAGGGGCTGAGGAGGAGGGCGGTGTGGGCGGGGGAGAGGTTACTGAGGGACGGGGAGATAGCGGCACGGGCGGGAAGCCGGAGGAGCTTGGGGGTGGCTCTGGTGGAGGCGTTTCAGATTGGGGATACTACGACGAAGCAGCTGGCGGAGAAGGCGCTTAATCATATCAACAGGCTGCCCAAGTTTTCTGGGATTTACTCCAAGAAAAGCTGACCAGTAATAGTAGAGGGTTCTTCTTCTTTTTCTTCTTCTTCTTCTTCTTCTTCTGCGCCACTTGCTGTACAGATTATGAGAGGGGTTATTCGTTTCTTTCTTTTTTCCTCTCTCTTTTTCTTATTATTTGTGCTTGCTCTCTATCTCTCCCGCTCCCCCGCATTTCTCTGTTCCCCCCCTCTCTCTTGCTTTCTCCTTTTTCTCACCTCCTATTATTTTTTATTTGGCCACCTCTGGTTTGGATATTTTTGGTTGGGGCTTGCATGGGGATTCCACCTTTGTCAACTGTAATTAGGGTTGTGATGAATCTTGAAGTTAGAGTTGTATTGCTTGAGATTGAACCTTAAGGATATTGACCATAGGGAATGGGGATTTTCTGCTGATAGATTTCATCTCATAGGTACATATATGCGTTCCATAAATTTTCATAAAATATTTGAGCTAACAGTGTTTGTGTGAATGCCCCCCAAGCAAATCACTTGAAAATAGGACTGAACAAGGATACCAAGAAAAAGAAAAAGTCGATGAAGCTTTGTCATCCTCAAACCCCAAAAGCTTCAATGGAATGACGTTGTTTGATCTACTTCAACTTGGCTCCAAAGCCTTAACCTGACTAATCACAAAGATCTAGCCTTAACAGTATATTTCTGAACAATGTCTTCTCCTCAACAGCATTTAGTATGACAAAGACTTAAATAGTATTCAAGACAAGGACCAATTTTATGTATTTCAACAATAATGCTTTTATATCAAAATTTATTTGTTCAGAGATAAAGATTCATAAATAAAACTATGACTTTCCTTCAGTAATACCTCCTTGTTTGTGGTCGTTCTTTCTTCAGTCCTCTTTTCTTCCACATTTTTCTTTGGCTGAAATTCTTGATTTCTATTTGACCTTTGGTGTGTAAAACTCAAATATCTTTTTCATTCCTGCACCAAGTGAAATGATTTCACCTGAAATGGTTTAGTAACACAATTTATCTCAATTATTATCTCACATAGTGTTCAAAATGAAATCAAAAAAATCTCCAAAGATCAATCTTTCCACGTCCTTAGCTTCTCGCCTGATTCCTCCATGTCCAACTTTAAACCCTTGTTATGCAATTCTAAGTTACTTGGCTTTTTTATGGATGTTAGAAACAATTCAATGTTGAATAAAATCTCAAAATGAATATAAAAGTTGTGCTAAATATTTTAAAAGTATAAAAAAGTCGACGATATGCAAAGTTCGAAGCCAGCCTTCTTTCTTTCGAATCTTGAAACAACCTGGACCAAAAACCAATTTTCCAAGTTCTATGGACTTGGGTTGATGTTAACAACAAATGATCTTTTCAAAGAATGGTAAAAAACTACTTGAAAATTGCTCCAGGGTTTGAGAGATCTCTTTAGTTTTTGGACTGGGATTCAAAGTGCAATTAGAATAGAGTTTGAAATTAGGGCTCAAAACGGTATATATGAACTTGGAAATCTGAAAGGGCATGATGGTAATTCATCAAAAGTCGAACAATCATATGTATTGATTATGAATACCAATGTAAAATAGTAATCATTCTAATTTTTATTTTTCATATTTACAATTTTGGTAATAATTCAAAATACCTTTCAAGAGTTAAGAGCGAAAGCTAGCCGTTATGCCAAGGATTTGAGCATTAAAATAATCTTAAGCTTTTAGTTACTAGTGGGGCCCGCTCGCAATGCTCACTTGGGGTAGAGAGAAAGAGAGAAAGAATGGCCGTTTATTTATTTTTTTAGAGCGGGTTTTGGGCATCAGTTATTCTTTAAATCATAAATCAGTATGTCGAATTCTTTAAATCATAAATGTTAACAATAAATCATCACCAGGTTTTGGAAAACTTAAAAAATCAACAAAAATGATAAACCTCTATTGAGAGGGAAGAGAGAAAGTAGGGTCGTTCTCATCGTGGGAGAGAAGAAAAAAATCCCATCTTCAGCCACTTTGACGAACCACATAGAACTAAAGCTTGTCGATTTTCCTTGGCTGCCGATGGAGGAAGACGGGGCGAGAGAGGATTTCGATACTTAAATGTCAAGATGTATGCAGCGTCTTGGCGGCGACGCGGTTGCACTGTCACTTGTCTCCGGCAGCCCTGCCGTACAACAGATGGCAGCGGACGAAGAAGAATATCTTTTTATGAAGGAAGAAGCTAATGGAGATGGCGCCCTGGTAGGGAAAGATGAGATTTTACAAAGAGAGAGAGAGGAGGAGCGGGACTTCATAAGGAGGAGTTGATTACCACCATCTGTCGGCCCATCATCTCTGAAGAATTCCTCAGATTGGCCCTCTTTCACGGGGTGGATATTTTGCCCTGATGACGACCATGATGATAATGTTGACGACGACGACGACAATGATGATGATTGGTTCAATGCAGCGCGGGTGAGGGAACGACTTCCTGGAAGCTGAAATGAAAGGGATGTTAGTTTTGGAGAATTTTGGTGATGAGAAGAGAGTGAGAGAGATTGAGGGTACCCGAGTCTGTAGATAAAATTATAAAGATGCTTCCAGATTCTTGGCGGCAATGCGATTGCACCGCTGCTCGTCTTGGGCGGCCCCGTCGAACGACAAATAGCAGCGGACAAAGCAGAAGCTCTTTTTCTGAAGGAAGAAGCTAACGTAGATGGCACCCTAGTAGGAAAATATGAGATTTTAGAGAGAGAGAGAGAGAGAGAGAGAGAGAGAGAGAGAGAGAGAGAGAGAGAGAGAGAGAGAGAGAGAGGGGGAGAGAGAGGGAGAGAGAGAGAGGGGGGGGGGGGAGAGAGAGAGAGAGAGAGAGAGAGAGGGAGAGAGAGAGAGAGAGAGAGAGAGGAGAGAGAGAGAGAGAGGGAGAGAGAGGGAGAGAGAGAGGGAGAGAGAGAGAGGAGAGAGAGAAAGGGAGAGAGAGGGATAGAGAGAGAGAGGAGAGAGAGAAAGGGGGAGCGAGAGAGATCCTTCCGCAGCATGGTGCTGCATTGCGACAGCAGAGAAGCTCAGATGGCGGAGATCCTTCCGCAGGCTTCCCCTCAGCCACACGATCAGAAGGATTCCCACCATCTGCCAGCTTGTCATGATGAAGAAGTACTTGGACTGGCCCTCTTTCATGGGGTGGATCTTCTGGCCCAACGATGACGATGATGATTATGTCGATGATGATGATGACGATGATGATGATGATCAGTTTAGTGCAGCGCGGATGGGGGAACATCTTCCTTGAAGCTGAAATTAAAGAGATGTTAGTTGGACGATGTCGGTGATGAGAGATGAGAGAGAGATTGAGGGTATACCCGATAACGTAGACATAAATATAAAGATGCATCCAGCGTCTTGGTGGCAATGCGGTTGCACCGTTGCTCATCTCTGCGGCCCCGCCGAACAATAGATGACAGCGTACGAAGCAAAAGCTCTTATGCTGAAGGAGGAATCTAACAGAGATGGCGCCGTGGTAGGGAAAGATGAGGTTTTATAGAGAGAGAGAGAGGGCGGGGCAAACGTAAGGGAGGAGTTGCTTGCCTTGTTGCCCATGAAGCCCATGGTGCCGTATTGCAACGATGGAGATGCTCAGATGGCGAAGATCCTTCCGTAGGCTTCCTCTCAGCCACGCGATTAGAAGGATTCCAACCATCTGCTGGCTCGCCACGGTGAAGAATTCATCGGCTTGGCCCTCTTTCATGGGATGGATCTTTTGCCCCAACGATGATGATGATGATGTTGATGACAATGATGATGATGATGATGATGACGATGATGATGATGATGATCGGTTTAGTGTAGCGCGGATGAGGGAATGGCTTTGTGGAAGCTGAAATTAAAGGGATCTTAGTTTTGGAGGATTTTGGTGATGATAAGGGAGAGAGAGATTGAGCGTGTACTTGGGAACGTAGAAGCTCTTCTTCTATCGCATTCTACCTATCATCTTCTAATGGAAAACCTCTGTGTAAACAATGTTAGTCACAGTCGATTGGTTCGCGCCGCTATCGCAGAACACGATTCCTGCTGGACCTATCCGCGTCCTTTAGAGAGCGACGTAGAGTTGGCCATGAGTGAAAAGTGGGTTTGGTAGATATAACCCCACTGTGTTGAGAGTTTGACCTTGGGATTTTTTAATTGTCATCGCGAAGGCGAGTCGAACTGGGTACTGAAGGCACGTGAATCAAAACGAAAGCCTCCATTGAGACGGGTATAGTGCAATTCGTGGTAGGAGATGGACTTCACCGTTAGGTGACAATTATAGCTTGGAGCATTGTCGGGAAAAATCCGTCCACTCAAAGCATAGACCCGATCTTGTAGTGTGTTCAAGCATAGACTCAAAGCATAAAGCCGACCACTCAAAGTATAGCCGTCCGTTGCATAGACCTTGCAGTGTGTTCAAGTTTTGGAGAAGGATCACAATGCACCCGATCTTGAGTCTAAGCTTGTGGAGAGGCATTGTCGCATCATCAATCGTGTTCAAGAACTCAGTTGGGTAGAGGGATTCATTGTCAACTTTGCTAGGAGGGATTGCATCGAAGCTGAAGTACTCCATCACTTCACCTCGAAAGACGTCGAGCACCATGTTGTTGACCTTGACCACTATCATTCAGAGGCGTCAAAATTGTCTTCGCTATCAACTGAGTTGCGCCATCTTCAAAGGTGCCATAAACCCGGGCTATCAGATCAGGCAGAGAGGAGACGCACTAAATCTCAACTGTAAGATGGACATCAGGGCCAACACGTCCTCCTTTGACGACAAGTAAGAACTCGCTCCATGCTTGTTAGTCGGGCAAAACGTGGACGTTGATTCAAAGCCAAAAAATAGAGTAATGGCGCCATACATTGCTTCGGTTGAGGGACGGACTAACGATCATTGAGCGTGAGCCTTTCGGTATGACTGGAAGCATTTGTCTGAAGTTGCCTCCTATCACGACGACCTTGCCGCCAAAAAGAAAATTTTCTGAACTTGCATCGATGGTCTTCATCACATCTCGAATTGATCAATCGAGCGTGTCGTAAGCGTGGCAGTGCATCATTGGAGCGTCGTCCACAATTATCATGCTTGCTGGTTGAATTTGACGACCGATCTTGGAGTCAGTTGAGATTGCACACGTTGAGATGTGAGTGACGGGAATTGCAATCTTCAATGTCGAGTGCAACGTTCACCCTCCTTCCAAAAGAAGCATCGCGATGTCACTTGTCACAGTTGTTGTGGAGTTTAGGGGAGAGGCCTTGATTTGCGCGATAATAGCCGAGTAGAGAAACGTCTTACCAGAACCCCCTGTCCCATCAACAAAGAAGACCTTGGCCTCCTTAGCACATTATGTTGATTCGATGGCTTAAAATACTGCGTTGTACAGTTGTCGTTGTTCTACGTTCAACATGCCTTGTAGGTGTTCTACCGCGAGGATCACATGCAGGATATTGTTTCCTTGGCTTGGCCTGCATTTTGTATCTGTCAGTTGGAGTTCGATGCCTTGGGGCAACCCAAGGAACGCTGCGAGTGAAAATCCGTCGTGGTAGAGGATTGACTCGACCACGTTCAACACTTCTTGCCATATTGGGTTAGTCACTTGCGAAGCGTAGTTTGCGAAACAGATGTCCTCCGACATGGCGTCAAGGTATTTCTCGAGAAGCACATCTGGTTGGGAGATCACGAAGAGCTCGTGAACTTGACGAGGAGAAGCAATGCCTGCTGCCAATGCAAGATCATTGTCGAACTCTGCGTCAGAGTGGAGTAGGCCACACTCTTGAGCAGCTCTTTAATACATTTCATAGACAACACCATCAAGGGTGCGCAAATCTTGGTAACACGTCGCTCCTAGAACATGATGAAGCATCAACCTGAGGTAGTATTGCGTATTGTCACGAGGGCAGATGAAGTGCACCCTTTCGATACACTACAGTTGCTGACATCATTACCAATGTCGAGTGGAATCGTTCCACATGTAATAAGATGGGAAGTCACAGTACAATGTTCACTTGGCTACTTCATGATGGTGCGGTGCAACCCGAGCCCCAAGGAACATTGTCGGAGACGTCGCGATCACCAATGACACCGCCGTTGGCTCGCGTTCAGCCCGTTGGCAAGCCAAAGCGATTGCCTGAACGCCTGGATTCAGGTACTCAAAGGTAGAGGGTGCATCGTACTCGCTACCAATCATTTTCGTCTGTATCTTTCAAAATCATGTTTTCCCTTCCGTCGTTTTCTTTCTTTGTTCTTCTTTTCCTTTCTGGCATTGTAGTGAGGGGGGAGTCCACTCTATAAGGACCTCCCCCTCCCTTAGTGGGATTAGCCCCCCCTTTTATTCCCTCTCTTATGACACTACTAAGGGAGCCTATTCACATCCTTTCTTCCCCTATAAAAGGGAACGGATGGGCGCCTTAGAATTAGGAACTTGTTGTTTTGAAGAAATTGTTGTTTTGAGAAAGCACAGGGTCCTGTCAGGAAAGGAGGAAGGAGAAGGTGTGGAGGAGTGGATTCAGAAGGGAGAAGATCCAAGCGGAGGAGAGGAGAACTCCAACGACACCAGCCGCAGCTGCATACTCTCTATCTCTCTCCCCACCGCATGGACTTCTCCCGCTAATTCCTGGAACTCTTGGACGTCATTCTCGGGTGCCACTTCATCGCCGGACGACGAAGTTACAGCACCACGGAAGGGCTGACCCTTTCTCGTGGGTGAGCTTTGGCGCACTCGGATTCGTGGAAGCGTCCGACTTTCGCACGACCCCACTTGGGGCTGCTTCGGCTGGCTTTCCCCTGTCCACCCAGACACTTGCCCTTCTCAGCCGTGTCGTGCTCAATCAGGGTTTGCGTTGACTTCCCCAAACCAAACGGTCAAGCCAGGAGAGTCCGTCGTGAAAGGACCCAGCCCTAACAGTGAGACATAGCATGTGTACGCCGTGACCTGGGATCACGCTGACCCCGCTCACGCATGATTGATCGAGCGATGAGGTCACGTTGAACAGACTCAACTGTGGGCCATTGAGCACTCTAGGTCGATGACTCCCCTGACTGCGCCCCTGCCTTGGGTGGTCTTCTCCATCGAGACCCCATCCGAAACTTTGTATGTGCACTAATTGGCGGCCCAGAGCTATTATCCCAATCCGCCCCTTGTTAACTCCGGCCCCCCTGCAGTCGTCCACCTCGCAGGTCCCCTACCTTGGCACCTCTCGCCACCGACATCGGGACATCGGGACACCTCTCCCCAATTCGCAGGCGCGGACGAGGTATGTCTTCTCCCCGCTCGCCTAACTTTTATTTCATGCAGTGCATTTTCGTATTGCCTCCACCACGCTCGGGTTAGATATAGTTGAGAGGGACAGGTTGAGTGAAAACTATGATAATTTTGAGCGTCTCTCCTTGGTACGAGTCGGGTCTGCCCGTCACGTGTGGGCAACATCCGGCAGAGCTACTCCATACGGCGCCATAGTCATCCTCGTCCCTTCGGACGAGAGGCGAGAGGTTTTACCCTTTCATCGCCGAGCGACTCCGTCGGTCCCGAGTGTCGGTATTCCTAGCTAGTCGGCACTTGCACGTACCATATACCATGCATCCTGCATTGCATCGTAGCATATACTCACATTTAGGGTTTTCGGTCGGACAACGACATTGCCGTAGTCCGATACCATCATCACTCATTGGCACCACACCATCATATTTGGTGTCGGCCAGATGACGTCCTAGACGAAGGACGACATCACTTCATCTTCTAGATGCTCCTTGTTATACCGCATCTACTCTGTGAGGAGCGTGCGTGCCAACCTGTTCATGATTTCACCGACCGGTTTGCCTTCAGCATACACCACGGATTGCATATTCACATCGTGAACTTTAAGGGTGTACACACTTGGATACACCTTCTGCATGTAGAATTCACAAATCTGCCAAAAAGACTCCAATGTATTGGGCATCGAGATACTGTTGGGCTTCATCGCGTGACGAAGGGTCTTGAGCTGCACTAGCGATGGCACCATCTCTTGGAGCATCCTTCGAAGATACTCTGGCTTGAATGCGATCGTGGCCCTTGTACATGTATTTCACTGACTAGATGGAAGAGCAGAGTTCCACATTGATGTGGCAGTTGAAAACCTTGCACACATACTTGTTTTATGGAACAACCCATCAGTTGTCGATGAGATGTGAACCCTTCCGGACAACACGGCCATTATAGCGACGCTAGTAGAGAGGGTACCCATCGTCGTTTACTTGTGTTGAGCTGACAAACTCCTTGGGGAACTTCTTGGAGCACTTTCCATCCTTCATACACGAGCATCTTGGGTTTGCAGAACCGCAAAGGCCATGAATCATTTGTGTCACCACACAATCAAACAACTCCTTGTCACTGGGATCTTGTAACTCGGCACACACGATCTTGTCGATGTCTTCAGGGGTCTTTGGCTTGAACGGATCATCTAGTAAGTATCCAGAGCATGTGTGCGTGTGGGAGACCACGCTTCTAAAACTCGAGAACGTACACATGACCTTTTACTTTGACAAATATTTCCTCGTCGATGATCAAATGGAGAAGCTCCTTTAGTTTCAACCGAAAAACATGACAACAGCGATCGAATCAATCTTGCGAATTCTGGCCAGGTAGTAGGGCTTTCGTAATGTCAGGCCATTTTGGGTTGCAAGTCATCGTGATGAATAAATGTGGCTTTCCCATCTTTCGTACAATGGCCATGGCATCCAGGTACAGCCCTTGCATATAGTGCGGTGCGCCGATGAAGGACGAAGGAAGAATGATCATCCTCCCTACGAGCGCATCAACATCGTCGACAATAGCTTGATCAATTATCCCTCAGTAGAGGCTTGCATGCAACGTCGCTTGGTTGCACTGAACCCAATGCAAGTGAGATTCTTCAACCTTTGCATAAGCATGCACAACATATTCTTGAAAAAGTCAGCCAGAAAGATGAAGCACTCTTGATGAGTCTCGAACCATGAAGTGGTAGGCATAAAACTGGTTCATTGTCACCTTGCTTCTTTCCTTTAATTTTAGGCTCCACCCCGGACTATCATACCAAAAGAGCAGTACAAAGTTGAGCGGATCATAATTCCCGCCGAGCTGATTCACAAATTGCAGGCCCCCATCATGCTTTCGAAGGACAATGTTGCGCCTTACATCTCCTTCGTTTCCATCGCCAGGCATAAGAACAATGACTTCAGAGCCTGTTGGTTGATCATAACGGTAGTCGGGGACAGAAGGCTTGCCGACTTGCAGCTCAAATTCTTGGATGGATGCAGTGAGAAGCGCTTCTTTGTTGTTCACTTGAAATTGGCAAACAAAGGGATTGGCCACACTCAGACAGTAGTGGATCTTTTCAAGCATGCTGCAATGCATATCGGGGAAGATTGAGCTTCGTCGTTCGATGTGGTAGTTTGTGTTGTAGATGTAGATTTGAGCAAAGCAGGGAGCTTGACCAACGGGGGGCAATAGAGCATTTGAGATCTGATGATAGACACCGCCTTGGATGCCATATGTGTACACGCCGACATGGTTGTTGGTGAGGGAATGGTCAAAATTTGCACCGTTGGATGTGAAACTGAAAGCTGAATTGTAGGCTCGAAGAAAATTGGGGCAGTGCTTTGCCTCCTCCGTCGTCCCCTTGAGCAAATCAAGGAGCGGTGCCGGCGAGTTGGGAAACACCGACAATGCAAATTCGCCATCCTTGCAGCATAAGTGGAACACTGGGTTTCGGTGACTAAAGCAAGGTTTGTGTTCTTGCGTCCACATCTTCGATTGGCATGAAGCACATGTTGCATTCATGCCTCCGAGAGCGTGGTTGAACATTGGCCACATTGCAAGTAGATGCAAGGAGTGTCCTCACATTGGCTGAACCTGTTGAGCGACGATACACAATTCGCATGGCCCTACGAATGCCCTCAATGGCGGGCGCAATCGGCATCCAGAAGGGTACATGAATTCTTATAGTTAGTAGTAGAGATAAATATTCAAAATGAAATATCCAAAATAGTAGGGGGAGATATAATATTTCATTTTCATTGATTTTCAGTTCAGATTTTGAACCCATGACACCATTTTTGATCTATTTTAGATTTCATATTTGAATATGATTTCCGCTGATTTTGTTTTTAGATTTTGAATCCAATATAGACTATAGCAGATGAACTGGAAATCTTGAATCCAATACACAATAGATTTTCTTGATTGAAGTGCTGATATCGGTAGAATTTGAAGATTTTATAAAATCAAGAATAGATTTTTGATTTTCGATTTTCTTATGACATTTTTGAATACACGATTTTAGTTTGTGTATTAGTAGACATTGATTCAGAAGAATTCTTTAGATTTCTGTAGATCTAGAATTAAGTAGATTTTCGTAGTTCTAAAATTCACAATCGAATGAAATCCAGATTGAATTTAAGGAATAGATAATCATATCTAAAATTAACAATAATCAACATCTACGGATCTAAAATTTACTAATGGATCTAAAGTTCACAATAATCAGATGAAATCCAGATTGAATTAAAATATTTAAATAACAGATAATCAGATATAAAATTAACAATAGTTCTAAAAGGCACAGTTGAATATAAAAATCTCAATAATTAGATCAATCAACATCTACGATTACAGAATCGAGGCTCATATATTTGAAAATTGTAAAGGAAATTGAAAGTCTATAATCTATTTTCGAATTTATAAAGTCTTCAAAATCTATGGAAATCTGTGCTCGAAAATCAGAAATCGATCTTGTATTGGATTAAAGATTTTTGATTTCCATAGATTTCTGTAGATTTCAAATTATTGTATTGCAGTATATACTGTAGATTTCCATACCTGCTTTTTGATATTGAGTGGGCTCAAACGGGAAAATACTCAACATTAGACAATGTATCCTGGATCAGTACCCAACATTTGCTGATCCAAGAGTTTGCTGATCCAATTTCTATTCGAAATTGTCCTTATTAATATCTGTATTGATTTCACTGAAATTTGGCGAAATTGACCTCTATAGCGTCTAGATATTATAAAGAAAGAGTTCTCAAGAGCTCTTTCCGTATTAATGAGGTGGTTCACTATTCTTCTCCATTTTAATGGAGTCTTTAAATCAATCGATTCCGCTATAGAGTCTTGAACTTCACGACGATGTGCGACGTGTGGCAGTCCAGCGCCGGTGTACCCATTGCCAAACTGCCCCGGGTGATTCATGATGATAACCTGCGAGGTGAAGCTCGCCATCTCCTTCACCGGGTCGTCCTTCGAGTTCGACGCCATGAACCCACGCTTCAGGTCCTTCACCTCGACATTCTTCATGTTGAAGCCGACATTGTCGCTGGAGAGTGAGCATTCATAGACATATGCACCCCCTCCCCTCACGCCACGACCTTCATCTCTGAAAACGACCACTCAATATACATAGGTTTAGCGAACTAAAGTGAGTCTTATATTCTATTTTGCTTATGATTCATGTCAGCCTGATACTTATTCGAGCACAAATGATCAAAGTTCAAAGTTCAAGGGTCAAATGGCAAAGAAGGTTCCAAGAAATATGCAAATAGTTTTGCAAAAAACGTGTGCTTTCTATCATTAAGGGTGGACAAATCTTCTTCCCTACAGAACCCAATAATCAAAAGTGAGCTGTTCCATTTTGGCTAACAATAGCATCTTCAGGCTCATTACTTCCATAAAAATACATAATTTTACAATCCCCGCAACCGCGGAGAATTCCAATAAGAATATCATGACATGAACTTCGTGCCTAACTTTGATCTCTTCCATTGGACAATGAACTGGTAGGCAGCTGTCAAAGGCTCCACAAACCGGTCAATATCAACCCTAACTGTCTGGTTCCCAAGGTAGATCCTCTTCGTCTCTGCCCATCCCTTGGAGTTCACCTTCTCAGGGTCCGTAAGCACGTGATAATCCTAACCGTAGATCCTACCCGGAGAGCTTTCTGAAACTTCAATCTTATAAGGAAAATACTTTAGCCCCAACGCCATGGCAGGCCCAACAAAGTTAGCGTTTGTTCCCCAATCCGTTCCTAAAGTGACAATTTGTATGAACACATTCCCAGGGTTCATGCACAGAAGATGGGTCAACGCGCAGCCCACCACACTCAGTAGGGCATCACTGGCATTCAAATCCCTGTACATTGATAGAAATCGACGTGCCCTCAAGAAGACGGATGAACAGATAAACAATGAAGCAATGAAACGAATACAGTAAGATGGAGAAGATGAAAATGGAGAGAAGAAATCAAAGTGTGTTTTAGATGTACATCTGCCTCGATTCTTATAGACAGCCTATCAAGCCCTAAGGCGGTTGTCCCAGTGCTGGCGAATTAATGTGGGGTGAGGGCATGATTATCTTGGTCTTGGGACATCGCGACGCCGCCTCTTGATCGTCGTGCGACGTGGCAGAGGTGTCGGCCTTGACGGCGGGATTCTTGATCGTTGAGCTTCTTCTAGAAGCTCCCTTGACGTCAGCGGATATTGCATCACTCGTGGAGTGGACGTGTGAGTGTGCTTCCTTGACATACATCTCTGCAAGCTCAGATCTATCGCTCAACCTCATCACCTGTACTTGAAACCCTACCTTCTCGTAGAGTCTTACGATCTCCTCCTTGTTCTTCACAGCCCTTGACCTGTTTCTGAACATGATAACCAGCTTGGGCGCATCCGTCGTTGCCTTTGGATGCTGATGTCTTTCGAGGTGTCGGATGTGCGGGGAGAAGGCGGAGTCGAAAAAGGAATGGAAGTCGAGAAGGGTCTGGTTTGGCGACCAGGTTAGGGTTGGGTCTATGGCAACTCACCGTGGATCTAAGTTCAAAGTAAGAACAAAAGAAGAACTTGAATTCTTCACCCAAGCTCATCAATTGAACTAAGACATCATCATGACAATTAATGCAAACACCAATTTTTGCACACAACGATAAACTCCCATTTTTCGCACAAAGAAAAACAGACAATCAACATGAAAAAAATCGTCATTGGAATGATTCATACACCGTATTGTTAAGAACAACAATCCAAGAAGAACTAAAGGCGAATGAAGCCCACACCGCAAGAAGAAGCTTGAGGAGGAGTGAGCGATAGAGACATAGACGCTTCCGGCTTTCCAATGAGGCAAAGATGAGAGAACGAAAGCGAAACAGGAACAGGATTAGTAGCCGATGAAGACAATGGCGGTCCATACTTTCTGAGTCTTCCTCTCTTCCTCTGGAAAGAATCAAAGTAGATGAAATGCTTCTCTTCCTCTCTTCCTCTCTTCCCCTGAACAAATGCTTCTCTCACTTGTGCACGACGTAACCTCCTGAACAAACAGTTACAGATTTCTGAACAAATGCTTCTCTCTCTCTCTCTCTCTCTCTTCTCCCTCACTCTCTGTCTTTTCACTCTCTCTCTTCTCTCTCAGCCAATCAGAGGCCAGAAGGGTACACCGATTCCTATTATAGTAGTAGAGATGTTTACATTATCATTTCAATGAAGATATCACCATTGGATAGTAATATCTTCATGTAATTAATTTTTATTAAATCATGAGTAAATTCTGCCTTAAATACTTGAAGGTATTATTTAGGATTTTGAATAAGTTATTCAACAAATCAAATGAAGACAAATTCACAAAAATACCTGAATAGTGTTAGAAAATATTTTTATCTTCATGTCAAATAAAATACAAGTGTTTAATTCATGGTTTGACTTTTTTTAGCATATGGTCTAACTAAGTAGCCTTTTAGTAACTATGGCTGCTATTTTATCTTCACTTACAATCAGTCAACTAGTAAACCGAGGACCTCATGTGCTTTGATCACAACCTTATTGAGGCATGCATTACTTTGAACATTCATCAAAACACACATTAAATCATTGTGCTAAAATTTCCTTAAAGCTTAATCTTAAAGATGCAAGAATTTAAATTCTGGTCTCACGTCACAAACCACTTTTTTTATATCCTCCATGATAAATGAAAAAAAAAACTCATATTCAAAGTATCTTGCAAACTTTCCCCATACTATGTGATCTCATAAGAAGTGGTGAAATCATCCATGCTGCTGTACAACTCCAATGGAAAATCATGGAACACAGGTAGATCTAGATATTTAATGGTGATATTTTAAAACTAAAATAATTAATATGACTTTTTGGGTTAAAGGAAAAAAATATAGTTGCTACAAAAAAGGCCGAGAAATGGGAAGAGAATAGTAGCTTGGAGAATATGATATAATAATAAGATCAAATATGTAATGATATAAGTTAGACTTTACTAAGGTATGTAAGAGTAAGTTAGTGCAATGAATAGCGAAAAATGAGAATACGATGTTATTTTTCATGATAAGAATAATAAGAGATATATAGTATTAATGTTTTTATTTTACTGACGTATATATTATTGTTATTATTTACATGAATATAAATTAGATACTTTAGCAGATAGCTTTACTAATTAGATAATACAAAATAATATCTTTCTATTTGGAATTATGACATATAAAAAAGAAAAATATATTTAGCAAAAATAGAATTTCTAGAATTCAGAGAAAGAATTTTCATCTATACCTTAGAAGACATATGTCTGAATAAATAATAAATAATTAATTAACAAATCCATAAAATATTAATACTTATTATATTAGAATTGTAAATTTTAAACACTATATTTTATTTTCCAAAATTTTGAAATAAATTATTGCTTAATAAATTGATTTTGAACTTAAAATGAAAGTTCAGAGATCAAACCAATTTTAAGAAAGTTTTTTCCAGAAGCATATGGTGAATGCTAGTGTCGGAAGATAATAACATGAAAATCACACAATTTTTTAAGAGGTGGTAATATGATAAATAAATTATCTATTTTATCTGATATCATTTTCTGATTAAAACTCATTTTGGAAGATTCAATACTGATTTAAGATTTTTTTTCTTTTACGCCACAAACTGAATGCATGCATAAAACTATAACAATTTTTGAGAAAATTAATAGAGAGACACAGAAGAATGTGAAACCACTGATTTTTAAACATTGCCAAATCCTGAAGAAAAAAGTAGTTGCCAAATTGCGAGACAATTTAAGAAAAATTCACTAAAAAAACTATGAGGAAATCAAATCATGCTTATTATTTAGTTCACCTGACTGTGTGGTGGTGTCTATAATGTTTTGTGCAGTATTTTCATAGTTACATGCAAGAGGAGGAAATATCAAGAAGATCTCCAACAATATTTCAGATAAAGAATCTTGATTTTCACAAGTCTTCAACTAGTGCTGAACTTGATTCTAAGGAAGAAAGAATCTGTACAAGAGGAGATAGATGTAACAACAAGGGAATAAAATAATTTGGAGAAAAGTAAAAGCAAGGTTTCAGAATGTTCTTGTTATATTTGATTTGATATTCAAGTTATATTTGATTTGAAATAAGTTTTGAGATTATATCTTATTGAATATTATAGAAATAAATTTGATATAAATTATCTGAATATTGGTGAGTATTTGATTGATAAAATATATAAACCTTATGCATGTTATGGTAGAATTTCAGGTGAACTTTGTGAATTTTCAGGGGGTGAAAAAAGATAAAGCTTTGGGGGACAATCACAAGAACTTGTTCAAGCGTCATAATCGACTTAAGCTTGATAGCCCCAAACAGCATTAGGGGTTAACTTAAGCTGTATAAAAAATTAATTGATTCTTCCCTATCATCTAGCTCATTACCTACATAGGTAAATTATATTTAACATAATTAACTAGATTCGAGTGAATAAAATTTCAAGGATCTAATTCACCCCCCTCGTAGGTTATACCTTAACCACTTAAAACCACCAAGACCCTATAGAGAGGAAATAGTTTTTTGGCAGCACATATTGAGGGAAAGAAGAGATCTAGTTATCTGAAGATTTCATGGATACATGTAGAGATTGGACATCTGAATGGCTTGAAGATGCTCATTCATGGAACCATGAAATCATGGATTTAATGCATGCAAAAGTAATATCAAGCGTGCCTTACCAGCTTTCGCCACTCGCTATGAGAGGCGAACCAGATGACAGATTCACTCACCAACCATGAGGTACACTCTTGCACACCGTCCCACTAACTTACTGTTGGGTTCTAGAGGCCTAGATCTGGATGAACAAAACAAAATGATACGCAGCGGAAGACATTTGTGAATCGAACGACATCATTAAAATCACAAAACGAAGTACCTGTCCACGAATCACATCCGTGATCTCTTGGATCCTAGAGTGAGACGAGTCAAGATGCTCATGTCTGCAGCCTCTATACATATCCATGTGATCCTCAACATGTCGAATCTCCTCCTTCTCGTTGACGAGCCCCGTTCTACCTCCACCGTCGTCGTTACGCCGTCCGGATCGCATTGGGCATGGAGAGGGATTGTGGGGAGAAGGGAGAAGAAGGGGAAAGGCCCCCACAAGGCCCATGTATCAGTCTAGTTAACGACTCCAGGCCCAATAACCTTTATTGGCCTTCCAAATTAATTAACTATATCATCATATAGATTAATTAACGTCGGATCGATTTAACCCAATCGATAGGTCGATGCTCCAACACGTGGTGTGCCAAGCTACACATTGTGTTCTAGAAGATACAAAGGACTGTGTATCGACTTTCTCATGGAACCTGTTCATTGGTTACCATGTGTGTATAATCCCTCATCCACTTGATGCTCCTTGGACGACTTAGGGTATGGTCAACTGTCAAACCCTAATTGGTCATCTGAGTTAGTACTAGTGCATTCGGAAATCATCAGAGAACTCTTCTCCAATATTTTGCTGCCTTGGCCAAGGACTTCATCGCATCGTCTTCCTTGAGCTCTCACCTCTTATATCAAGGTGGACGATTCCATCTTGACCACTCAATTGTCTTTGTGAACTTATTGATGTACCCAAACTAAGACCTTTTAGAATCCCATGATTCGAGACTCGTTGGCCATAGTTAAAGTACAACCCTCTGTCCACAAGACGTCTTTGGTGTCTCAGGTCTAAGGACCACTTACACAATTGTGACATCAATCAACCTGATTGACAGTCCAGTATAATACAATTCAGGGATTCGTACGGATCGATTCAGTGAACTCTTTCCACTAAAGAGCACCCACTGTCTATCCTTAGTGTCACCACACTAATGGCAACGGGAACGGCCATACTCATCATATGAGTGAGGCTAAATAGTGCTATTCTATCCAGATACTTCGATGTCCTTCTCGCATATCCTTTGAATAGGAATGTTTAGAATACATGCTTAAAGATTAGTGATCTCCGTATTATGATATCATCATAATTCACTAAGCCCGATCATGTATTCATGGACTTCATTATACCCATCACACGTGCACTATAATGAATATGTTCTATTAATGAAGATGGAACGAGATGTGGAATGAGTGATTGGCTTGTCGGACACATATATTTCCATCAATTACTTGGGAGGATCTTTCTCGGGATGCCAATGACAACTCTCACATCGAGAGGCTCGACATGCCCGTCTTTTGCACACGTCGGACCCTCGCACCTGCCAGTACTCATGAGTGGCGTAATGCGTGGAACATTGGGGGTGGGAGTACATGATGTCCCACATAGACAATGTCTACTTTGCGGAGCTCCACGATGAGACTCAATAAATGCAACGATGGCATTGGCTCCACGTAAAACCAAATCATGGTAGACAAGAACTAGCTGTTGGCTTTTGAAGACTCGTCAATAATCTACAAAGGTACCCATATTGTATCTTTTTTGTTCTCTTTCATAGGCATGGGTGCGCGGGGTCTGTGTGTGATTGGGATATTTATGCTCTTAAAAACCTTCATCATTACATATATTGAACCCCCTTTGGTGTCATCCAAGGCACAACTGATTGGTCTACGAGCACAACTCTTGGGTTGGTCGTACCTGACACCGTGTTTATTGCCAAAAGAAAGTAATGTGATCTATTTCTCATTTTTATATCTGTCTTTTATTCTGTTCCAAGCCACCACTCCAAGAAATTGTACACCATCCAATTCAAACAACAAAACTGTTTTGTCTCAACCAAGTTCTGGTAGGTTCCATTGATCTGGACAATAAACTTAGCCAACTCATCCTAGTAATTGATTGGCTTGCATGATAAAGCCAACCATTCAACGCCAAGTCAAAAACTGACACAATATGTGCCCATAGTCACACACTGAGATACAAGCATCCCATATGCATCATACTTTGCCATCATCAAATCTCACTCAGCTCTTCTAGAGAGCGAGCAAAGGTGTACTTATCTCTCATAATTCATAAAAAAATTGTAAAATTTTCAAAATCAGGTGAATATTTATTAAAAATTTACCTTTTTTTTGCACTCCAATGTTTGTATTAAGTTAAAAATTAAACCTTAAAAAATATAAAATAACATCTAAAAATCATAACTATATATTTGAATCAATTTTTTTTTTCTTTGTCTATGTTTATTTCAAACTTTCATTTGTACTCTAATTATTTTCCAAGAATTTTTTCATAAATAGGAACCCTTTTTATCAGATTCTTTACTTTTTAAAGATATCTGACCATGGAACAAATTCTATAGCTTCCTCTCTTGAAAAAACCATATATATGTGAAGAATATGGGTTTATTAGTTGTCTCTTATCATAGTAAGCAGAAAATGATATTGAATATAAATACCCTCTTTCAATATTGAAAGCCCTATCCTTCAGCTTCTTTTTTTTCTTGAAATATCATTGAATTTTTGTGAATGCACCAATAGTTTTACCATTTCTCTTTATGAAGGCAACCAAGTCAATGTATGAATAGGAGTGCATAATTCTGCATGCAGTTAACATGGCTCTTGGTTTGATGTGTTGATGAATGTTGGAATGACGCTCTGTAAGCCTTTCCTGCAGTTCATCTTTGACATAGTTGATCTAGAGAGGTTTTAAGAGGAAATCCATCCACTATCTCTCAATTAGTCATCACATTTAATGTGTCTTAATGTCTCTTCGTTCATGCCAAGCTCAAGCAGAATCATTATTTCAAAATATGGTTATGTTATTTATCAAGTTCAACAGATGCATAAAATGACAATATTGTTTAATGCATACCAGAAGGTTTGCATGATGGTCATAGATAGTAGAAATTCCATCCTCTGTAATGGTCATGTAGTCATGTTTATCAACATTTCCAAGAGTTAAATGTTAGAGTAGGATTTATGTATAAATATAAATTACACAATGTCATTTTCCTCGACCCTAGCACTATAATATGATGCTTCCTCAGACTTTTATATCTACCTTCGACCTCTTGTGGAAATGAGATGCAATAGTAACTCTCATCCATGTTAATGTATCATCAAAAGATACTGCCTTTTATAATATATTCTCCATAAAACAGGCCCTGATGGTCTAGTAGGGTGCGCCATGTTGGGGGCTCGATTTTAAGGCCTACCAGGCGCCCATATAGCATGATGTTTATGGAACTTTTCATTCATTAGATGGAAATATGGGATAGGAAGTTGGAGGCCATGGTGGACCCACATGGCGTGTGTAATAATTTCCAGAAATTAGGCTACAATGATCTTGAAATGCAGCTTTTTGAATTCTGGATAGCATTGGATTAGGGTTTATTATATGATGTATCATACCAGGCTTCATGAAAATTCAAAGGATTTGTCACGAGCATCATTTTTAGTTTTCTTAATATTTGTCAGTCATATTAAATTCATAAAAAACTATTGATAATTTTCCAAGTGCATAATTAATTTACTAAAAATATTAATGTTTACATACATGAATTTTATAAATTTAATTTCTAAATATTGCATGACATTGGAAATTTAATTTAACAAATTATAAAAGTCTAATTGAATATTTTGAGATTATGGGAAAATTATACAAATTTATGTTTTAGTGGAATATTTAATTATGAAAGGTCTGCTGCATTCATGAGCCAACAAGTTTTGTAGAAGGTATATTAATCGGACCTAGCTTGTACTCTCACTGGTTTTAAAGTCACTCCTATTTGTCAAAGCCACCTTGTACTCGCTCTGGTTTAAACCAATGAGAACCCTCATGCTTGAAGTGTGAAAGTTTTTTTTCTTCCTCTTGTTCTGACTGGAGGCTAGGTCAACTCTGACCCGGAGAAGAGGCTAGATGACAATGGTCATTAAATTAACCGTGTTGTTTTTTTTGCCTACAATATTATAATAAAGTACAATAATAAATCAAATGCTTGGTTATTAATGATGATATCACATATCCGTCTAAGAATATCTTACTTTTAGACAAGTGTTCTAACTATTCATATTAACATGTAATTAGATTAGGACATAAAAATATCTGGATATGATAGGATTACCAACTCCTTCGCTTATGTTTAAGTGGTTGATCCTGTTGCGTGATGATACTACATATATATTGCGGGTGTTCTTTAGGAAAGGAGGTATTGGAATCACTCCATCTAAATTTATAGTCGGTTTGATACTTGAATCAATTGGTTTACCTAGTGGTCAAAGATTGATTCATATTGACGAATGATTTTCTCTCTATATTATTCCATTTCCTCCACTTTTGAAGTCTAAAAAATTTATAATGACAATGATTATGATCTGCATGGATGATACTTTCAATGATGTATTCCTTATTATGCTGCAACCTTACATCTTTTTCAATAAAGCTCATAAGTTTTTTGGAAAACTAGGGCAAGTAGCTTTCCAATTGGATCAGTATAGTATCTTTTAATCATTTGAGGGACTTAAAAAATAAGCTCTATCATTTCCACTGAATTATAATCACGAGACACTGGAATTATTTGCATAATTTCATTTTCACTAGTAGACTTTCTATGTAACATGTATTTATTTATCAAAACACAAATGTTTTAAATTATTACTCTGAGAGAGAAGATTGATTTATTGACTGTTTTGTATTAAATAAAATATACCTTACATTGGAGATATTATATCATATGTTACTAAGTCATGGAATTTTCCTTAAAAGGTAAATAGAATATTATTTCTGATACTAAAAAATGCATTTATTACACCTAAGCTGCATCTACTTTACAGTTGTCCCAATGTTTTATCTGATCACTTTATAACTAATAAATACTCTGTAATGTTTATAATTGTTTTCATAAGTATCAAAAACTTTTATGCATGGTAATGTCAAAGTCTATACACGTGGACTAAAAGATATCACATATTTTATGTAAAGTTATTCAATTAGAAACTATTTTGTTAATTTATTAATTTTAATATTATATTTTTTTAAGATTATCATTTCTTCGTTACAGAAGACTGGAAAATTAACTCTCATTCTAGTATTATATTCACTGTATAACTGTACCTTTTTATGGAAAATAGATCATATTAAATATTACAGAACTTGCTCATAGAAAAGGGGCAATAACTTCAAAATTCATTTGTTGAAACTGATTAGTGTTAAGTTCATTCATATTATTTTAAAATAATATCACAATATATAGTACAATATTTAAAATTATCTATTTCCTAGAAATATTTAACTCCAAAAGCTTTGTGAACGTAGAGTTTATAATGGTTTACAAGGTAGATTGGGTCCAGATTTCTATGGCTTAAGATGAGTGTGTGTCCCTTTTCTTTAATTTTTTAGGAATCATGAGGAACCTGGGAGACTTTGGTGAAAAAATTGGCACAATTGTTGTCCCAAGAGTAATGTGTATCTGAACGCTAACTATGATTATCATTAAGATGTCCTACTTGGAATTGGATCAACGAACAATCTAAGAGACGGCATTCAGATTATATAAACTTTATATAACACAATGTGGGGTTGAAAGAAAATAATACGAAGAAAATAAAAATGAGAGTAAAGGGAAGTGAGAGATCCTAAAACATTTTGTGAAAATGTAAAGTGTTTTTCTGATCAGCTCAACAACTACAAATTGAGAGCAGATATATTGGTAGTTTAAATTGACGTGAATTTTTAGTGCCTTCATACCCATTTTCGCTAACTGATTTTTCCCTTTTTCCGTTCCCCAATGGTTGTTGCACCCCCCTCATAGCCTACGGCTAGACCATACACTCCCCTCGTTTCAGTAAACACAATTTGTTTTAATTATTATTTCATTTTTCAAATATTCTTAATTTTTTTGACAAAGTCAATAGACAAGTAAACAATTCACTAACAGTCAGACTTTCCTCAACCATGTTTATATTATATGTTGGAACCACTTCAGATAATTAACTCAAAATACTACATTCTCAAAAGTCAAGCTTTATTGGGTTGTTCCATAGTAAGTATTTGATATGGCATTCATAAAACTGAAAAGTGAAAACTGGTAAACCAAAATATGACATGAAATTATACACATTATAAAGGCATTTAAGGATTATTTTATGTGTATTACTTTCAACTTTACAGGAGTATTCATCTGATGCACTAAATAGAGCAAGTGATAAAATGATGCATTTTAATGTAATTTTTACATATTTTATAAGTCAAAATATTTCTTAGTAATAATGTTTGAAACATTGTTAATTTTAATAAGATTAGTGCTCCCTCTATTATGTCAATCAATGCTTTGGCAGGAAACACCTCAAGGTTCATAAAAGAAATAATGGAGATAAAGATAGGGGAAGAAAGAATAATATATATATATATATATTGTATAAATTTGCTTTAGGTGGGCAGTGCCCAAGCCAGCCACAGGCAGGTGAACACAAGGTGCTCAAGCCCAAGTGCAGTCAGTAAGGGGCGGAACCCGGCACATGCCCATCAAGCCAACCAAGTAGCCTACCTAGTAAGCCCACCAAGGAGCCCATAGGGACCTTTGCATGCGCATAAGAGGGAAGTCTTTATTTATTTCAATCTATGATATCGGGCAACATTTATATAGTATTACATGTTTTAAATTTTCTGATATGGGATTTTGATTTGCATGTTCCTTTTAGCTCTGCATCCTGTCGAGACAAGAAGCAATAATGAAGATTAGGGCACAACGGGCCATAATATGTAGAAAACTAAAAGCATTTATTACCAGGCTTCAAACCAATCCAGCCTGAAGCCTGCATCATAATGGGCCAATTTAATTATATTGATATAGTCTCGAGCGTTCAATCTTCTTAAGGAAAATTGGATGGTGAGATCTTCCTATTCTCATCCCTTTTTCTTTCATTCTATTTTCCAGGCTTCTAATTAACCCTGTTGGCTAACAAGGATGATGGGACCCTTCGATAAACAAGTCACAATTGAGAAAAGGCTGATGATGAGGCGGCTGACGTAGTTGATGGCTGCACTATGAGTGAAAAGGGTCCACAACTACGATTTAATCATAGTCGTATGAATTCCTAAGAAGGAGATTGGACGACCAGGTGTAGATTTGTCCGACTCTGCCCCTGGTCATCGGGAACGTCACCGGACGGTGGGCAGGACTGCCAAGTGAGTCCAATTGCCTGGGAGGATCCCCAAGGCCATTACAGTGCATCAACATCCATGGGAGGTACTTCCCAAGCAATTAAAGGGGCTTGAAGACTCCTAATTTGACCATCTTTCAACCGAGATGAAGAGAGATAGAGGGAGGCCTGATGCGGGATGACAGTGTGGGACTGAGCATCCATTCTAATGTCAATTGGGCAAGTGAAATGCAAATGGAAACAAAATGCTAATGTGACATTAAAATCAATGAGAAGTATACACTCCGTGACGAGAGACAGCAGCCAATAATCATGGTGGGGGTGGGGTCTTGGGTATACCACTAGGCTCCCAATGACTTGGCCGTTGGTTTGAAGACCGACAGTGTGAGCACGGTTTCTGCTGCTAGTGCGCGCGTGGGGCATGGATGAGCAACAAGCAGGGAAGCTGCTGTCGGGAGGCACTTTGGGGCGCATGCAACAGGTGGTACGACAGGCGCAAGCATACAGAGGGCAAAGGCGGCAGCGGGTGGTGATGTGTGACATCAGTGGGCGGGGGCACTCGGCAGGTGAGGCGGCGGCAAATGAGGGTGTGCACTGGCAACGACTGTGTGCCTGCGGTGGCGATGGGTGTGCGGCAACGACGGGCTCGGGCGTGCAGTGGTGTGAATCTGCGGTGGTGACGGCTGTTGGTTCTGGCACAGTGGTGGTGGAGAATTTTGATAAGTGTTATAAAGATTGTGGTTAGGACTAGATCTATGTATTCAAATATGTTATGACGCTGGAGGAACATACAGCTGCCATGCCATAAAATATCTGAATACATAAATCTAGTTCTAATCACAATTGAACTATGATTTCATCTTGTTCTAGCACTACGACCTTCTTGAGACATTTTATCAAACATGTGTTTCTCATTAGGAATTTTACTATTCTTCCGAAAACTTTAATTTATAAAAAGATATAAAAATAATGTATTAAATATTATATCTATATAAACGAACTCGATCATTATACTGTATCTATAAATCATATAATACTATAAATATCAATATTTTTATCTGATTAACCATATCTAAATTCTCTTAACCTCCTCCTCTATATCTAATTAAATAAACTCTTAAAAATTAGATAACATATATACTCTGATCTATCTTTATTAAACTATTAGCACATATGACTTTTTCTTAACTCATTATTGTCTATCTACATACTAAATTATATTCCAAATTAAATAATCCCTTCTCTCATACCAAACTATCTGAAATCAAAACTCTTAGGATATATTAATATTTCTCTATCAAATTAATATACATCTTAATGAATAGATAATTATATATTTCTTCTATGTTTATAATACTTCTTATCTCTCTTTCATTGTTCATTTTACCTCTTACAAAACTAACTACATACATCTTATTACTATTGCATCTAATTCATTGTCTGAGTAAAATCTTAATATCATTGTCCTTAAAGCCACTTTATATTTTCCATATAGCTTGCTACTAATTAAATAAGTTACCTCCTAGATCCTATTAGTAGTACTTTGCCCTCCATCTATCTTATTAATCTTGTTTGTTTCCACCATTACCTATATTAACATCACCTAAAACTATTAGTCCATTTCAAATCTCTTACTCCTTTATTACTTCTAGTCTCTATAAAACATATATAAATAATATATGATATCCTTTCTCTCATATCTAGTTCTCTCATCCACTTAATATTTCCTCCACTTACTAACTACTTATCCCGTCTTATTATTACTTCTCCCTAACTACAACTCAATTCTTAAATTCACATCTCAAGGTCAGTCCGCGTGGAGACAAGCTTACTCTAACTATACATCTGAGAGAGATTTTATATTTTTTCAAATTCATTTGATTTAGGCAAACTAAAATTAAAACGACACAAAAATTGCACACATAATTTACCTTTCCCAAAAACCAACTCTAATAATTTAAAAGCCAACTTTTGATGATCCAAATCATGTGAATATGGATTGAAATATATGTGGTTGAAAACCTAACCTCATATTCCACATCTCTTCCCATGTTCATTGATTAAACATATATTCATATCATGCACAATTTGATGCTTAGAATGAAGTCCATTAATTAGTGCTATGACCATGTAAATTATGATGAGATCATAATAGATACTTTAGTTACTTTTTCAATATATTCTAAATATTCTATTCAAAGGATACAACAGAAGTGCATCCAAGTATTCAGATAAGATAACACTACCTAGTCTCACTCATATGATGAGAACACGGTCCTGTGGAGATACTCTAGACCCATCAAGTTCTCTTTAAGGGAAGAGTTCAGTTAATTTATATGTATGAAGCCGTTAGTAGTATTATTCCAAAAAAGTAATCAAGTTGATTTATGCCATGGATGTGTGAGTGTTGATTATACTTAAAATATATTGTTAATGAATAGTTATATTTGACATTGACCTACAAGTCATTCCTCATCAAATCCCAAACTATTTCAGCTATAATGCATTAAGAAGTTCAGAAAGGTGATTGAGTGTTTAAGAGGAGATGTCTGCCCCATATACAAGAGTAGGCAACTTGACATGTAGTTAGTTTTATATATTTACAAATAATATCATGTGTAAAAAATTGAATGATGCATATTTCTTTGTGTTTATTAATCATCGGATTTCATACATGAATTCATAGTGTATAAATTTTATTTCTTTTCAGGAATGTCTCATGATTTATACATGAAGAAGGTGATAAAAAAATCTCAAGATTTGTGACTGCATGATAATGTTTACCCCTTCCTGATTAAGATAAAGTTTAATTGATTAAAAGAGAAAAAGCTAAAACTGAAATTGTAACTAGCAAGCAGCCAACCATGACCATATGCAGGACCCTACCACACCCACAGACACAACCATCAGCATGCCACGCCCTATAGTTGTAGCTGGTGCAAGAGGCTAGAGCCACACAAGCTGCAACTATGCAAGCTGAAGCACCGCTTGTGGTAAATGGCTATAAAGACCACAAGCCAAAAAATATTGCCCCTTGGTTCAGTCGTGGAAAACATGGTTTCCATGATTCAGAAGCGTGCTTATCACTTCAAAATTGATCTTTTAAACAATACATCACATGTACCTTATGGGTAAGTTGTTCCACCCTTGACTTGCGTCTTTGAGATTGTTGTGAAGCAGCTCACGTGCCCGACCTCTAGAAATATCCACGCGATCGCATTGCACTTGGATCTCCACTTCCTCTTCAACTCACCTTGAAAATCTTGAAGATATTATCACCATGAAGAAACTCTCCTTTGTTGAGTAGAGAAGAAAGCAAAGTGGAGAAGGGGGGGTTTTCAATTCTGGCTGGCCTGGGTGCTTGAAATAAGTTCCCCATCCCTATTTATATTTTACTTCATTTTTTTCTCAAAACCCCATAAAGTAAAATATATTCATCTATGCCCCTATGGTCTTATGCGTGTGACTCTCTAGGTCCATGTATCATTCTAGTTAATAACTTTAGTGGCCCAATAACAATTATTGACCAACCTTATTAGTTAGCTATATCAACATATATATTAACTAACTAAGGATCGATTTAACCCAATAAATAGGTTAAGTTTCCTGGTCGTTGGGTGCCATGCTACACCTCGTGCTCTAGAAGATACCGAATAGTGGAAAACTCTCTCATGGATCCGTTATCGTCATCAGTTACTCTATATGTATAATTCATTTTCTGCACAAGACTCGCAAATGTCTTAGTGTATGGTTGATCGTCAGACCCTAATCCGTCATTTGATTAGTACTGATACGTGATGGGGATCATTGGAAAACTCTTGCAATATTCTCACTACTTTGGTCAGGGATTTGATGCATAGTCTTCCTTGAGTCGATCTTCTCTTATATAGAGGGTAGATGATCCCGTCTTGAGAAGTCAATCACCTCCTTGAGTTTCTTACTATATGTGAGCTATGACTTGTTTGAATCCCATGATTAGGGGCTCGTAAGTCGTAGTCAAAATGTAGTCGTCCATCCATGAGATGTCCTTGGTGTCTCAGGTCAATGGATCACTTATACAGCTATGACATGAATCAACCTGATTGACATTTTGATATAATACCATTCATGGATTCATATTTATCAATTCAATGAACCCTTTTCCCAAAGAGCGCCCACTATCTTTCTTTGGCATCGCCACACTAATAGCCATAGGATCAATGATACTTATTGAATAATTAGGATCCATTTGTGCTATTCTATATGAATAATTTGATGTCCATCTTGATTATCCATCGAATAGGAATACTTAGAATACATATTTAAAAACTAGTGATCACTTTATTATGATCTCATCATAATACACTATATCATTGCACATATTCATGGACTTCATTATAAACATCACATTGAAATAATAATGAAAGTAATATTTTATTCACTGAACTTAAATAACCATGGTGGTGTGATTTAGATTGACAGACACATAATATCCGTCAAGCCACACAAGTTGCAACAGTGCAAGTTGAAGCAATGCTTGTGGCCAACGACTAGAAAGACTGCATGCCAATAATTGAGAGAGGTATACATAGCGCTAGGACCCCACATGCTCCCGCGTGGGAAAGGTTCATAATTTCAAATTCAAAAGCACTTTGATGTGGGATTTATATGACATTTTTTTTCACATTTCTCGATATGGGATTAATCTTATTAGGCATTTAATCTCAACAATGAGCTAAGCTTTGTGCCAATATAAGAGGAGATGGTGACATTTCACAAGATGCACAGTTTAAACAAAATATTAAAAAACTAGCAATCAGCTTCTACCCAATTTTGGCCAAAGCTCATCTCAAAGCATCTTTTGTAAATGGTGTGTTCTAATCTTGATTGTCAATTTGTTTAAAGAAGATCAAATGGTCAAGATGTATCCCTTTCTCACATTACCTCTGTCTTTCATTATTCTAGGTAGTGAATTACTAATGGAAGGTACTAACATGATGAATCAAGAGGTTCCAAATGGTAATGGTGCTAAGGAGGTGATGCTGACATGGTTCGAAGACTACCGTTGTGATTTAATCATAAATTTTAACCATCCATAATGGGGATTGAACAATGATGGACACCATCATGTATTGTTTCCCCTAGCCATTGTCTCTGTTGTTCATGATTCATTACTTGTGACAACAGGCAAATGTCTACTTTGTGGTAGCCAAAAAGGGCCAAGAATGGTCCCATTTCAACCGGTAACAAGCTTAGAGCAATCCAATCCTTAAAAACCCAAATTTTGTCAATGGGGTGATGATCTCGATTCCAGGAAGAAAAACAATTATTTGAATTCATAAGGGAGAAAGGTCCTCTTCTTTCTTTTAATTTCTCTTTGATTCTTTCACCCTAAGGTGGTGATTAGGGTGCTACCATTTGGATATGAAATATGAACATGAATATGATAAAAACATTGGAAACAATTTGATTTCACTATTGTTTCTATTTTAGAATTGTTTTGTCATTAAACATAATCTGACAGTGATATCCAATAATGGATGACAAAAAGTTTTCTGTATCTAATCCATAATCGTATCTGTTATCTAGACACGTCAGAGTTTTTTATGATTCGATATTTGATATCCTGAATGTATATCAGATATCGAAACATGCTAAGAATATAAAATGCTAATACACGACTCTCTATCATGAAAGAGGAAGAGAGCAGGAGAAAGAGTGACAATCAGAAAGAGACTGATGAACTGGATAGCTAGAGAGAAAGAGAGAATGAGAGAGAAAGTGAGACAAAGAGACAAAGAGACATAGGTACAGAGAGATAGAGAGAGACAAAGAGCAGAGAAGAGGCAGAGAGGGAGAGGGAGTGAGGGAGATAGAGAGTTAGAGTGGAGAGAGAGGGGAGGAGAGCGAGAGAGAGAGAAAGCTGGTAAGTCATCTATATCAATTCATATAAGTGATATTGATATGAATATGAAAGGACACTGTTTGACTACAGGTGGGTCAAACCAGACTGAACCAGACTGTTGATCAGACTTTTTAGGGCTGACCGAACATTTTGGTGTGGGTCCAGTTTGCACGTTTGCCCGTTTCGAACTGGACCTAAGACACTCCAATTAGATATACTATTAGAAAATATTAGTCTCTCCATCTACTTCTATCTCCCTTTCCCTCTTATCCTATCTTCCCCTCTCCCTCTCGTTCTATCTCCCTCTCTCTCGTCCTCTCTCCTGATCTCACTCTGCCCCTCTCTCCCTCTTTCCCTTTCCCTCTCTCACTCTCTTCCTCTTTCCCGCTCATTCTCTCTCCCTCTCTCCCGCCCTCCCTCTCGTTCTCTCTCCCCATCTCTCCCTCTCTCCCTCTCTCCTGCTCACACTCTCTCTCACTCTCACTCTCTCACTCTGTTCCTATCTCTCTCTTCCTCTGTCCCACTCTCATTCTCTCCCTCTTTCTGTGTCTCTCTCTCCTCTATTTTGTTCTCTCTCCCTCGCGCCCTCTATCTCTCTTGCCCACTCTCCTGCTGTCACTCTCCTCCTCATTTTTCTCTATCTGTATCTCTCTCATCCTCCCTCCTGCTCTCGCTCTCTGTCTCTCACTCTCACTCCTTTCCTCCTCTCTCAACCTCAATCTGTTCAAGACATGTCTAAACCAGTTGTGATTCTTCACTGAAAAAGGCTTCAGATTCAAAGCCTATCTTAGTCAAATAAAGGTTTCGGACTCAGAGCCTATCTGAGTCAACTCGAAGAGGAAACTAAACCAACAGGAAATCACTTAATAGGAAACCCATTAAATAAGGACATGTACCCCACTTCAAGAAAAAGGAAAAAAAATTGAAAATGAATGAAGAGACCGATCATGATTCACTTAATAGATCATAAAATAGGAAATGAGCACATGCCCCACTAAAATAAAGACTAAAAATATAAATAAAACAAACTCAAAATGGAAATAGACGTTGTAATGGCCACCTTCATGTTATCGCCTCAACGGCCTCCATACCCTAAAATGAGCTCTATAAATGACTCGACATGTACATGTTTTTTAATACAAAATAAGATTTTTTCTCTTCTATCCTCGTGCTTCTCCATCCTTCTATCCATCTTAATTTTCACTCTCCCGCTCTCACTCTCCTCCTCTCTCCATCTATCTCTAACCCTGTCCGTCTTATTTTCATACCCTCTCTCTCACTCTCATCTCCCCCTCTCTCCCTCTCTTGCCCTCTTTTTTGCTCTCACTCTCTTCCTCTCTCCCATTCTCACTCTCCCCCTCTCTTGCTCTCGTTCTCTCTCCGTTGTTTGCCGTCTATTTTTCTCTCTCCCTTTCTCATTCTCACTCTCTCCCTCTCTCCCTCTCTCCCTATTGAACTCTCTCAGTCTCTCCCTTGAAAAATCTCTCTCTATCTCTCTCTCTCTCTCTCTCTCTCTCTCTCTCTCTCTCTCTCTCTCTCTCTTCTTTCCCCTGTTTCCCTCACTATCTCTCTTCCTCTCTTCCTCTCTCCCTCTCACACTCTCCCTCTTATTCTCTCCCCTCCCTCTTGTACTCCCTCAATCTCGCTATCTCAGTCTCACTGGTTCACTGTCTCACTCTCTCCCTCTCTGCATCTTGCAGCATCTCAGTATCACTCTCCAACACTCCCTCTAACTCCATTTTACTCTCATTCTCTCTCCCTATTTCACACAGTCTCACTCTCTCTCTATCCAACTCTCACTCTCTCACTATCTTTGTCTTCCTCTTTCTCTCCCTCTCACAAGCTCTCATTCTCTCCCCCTTCTTACTCTCTTACTCTCTTACTTTCCCTCTCTCCCTCTCTCATTCTCACACTCTTTCCCTCTCTAATTATATTCCTCACTCTTTCTCTCTCCCTCCCTCAGTCTCTCATTTTTAGATGAAGTCTATTTAGATGCGGTGAGAAGGCCAAGTCAATTTGTCATTGACTAGTCAACATGACCAGCCGAGACCACACCAGACCAAGACAAAGATTGGACCAAACTTCTGGTATAGGTTTAGGTTTTCGGCAAAACCGGACTAAGACCGGACTGTGTTCTCCCCTCGATATGAATATAAAACAAGAAAATATAAAATATATTATCTAAAAATTTTATTCAAAGAAAAATTGTCTATTAGGCATTTTATTGAACAGTTTGGCTACAATTCCATTTTTTCAAATTTTTTTCCTTATTTTTTCCCAAATTTATTTCAATAAAATCCATAAAAGTTAACCATACTCTCAGAAGAATATACCATATGATTATGTGTTGGCTCGGGTTTTACTAAATAAGACAACTATGGTTTCAGCATAAAAGCCAATATACATATGTTGTATCATATTGTGCATTTACACAAACACAAAGTGTGCATTCTATTCTATTATTTTCTTTCTTTTTTATGTTTTTCTCTCTCCTGATAGTCCCTCCTCTCTAACTATTTTCTTATTTCTACCTATACCCATATGCATAATTCTTCATACATTTTTATCCTTCTCCACTTATATTCCCCGTAATAATAATACTAATATCTTGTTTGTAACTCATTTTTTGAATCTTTAAGAATTCAATGTCAGAAAAGTCTTCATAATTCTCTCATCATTGAACATATCATACGAATTCATTAAAACTTTGCATGTGGCTACTAACTAACATGATTCTATTTAAATGAATTACGAAAAAGATATTCATTTTTTGATTGAATTGGTGTCTATCTAGTTCCATCATTCCCTTCTTACATTACAATGTATGACGTAATAGAAAGCATGTAATTTTGTGATTTAGATTCAAAAGGGCAGTACTATTCATGATGACAGTATTAGTGATTAATTTGAACAATATAAAATACTTTAATTTCATGGTTGATGATCTGGTATTAAATATACTACATTATTTTACTAATCTTAGCATGTATGCTCACTCCTATATTCGGTGCATGCTTATCCAATCAACAACACTTTTATGCGAGTCAATTAAAGGTATGATGTGCTGTTTGAATTTAATTTATGAATTTGATATTAATATAAATTTATAATTAATTAATTATAGGTCAATTATGTTTCTTAATGTTTTATGTTTTCGTACAAAACTTATGTTATTAAGCACATTAACATTTTGATAACGCAATTTTGAAAACTCAATAATATATAGACCCCAAAATATTTTATTTTACAAAAAATTTAGTAACTCATTATTTTATTTTTTAAAACCATCTGTCGGTTTCAAAAAACAAATAGTCATATATGTTATTTCATTAAGGAAACTTGAAAATCAAATATGTCATAAATTTTAGTGATACATTCTCTATAAAATTTCAAAATATTGGTCGCTAAAATCAATCTAATAAAATAATAAATTCAAATATGTTAACAACAACACATAGAAGTTCTATGTACTGAAATATACTTTTATAAATTCATGTACAAATTTTACAACCAGGGTTGATTAAAATGAAGCTTGTACCACAATACAAAAATGTAGGTTAACTAAAGAATTTCTCACCACTGTTAAAAATATGTTAAATACATATTACTGTAAATAAGGAATGTTGATACTTTCTTAGAGTGATGTGCACTCTTTCCAGATAGTTTTATTGGCCTGGATGCTTTATGATTTGAGAGTTTCTATATTATATCATCAAATTCAGTTTATTTTGATTGATCTTCTGCACAAGCTTTAAGCCACATAATACTCCCCTCTAACAGTAGGACATGGGGTTGCCCAGGACCTGTAAATAAATATTGTGCTGAGCAGATAACTCATCCAGATTCAGACAGTTATGGCTATGAATAGGGTTGGACATTTAGGACCAAGGACCGGTTTGACGAGAATGAACCGAGACCATTGGTCGTCCATTTGAGGGTCAACTGGTTAGATGGGTAGGTTTAGGCCCAAGGGTCAAACTGGACCGAAACCGGAAGTAAAATACTAAATATTTATTTAATAAATATTTTTAGAATTCTAAGAAATATTAAACCCAACTCTTCAGAGAGGTTTCTATTGATCTTAGTGTCACCACCGTATATTTGAGCATCTATGGGGACCCACTTGATGTAGAGGAGTTTTTATCTGAAGGTGGTTCTCCACGGAATGTTTATGCATTCTCCATTCACGTTGATAGTTATTCATGAAGAAAGGGAGGTGTGGAGGGAGAAAGATCTAAAGAGGGAGATTGAGAGGGGGAAAGAAGGGAAGGGAGGCAAAGATGAATTCATTATGAATGGTTCTAAAACTCATTGTGTGAATATTCAACATAACCGTCAACATCAATTTTTTAATTTTTTGACATTGACTGGTCAACCTAACAAACTGGGATTGGTCCAAACTGGACCAGGACTGAACAATAATGAACCGGACAAGGACCAAACAGTAATTCACTGGAACCGAACTGATTTTAAATTAAGGTTTGCGTCTTTGTGAAAAATCCGGCCTGGGCTGGGACCGTCAAAACCCAGCTATAAAATCATGTTTGCTTCTGCATAGGATTGTCCAAGCTTAAACCTTTATCTACTAACATATCTTACACTTGGTAAAAATTGAACCTAATGGACTATTGTGTCCTTATTATATTTTTTCAGCTACTTACAGTCAAAAGTCTTTCCCCTAAAAAATGAGATTTTGTATCTGGGTGAAATAAACAGTCATGTTTGAAAGAAAACATGGCTTTTTAAAAACCTTTGATTTTGTATTTTGCATATGCATCCTTGGGCTCTAATTGACAGAAAAAAGAGGAATCAGTGAAGTTTCAAGTTCATAGGATTTAACCTTTAAAATATTGTTGTTGTCACATTACTTGATATCCTTGAATATTTTCAACATTTACGAAATTGAAATGACCGCATAAATTTGCGCAGCTTATTTCCAACTTTCAAGAACACACTCAGATCAGTGTCACACTTCTCTCCCAACTTGTTCTATAAATATCTGATTATTAGTTTTAATTGGGTTATTTTTTACCTCTAATTTCCCCATGGAAACGTAAATAAGTTCCACAGTAACCTAATTCCTCTCTTAACTCAATAAATTTGTTCCACTATAGCTTAATTCCTCTTCAAACTCAATAACTTAGTCCCGCAATAGCTTAATCTTCCCAATTGAAAACTTAAATTAATTCCGCAGCAACCTATTTCCTCCCCAAACTCAATAAATTACTTCCAGAGTGGCCTAATTCCTCTTCACACTGAATAACTTAGTCCCACAATAGCATAATTTTCCCAGTTGAAACTTAAATTAATTCCACAGGAACCTATTTCCTCCCCAAACTCAAGAAATTACTTCCAGAGTGGCCTAATTCCTCTTCAAACTCAATAACTTAGTCCCACAATACACTAATTCCTCTCCAAACTCAATAACTTAGTCCCACAATACTCTAATTCCTCTCCAAACTCAATAATTTAGTCCCACAATACCCTAATTCCTCTCCAAACTCTATAAAATCCTACATTTGCATGACCGTATGCTCTCCATGAGCATTGATTGCCCTTATCAAAGTAAACATCTCTTAAGTAATAAATCTTTCAAAAATCTTAAGAACTATGGCCTAAAGATTGAAAAATTTTGATTATTTAATCATCAAATGGAAACCATTGGCCTTAAATTTAGTCAACCTTGTGATATCTGCCTACAAAAACTCTCGAAGTCTGCGACTGGATCGACGATTTCTCCAACGGGGAGATGAACGGGGTTGCTGTCTCTCAATTCTCATTTCTAACGATTCTTCTTCTATCTGCCTTGTGTTCTACTGGTGATGGGTCAGCTGGAGTTTGTTCTTTCTCTGCCGGCAATGAAGCAGATCAACACCATCCCCATCATCATCACGATCATCACCATCATCTCCATGGTTGCGGGGATCATAACCCACAAACCCAAGTTCGAAAGCTTCCAGAAGAACTGGCAGAAGAAGAAGATCTCGCTCAAGAAGGTTTCTCTTACGTGCATTCTTCGCATGATCATGATCATCATCACCATTACCAAGAAGAGTTGAAGCTTTCTTCTCTGGGTAAAATTTTGTTTTTTGAGAAAATTCACATTTTTTTTCTTCTGCTCTCTTAACCTGGGATGCTTCAAGGTCTCTGGGCACAGGCCATGGGTTGTTCGCTTCTTGTTAGCATGGCGTCTCTGATCTGCCTCGTTCTTCTTCCCGTCTTCTTCTGTGAGTATATTGTTCTTGCCTGATTGGAAGTCTTGGTTGTAGTTTAATCGATAAATTTGATCTTCTTTGTAGTCAAAGGCAAGCCATCGAAGCTGCTTGTTGATTCTCTGGCTGTATTTGGGGTTAGTCTGTTCCAAGTTCCCGAATACTAATTACATAAAAATCCAGGAAAACAGCTGAAAAAATAGTAATTACCCCTCAATTCTGATAAAAATGATACGTTTTTTTAGTTAATAGTATTACCAACTCTTTAGAAAAGTCCTACTTTTCTTTTCCTCATGTCTTGTAACTTACTCTGGAAATCTTCCCCACGATTTTTCTCGCACAGGCTGGCGCAATGTTGGGGGATGCATTTCTTCACCAATTACCTCACGCTTTTGGTAATATATTTTTTTTCTCACCATTCTTTGATAGAGACATTTTTATATTCAAATTCTGGATTATTGGTCCAATTTCCTGACACAATTATTTTTGTAACAGAATTTAAAAGGTCACAGTTTGTGGCTGCTGAAAGTCACCTTTTTTCCTTATTGGTTCCTTCCGCCTTGAATCAAAACACTTTTCATCACCTGTACTCCATTTTTTAAAATTCTCCTAGACAGACCAGAGTTTAGCTTAATTTGAGAATCTCCTTCCCACCTCAACGTCAGCATAATTTTGATTAATGGTTTTATTTTCTTGCTGCCAGGGTGTAAATATTTTATTGTCTAAAGCTTTTTGATAGAAGACCCATTGGGATGTACCTACAGAGGCCCAATTACATGCTCAATGTTTTTAATATTATTCCGCATCAGAGCTTGCCAATTCGTAGCCTGTCTTCTATCTTCTTGAAATTTTCTTTCAGTTTACCAATCTCATCTCTGTATTAGCTCAGAATTCTCTGCTATTGCATCAGCTGTTCAAGTATATTGTCTTATTCTAGTTGCTTTTTATTGTATGCCTTAAAGTTTTTTCTGATTGCCTCTCATGATTTTTAAAAAGGAGGCGGACACTCCCATGGACATGATGGGGATCATCACGAGAATCATTCTCATTCTGAACCTTATGCAGTGGAAGGATCCCACGCACATTCTCTGAAAGATCTTTCTATTGGGATCTCAGTTCTTGGTAAGATGATTTACTCCAAGTCTTTATGGTGTTAGCATCAGTTATTTCTTTCGTTAAAGTGTTGGTCTTGTCCCATGGTTGCTTTCTATTTGTCATTATGGTAATTTTTATGTTGGCCTGTGGTGAAGCTGCCCGTCAGTGCAACCCCTCTGGCCTCACTCCTGCTTATCTAGACAACTCATGTGGTGGGGTTGAGGAGGAAGAAGACCAAAAATGTACTTTACTCATATGGTCGCGCCATATTTATGGGGTTATGATTCAGTACCCTCCTCTGTACTGAATTGTAAAAATAGACTAGATTTGCAAGAATAACACCAGGAAAAATGATGAAAACTCCTTCCACAAAAAAATAACCAGTTCGTTAACCTTGAAAGGAGAACGACGGGAAGAGAAGAAGGGTGGGGAAATAAAAAAAAGCAAATGGTCTCGGCGTGGCTTGATCAGCTGGCCACTGGGTAGAGAGTAACCGGATTGGTTCTCCCCTTAGTCTTGGAGGATCTCCTTGACTGCCTTCTGAAACCACCAACTCTCCAAAAACCGCCTCCATTCTTGAGGGGCTCTCCCTTATTTAACATATCGAGCATTTCCAATTTTAGTAAGGATCTAAACAAGCCTCCCCACATGCCGTTTACGTTTATATTTCCTGATTTGGCTCGTATCAGGTTACAACTGAGCTGAATTAATATCGGATGTAGAAGGTTCTAGAGAACAACAAAAAGTAATGGTTCTATATAAGCGCGTATAACAGCAACTCTAGAAGGGTCTAGATTGGAATGATGACATAGAAGGTTCTAGATGCTTGCCGGCTGATATTTTGTTGCACCTCAGAGTGAAATATGGCAAGACAACTAATCTTAGAAATATATATATATCTCTCTCTCTATCTCTTACACTCTTCTCTGCCATTTTAGTGCTTTATTATCAAATGACCTACAAATACTGTGATCCAATGCTTGCGGTGCTATTTAGCATAAAGGTGAAAGATCAGTTTGAGGATGTAATAGTAAAGAGATAATTATCATAAGCCACAAGGCATGAAAGTTAATTATAGTCAAAACATAATCCTCTTTCAAAGTCATTGTAATATGGATCCTCATGATCCGATCAAATAAGCTTGTTATTGAAAAAAAAAAGGTAAGAAAGATTCACCCACAGAATGAAGTGCTTCACATTCAGTCACGGAGGACTTCGCACCAGAAAACATTCAAGAACTAGAAAAATGAGTTCGCTTGGAGAAAAGAGGAATATTGATTCACACCAATAAATGTAGAATAGATGGAAGTCACTGGATCAGCAAGACGTTGCTCCTGAATTCGCTGGACTGGCTCCCACCTGAGATAGCCTAGAGAATCTCTTTGTTACCCCATATCCCATCCCATTCCCTCAAGAACCTCCCAGTATGAAAAAAATGCCTTTTGTTGAGGGTGTTCCCCTCACGTGCTAGTCTTTGTTTGTATTTCCGGGGTAGACTTGTATCACATTGGTAGTATATGACCTAGAGGAATGATTTGTTTTGAAGTTTTCGAAGCAAAAATCTACAAAACCTTTTAGCATGGCCTATAGATTAATATCATTAATTGGATACATTGGGGACTTATCTTATGATTGTAATATTTACTCATCCCAATTTATTTTTGGAAAATTAACTGAAACCTCCATTAATCAATTAACCTAACACCCTAGCATATATTTGTGAAGCTCAACAAGACCATTTCATGGTACCTAATTACTGCAGAATGATGAACGAGTTCCTTACTGGATGAAACAATGATTCATGTCATAAACCTTTGCAGTTTGTTTGTTTACGCGGATTTAGCATCCAAGTATCTCTTTACTCGGGTTATATCAGTTAGGTTTTTAATTGTCAAAACTTAATGAAGTAGTGTGTGTTTGGAGTTCGGATTGAGTGAGTGATCCTACTTGTCTTATTCCAGAAAAATAAAAAGGAAAATGAAAACGTCTTGGCTACGAATGTATCCATACAGAAGATTAGAGGAATGTCAAAGTTTTAATCTCCCTATCTAAGACACCCAATTAACTCTGTTGAGGGCCTAAAATAGTCTAATAAGGATGCTAATATTAATGATAACGACAATAATGGCCTTGTGTTTGGCGATTTTTGTGAAAATTAACTGAGTGGATATTTCAGGCGGTATTCTCCTGTTCTTACTTGTCGAGAAGATAGTGAGGTACATTGAAGCTGCGTCTGGAGAGCACAACCATGCACCAGGCCATGGACACCACCACCACCACCATCGCCAAAAGAAGAGTGAGGAGAAGTCTGAGATGTCTAATGGGAGCGTTATGACGTCTGAAATCCATGACAAAAGCAACAAAACAACGAAAAGGAAACTAGCTTCCAGTTCACAAAAGGTATCATTGCCTATTTTCCTTTGATGGATCAACTTTTGTTTTTTCCCCTTTTAATGCTTTATCTGTATATCTCAAGGGAGTGTCATCTGCTGATGATGGTAGTACTAATAGTGGGAAGGCTGAAGAGGCCAAGTCGAACATTGTCTTTGGTTACCTCAATCTCTTCTCTGATGGTGTTGTAAGATTGTTTCCGATAATCTTCTGTGCCTAATACTTTTCTTATTCATAATCAGTTATATTAAGAATTGCTCATTTTATTTTCACAGCACAACTTTACTGACGGAATGGCTCTGGGGAGTGCGTTTCTACTCCACGGCTCTGTGGGAGGATGGGCGACCACATTGTTCTTGCTTGCACATGAGCTCCCTCAAGAGGTCCCTCGCCCATCTTTATTCATCATCTTATCACTGTTATCTATGTTTAAAATAGGGTTGGCAGATAGTGATGAATTTGTCTTGGGATGATGATATGATAAACTATCATATCTAAGGGCATTTTAGTCATTTGGCACATTATGGACATTTAAGTAATTTTTCCTTGTGTAATTCCCTTAAAATAATGGAGGCCTCCCTGTAGGAAGGCAGCCAGAGACACGTTATCAAGTTTGTTTTTGCTGTGTCTGTTTTCCAATGGGATACCAATACTGCTGGTGAATCTCCCTGGGCAATGCCCATTCTGCAAGACCCTCTCTTCCTTGTATTGTGACGTCTTTTCTGCAGATCTCTCTCTTCTCCCATTCTTCCCCTTGCCTTCAGTTTGCTAGATTTCTTTCTTATCCCGTCAACCCCCAAAGATTTATTGTGCTAGATCTTAGATCGAATTGAGTTTCATTGAAATATTTTAAGTAATGTTACGTTGAGTTGATATTTGTTGTGGACATTTCATACAAGGTCAATGATGCGACAATGTCAAGATGAGGATGAGGCAGTGGCAGGATGATGATCAGGATTTGTCATCGTCCCATCATCATTATGGATGTTGATCTCTAGTTGACAGCATTCTGAATTCTTTTGTTTTCTTTATTGTCTCCAGATAGGTGACTTCGGGATCCTTGTGCGCTCTGGCTTTAGTGTATCGAACGCCCTTCTGTTTAATTTTCTCTCTGCACTGGTTGCGCTGGCGGGAACCGCAGTGGTAGATTTCCCTACTTGGAGTTCCCATTTATCCCTTGAGGACAAATAATAGCACAGGAAAATCTAACCATTCTCATTATCTTGCAGGCTTTGCTTCTGGGTAGGAATCCGGGGCACTCGTCCTTAATTGAGGTAAGAGGCTGCCTGCTGGAAAGTCAAAAACATGATCAGGTTGGGCATTGACCATAGATCGTCAATCTGTGCAGGCATTTACAGCTGGTGGGTTCATCTACGTTTCAGTTGCAGGCGTGCTTCCGGAGATAAACAGCGGAGATTCAACCATCAAAAGCAGTATTATTCAGATAAGCTCATTTGTCCTAGGCATGATTATAGCCCTATCTATCTCTCTGGTTGAATAGATAATCAGAGACATGTTACATGTGTATGTTGGCTCAATTATTGTCTTACCCAATTTTTTAAAGAACATGACGTGGGCCTTTTTAGCCAACCTGATCTCTTGACTTGGCATGTCATTTCATAAATTTTTCAAAACAGAGTTTGTGTATGGTAAAAGTTCAATTCAGCTTTGAGATAGGTAACCAATCTTTATGAAGAGATTTGCTGCTTTTTGCTCTGTGAAGAGCCAAATGAAGCATAGAACAGGTTAGGGTCGCAGGATGATGCTGAATCCATTCTTGTTTTTGTCATCCGTTTTTTGCACTAGACAATGATTAAATGAACTGTTCGTATGATAATGACGATGATTACATTGTCCATCAGCATTGGCCTGAACTATTCCGTACCTTTGGGGAGATCCATTATCTATTTGATTTATGCTTTATTCTTGGAAAAAGAGTACACAATCTAATTACAGGGGAGAAACATGCTCTACCTTTAAAGACTAAAAAATGGCTTTTACAAAGCGATAATCTAACTCAGAAAACTAGTTATGTATTTGATTGGATAGCTTATTTGCTTTTTAGGTTTATTTTAAATTCACATGATGCTCCATAGAAATAAAAGTTCAACAATCTTCACCAACAGGATCCCAGCAATTAATTTGTTTTACTCTAGTCTCAGGTTTTGAACATGTGGTTTGATTTTTTCTCCCTTATAACAAGACATTATGAAAAATTCGTACTCTTGCTAAGTATGTGGGTTTATAATGTTGATAGTTAATGATCACTACGATTCAATTACAGGTAATCTTCTATTGGTTGCAAAATTTCTGAACGAAATTTAAAAGTACCGGAGCAAACTTAAAGATAAAAGAAAGATGGTGAAAACCACGAACAAATAATAAAATTAGAAGATATATTATTTCACTGATAGCTTTGGTCAATTGAAATTTGAAGGAACATAATTCCAACAAACCAAGAGTATCAGTGTGATCATCCTTGAAGCAATAATTGACCTGTATAAGCTGTTTTATCTTGACCCATTTTGTGTTCACATGCAAGCATACCCACATAGTATTGGTCCTCTCGCAATCTTACATAAGTTCCATTATCTTTTGTAGACATCAACCATTTTGACATCAATGTCTCATCAGAGAGCAAATAATTACCATCATTGTCGATTATCTGGGCCTTGAGTGACAAAGATTGCCCGACTGATTAAATACATACAGGAAAAAGTGATAGTGAAATAACACAAATAAGGAGAGTTGAACTTGTTTTTTAAATTATTAATTTTATTTGTTTAATCTAATTATAATATTTAAGGACAAATGCCCACCACTATTTTCACCATAAGACAAAGATTACCCTATTTTGGGAGACAACCTATTTTGTTCTGTAATCCAGCCAAACCGAGTCACTACATCTCTGAATACTCTTTAGCTAAAACAAATAGATTGTTCACGTACAAATACAATCTTTACTCTTAGCACTCTTGTCTTACAACACAATCCAAATTTCTCTAGAATGGAGAAACTTCCAACTTTTCCCCTCAAGTCTTTATCATGAGCACCTATAAATATTTCCATCAGGATCTCAACAGGGCTCTGAAGAGCCTAGGACACCAATCCTCTTCTTGTGTATTTTGAAGACAAGTCTTCCAACTGCGGTTCTTCAACCAAAAATGTTAGTGCAGTATTTTCTTAGCTATGGCTCTCCTTTTCTTCTCTTGGATGTATCAAATTATACGGCATTTTGGTGCAGTGAGATTTAAAATAAGGTTTTCCTGGATGAGATTAAATATAATGTTCTGATTAAATAATGTAGAAAAAAGTTCAAAGGGATTTCGAAAAAAATAAGCGGATAATCACAGAATTGAGATTTGCCGTTCAAAATGAATATTCAAAATAGCTCTCTGATTCAGTTCTATAGACAGATTTCCAAAGGGATTTCAAATGCAATAAGCTGATAGTCACAGAACTAAGATTTTCAAATGATTAATGTAATAGAAAATTCTGGGTAAATGTATAGACAGTCTATCAGAGACATTTCCAAATGGTCTACAAAATAGTGCAAGTACAGATGAAGATTCAAAGTTAGATCTGAAAGAGAAGCTTTGAAGAATTACAGAATCTTATTTTGAGTTCTTTGTGAGCTAGAAGTGCAGAATGAATTGGCCTTTTACATGAATATCCCAAACTAAAATTTTCATTCTATTTTTTTTATTAAACTCATGACACAAAGAAACATCAAATTACATTCACAATGTCAATAAGAAATGGGCAAGAAAAATCAGAAAATCTGACGACATAGCCTCCACTTTGAACTTTGCTCAAAAATCGGATATGTTAGCCCTTTGATTAGCCAAAGGAGAAATAGAGAATAACAACTCCTCAGCCACCCTTTTATAAATTGATTCATCAAGGGAGATATCAGATAGCATCAGAGACCCACATTTTTGAAATATTTTCACGTCTATATTTTCAGTGCCACCAACGAGCACCTACAATAATACAGTTATCTCTGTCGGGCCCTTTCTATTTGTATCAATGAGAAATTCTCAACTATCTTATGAACTTAACTTTCATTGTGCCATTCCACTTTAAAAAAAGCCACATGGTTTCTGACTTATAACTATTGGAATTATAAATTTAATTTTTTAATGACCCTTAATTTTTTTTCAGCTCCTTAGTCAAGATGGGTCATCTATCTTTATGTTGTCTTCTAAGAAGTTTGTACAAAAGCAAC
Source organism: Wolffia australiana (assembly GCF_029677425.1). Taxonomy (NCBI): domain Eukaryota; kingdom Viridiplantae; phylum Streptophyta; class Magnoliopsida; order Alismatales; family Araceae; genus Wolffia; species Wolffia australiana. The sequence goes on from NC_135838.1 coordinate 3,888,661, forward strand.
TCAGACAGCTTCCTAATTATTAAAACAAAATAATACAGGAAACCCAAATACTCAAAATAATACATACAATCAACAAAAGCTGATATCATGAAAATCAAGAAATGCAATTTCAACAATTAAAAAAATCATTTCCTTCAAAATTCATTATTTTTTGTCTTATAATTGTCAACATCATTTCCAACAATTGGAAGAATTTGGATATTTTAAAGGATTTTTTATTGAAAGTGTTGGTCACTACTTTGCTTGATTAGCTGATCATTTTATTATTATTACCATATTCAATGGGGTGTCTATATTTTTTATTGATGAAGTAACATGTGTCAGTTCAATAACATGTACAGATTGTATTTTGCCTCATCTGATTTTAGTGCAAGAAAATATACAGTTATTAGAAAAGAAATGGAAACAGAGGAGATATGAGAACTCTAAGTAAAGTAAGATGAATGGTCATTCGATGCATGTGAAAACAGGGAGCCAATATGATTTGTTTGTGAGTATTAAGAGACAAATTTTGATTAAACACCATTACTATAATATTGAATGGCCCCAAAAGTAACAAATCTAATATAATGTGTCTCACATCTAGATGGAGAAGCCTAATTAAATTTTCACATTATTTTATATTGTTCCATTGACCCAGATATTCATTATGATGTACTTGTGAGAACTCAGTCCTCGATCCAAATGATGATAGTTTTATACCTTCAAAGATATAAAATTTTTATTCAAAACCCAAGGCCCTTGCATGTCAAATATTTCCCTTTTAACTGTCACTTTGACTTTTATCGTATAACTTTTTCTAGGTACAGACTAATTTTTTTTTTTCTACTAATTGAGGGATATGTAGGGTGTTCTTCTCAACTTGTGTCAGGACAATTCATTCTTCACATGTTCCTATTAATTGTTTTGCTGAACATACATCCAATACGTTCAATTTTTCTGGGTGAAAATTTAACAAGTTTGTATCTCACAAATGCTCAAATCTACTGATATTTTTATAATGCAAGCGTTTTATCTGACATTAGGTACACTTTAATATTGCATGTAACAACAGTGCATGGTTAATTGGCTCGATGTTTACTCTGACACAAGTAGTATTCTTTATAATTGTAATCATATATCATGCTGTCTTGATTATACCTGGATTCATTTTTACTATTTTTGGATAATGACCTAGTTCAATGTTGTCTATCATGACCATTGATTTTCCCCTTTATATGTTGAATCCATATCTGATCAACCTCAATATGTGCCCTCAGGTGGGACATTTGTTTTAAAGCTTGAATATTTAAAGAATATTTAAACCCATGATTTTTTAAGGATTGAATGTAAGCAAACATTTCGGTTTGAAATGTAAAAGGAATAGAACATTAATTCCAGATTATCAAGCAATCACTTTATCCTTGTCTTCTTATTGAGTTACTTGAGTTGATCTTATTATTGTAACCATTATTATAAGTATCACCATGATTTCGTGTTTCCCTTTCCCCTGTGAAGTATATTTCAGATGAAATTGGAAATATTCAAAATACTATGTTTTCTCTTCTTGGTTTTGTCCAGACTGTGAAGCTGTTTGAACCTTTTCATTATGAAATTTGGGGACCTGCTATTTATTGCTTCTTTTTGAAAAATATCTTGAATACATAGAAAGTCCATGACTTCTCCAAGGTTTCATTGTTTACCACTTGAGAGATAAAGTAGGTGTTATAATAATATAAAAGATATTTGCGCAAGAAATGGGCATCAAATATGATGAAAATAAAACTCTTTTATCCTCATAATATATATATCCATGTAAAATAACTAGTTCAGTTAGGTTTCTATTGATGGAAATATATGTGTCCGGGAAGCCAATCACACATCCCACATCTCGTTCGATGTTCATTGGTAGAACATATTCATTATAATGCACTTGTGATGCTTATAATGAAGTCCATGAATACATGATCGGACTTAGTGAATTATGATGAGATCATAATACGGAGATCACTAGTCTTTAAGCATGTATTCTAAATATTCCTATTCAAAAGATACACGAGAAGGACATCAATTAAGGCGGATAGAATAGCACTATCTAGCTTCACTCATATGATGAGTATGGCCGGTCCCGTAGCCATTAGTGTGGAGACACTTAGTATAGATAGTGGGTGCTCTTTTGGGGAAAGAGTTCACTGAATTGATCTGTACGAATCCCTGAATGGTATTATACCGAACTGTCAATCAGGTTGATTCACGTTACGGTTGTGGAAGTGGTCCCTAGACCTGAGACACCAAACATGTCTTGTGGACGGACGATTGTACTTTGACTGTGGCCAACGAGTCTCTAATAATGAGATTCTAAACGGTCTTAGTTTGGGTACATCAAGAAGTTTACGAAGACGATTGAGTGGTCAAGATGGGATCGTCCACCCTCGATATAAGAGGTGACAGCTCAAGGAAGACGATGCGATGAAGTCCTTGGCCAAGGCAGTGAAATATCAGAGAAGAGTTTTTCGATGATTTTCGAATGCATCAGTACTAACTTGGATGACCAATTAGGGTTTGATAGTTGACATACCCTAAGTCATCCACATGGTAACTGATGACGAACAGATTCCATGAGTGAGTCGATACACACTCCTTTGTATCTTCTAGAGCGCGAGGTGTAGCTTGGCACCCTACATGTTGGAGACTCAACCTATCGATTGGGTTCAATCGATCCAATGTTAGTTCATCTATATGATGATATAGTTATTTAATTTGGAAGGCCAATAAAGGTTATTGGGCCGCTTGAGTCATTAACTAGACTGATACATAGGCCTAGAGGGTCACACGCAAATGGTCTTCTGGAGGTCGGAAGATATACTTAAATAGGGAAATGCCCTGAACGAAAATCACCCAGGCCAGAATTGGTTAGGGGCCTTTCCCCTTCTTCTCCCTTTTTCCCACCCACCATTTCCATCCTCGATGTAATTAGGACGATGTAACGATGGCGACGGAGATTGAACGGGGGTCGTCAATGAGAAGGAGGAGATTTGACGTGCCGAGGATTGTGTGGATACGTCTGTAGGATGCATGCTTGAGCAGCTCGACTTGTCTTGCTCTAGGATCGAAGAAATCACGGATGTGATCCATGCAAAGGTACTTCATTTTAATGATTTTATTGATGCCATTTAATTCACAAATGTCTTCCGCTGCGTATTGTTTTGATTTGTTCATCTAGATCTAGGCCTCTAGAACCCAACATCTATGGGATTCATTCACTCATTTGCTCGTGTGAAAACATATTTTTGATCTTAAGAAATATCATATACTTGATATTTCTTGTTCCTTGATTCTCTAAATCAAAGTTTTTGGTTATTTTCACCAATCTTGTTATTTATGTACAGTACCTAATTAAGCATGCTCTTTCATATGATAAAAATACTGATCAGAGAAATTCCTTTCACAAAACATCTTCCGTTTGTTCCAATCTAATATCTTCAACCCTACTTATTTGATTTGATAATTTTATTATCACAATAAATAAAAGATTTCTAATTGAGAAAGTAAATGCATAATATGAAATTATTTCATACAACTATATCAATCAATGTGAATTATAATATGATATCCTTTATTTAAAACAAAATTTTCATTTGTCATCTCTCAATCCATTGACTTGAAAATTGTAGGATAAGTTATAAAAATACTTATTATTTATAAGCAATTAATTACATGGTTGAGTGCCTGTTGATTCAGTTTTTAGTGGCACATAAAAAAATCAAAAATAATTTGATAAGAAAATTAAAAATGTTTGATGAAATCTCGATTGAATGATGATAAGATTAGATGGATGTAGTTACATATATAAATTGGAAATTATGGGCACGAATTCACACACAGCAGATTTTTCTGAATCTGAATTAAAATAGGCAATATTTAATTCAATAATGTTTTATAATAATAAAGCTTTGAATCCTGATGGGGTCATCCAACATTAGAAATACATATACTTCTTGACTGTAGGACTTGCCTTCTTAAACATGCTCTTTAACTGCTTTTGTGAACGCAATCTAAGTTATGGTGTTTATTGTTTTTAAATAAATCTTGTACTTTAAATATATTAATTTTATGAGTAGTATTTAATATAAATGAAGAAATATTTATGGAAACTTTAGAGTAAAGGTTTGGGTACCAACTTAGGTGAAACTTTATGATGCTTTCAACCTTAACGTGTCTTCAAGTACATTCTTATAGTTTTACCATAGTATTCTAGTATGCTTTAGAAAAGCGCTTGTATATTCTTCAAGAATTACAAGTTTTTTATAAGTTTTAATAATACATTGTGTCTTCATTAAAATATTATTTCCTATACAGTTATTTCAGAACCTTGTGGGGATCACTTCTACATTGTTGATCATACATTCGCATAACCCACACAAAATTTTAAATAATAAGATTCATATAATTTCTGGGACATATTTAAGAAATATGAAATGAAAGTAATAATTCTGGTACTAGTAAAATTCTGAGAACTAAAGAAATGAGTTTTCATAAAGCTGATTATCACCAGTACTATATATGCACAAATATATTTTTAATATATAATATTCAGTAGATAATATTATTAATATGTCATTATAAGCCAAAAGGTTTAGCATTACACTCTGAAATAATCTTGAATAATATGATATCTTTGAATATGCCATCCATAACAAATTTTCTAATACATTTTACTACTTTGAAAGCATTGGGGCTAAATTATATTTTTATGATAGCTTTAGATCACAATTAATGATGGTGTTAGATAAGTTAATTCGACTAGATAATTTTGAGTTCTCACCGAAATTAGTCTCTATGTAAGGGCTTGATCTGTAAGTGATATGTGTATTTAATGGTGGAGACATATTAAAATCCAGGATTTGTAAAAATAGTACTGGTGTATGGAATCTGATCTCATTACATGATAGATAATGATGCATCTCATTTCAGTGTAGAGAAATAATTTTATCATATGTCTCAGGATATTTATGATATCAATAGATAAAAGTCCTAGATGCTCTAAATTAAATTTCAATGAATTCCCCACTTCCATGCAATTTGAAAATTAAGAGGAAGCCATCATTCCTAACAAAATCACCCTTCTGGACTGTACAAAACATATTGAGGTGAGTCGTTTTCTACATCATAAAGATGATGATTCAGCGACTTACTTCTTCTCTGATTTAGTCTACATCACAATAAACTAATATTTATTCACTAAAATAATTTGTGACTTGAGAGGAAGTCTGAAGTTGTCTATTACGTAACATATTTCTATATAATATATTTAATGTTTCTTTTTTATTTCACTTCTTATATTTATTCAGGTTTTTGCTTCTCATACTTCTTCTGACCTTATCTTTAAAATTAATAGATCACCTCTCTTTACTAAGGTAATAATTTCTGCCCCCTTTATTCAACTCGAACATTTTCTTGTTTAAGGTCTGAAGTACAGAAAAAGATCTCATCAAGAAATATTCCTGAGATCTATACAGACCTTATAAAGTACTAGTTAGTTTTCGAAGAGATATAATAATGACTAATTCTTTTCTCATGTTAGAGAACCAAGACTTTTGGTCTATCTTTTACTGCGCTTGAAACTTCCGATCTGCTACTGGTTTATAATTTAGACCAAAATGAAGACTAGAAAAAATTTTATGCTATAGTTTTAACTGGTTTATAATTTACACATTCTATTCACATATATATCAGGTAATTCACATATTTTCCTTGTAATGAACCATATTTTTCCTGAAAATGTTTCCCACATAGAAATTTTAATTAACTACATAGTGCCTCTTAATGTTTTGAAATATATATTTTTTGATTCCTTGTTTAGTCTCTCACCTCTAGACTCTCCCAGAAAAAGTATTTCCACAGCTCATGGGCACAATAAAACAACCTAATGTGTCCTTTAATGAACCTATGAGGAGTCAATTCAATTCTTGAATGATGGTTAACAAATTGCTGATGCATAGGAGACTTTGTAGCATTTTTATAGAAAAATTAAAGCATACTCAACTTTTAGTTTCACTATTAAAAACTATAGTCAGAAGTAGGATGGCTCTCCCTAGACATCAGGCCATCTCCATGCAAATGCCACCATATTCCAAACTTTCCCTTTTGACGTGGGTTTTATTTTGAGAGTTATCATTGGCTGCTTTTGAATAGGGAACTTTATAAAATGATAAACTTCAGTAATAAGCTTAGATAACAGATTATTGTAGTGCATAGAATTCTTCAGGAGTGTTGAATAATGTCGATAAAGAGCTCAAATCAAGAAATTGAACCTCTTAATTGCAAATATAATAGAACCATAAAGTTTGTATTTCATACCATTTAGAATTCTAAGCTTTCTAGATCGTAATAGGTATAATCTTCAATTTCATTAGCTGATAATAGGCTTCGGAAAATTCTTTAGATGTAAAGATAACAGATTCTAAGCCCTTATTGATTTGTGATAATCACTAATGACATTATAGTTCCAATTATACTAAAATTACCATAAATGCATGTTATGTAGGCTCAAAATCATTTATTACATTCTTATAATGAATACCTGTTCTTTATTATTTTGATCACATTAACATAACTTTTTACGTAAACTTCATAAAAAAAATATTTTGATAGGTCAGAAGATATAGCTTTAGATTTATTTAAATATTGTGAGAATAAAATTCTGAATATTCCTGATGCTCTGGTGATCTTTTGGAGTTGTCTGACATTAAAATTTTAAGATAAACATATTTTATATTTCATTAAACTTAATATTGAATTATTTAAATATTTAAATATTTCAAAATTTTTGGGATTTTCCAAAGCATTTGGTGCCTTGTTTTAAAGGCACCAGAAAAACCAAGGATGACGAATAAAATTATAAAGTACAGAATGATTGAATTTGAAGTGGGAACGTATATTTATCTGAACGTATTTTTGACGTTGGCATCATCTTTCATTCCTATATTGATCATCTGTCTTGATATATGAATAGACCTCTATTCTATTAAAAATGAGCACCCTTTTTTTAGCCTAATCATGATTTATGGAGTTTTTGCTGATTCAAAATCTTGTTTGGGTGACGTCTGACTTCCAAGAGAAAAAAATCGAGGCAACAATGACGTGACCAAGATATGAAGAAAAAGCAACACTTGGCTTGGTGTGTGCATGATGACAAGGTTAAGTATAATATTTTTCTTTTTAGACATATCTTCATACTTTTTCCTAGATTGTCATCATCGATACCTAGGTTTTCATGATCCAGGATGTACGTCAAGAACGTCGTCCCGTCGTCACTGAGTATGATGGCTCGGCAATGATAAGTGATAACGTATCGGGAGACGGCGGTGCAGAGGAGTGACGAAGGCGTCTACGGCCGAACAGACTCAATCTGTTGGGCTCGCACGTAACGGACGTACTCCTCTGCACCGGTAAGACACTCAAAGACGTAGTTTTCTCTCGCTTTACCACGTTCACCTACCTAGCCCGAGCGCGGTGGAGTTGAAACAAAAGTACACTGCAAGGAGTAAATAAACGAGCATCAGAGAGTACGGCGTACCTCGACGACGGGCTTGTAATGCGGTGGTTCGTTGACGGCCGATGTCGGAGCGGGTTGGATGATGGGCGCCGGAGAGGTCACGGTGGCTCGACGTGCAGTGAAAGGTGCCGGCGCAGTTCGTAAAGTTCGATCGTCGAGGGTTCAGATGAAAACCGTCGAACGGAGATGGCGGGGTGCGCGTGGGGCAGCGCGGGGCGGTGCGGGACGGACAGCTCGGCGAGGGCGTGAGCAGAGCGGCAGCACGGTGGGGAGGTGGTGCGGCTGCGGCCAGCGCGGTGCGACTGCGTGCGGCGCGCGCGGCGCAGCGCGGCGGCGGCGCGCGGCGGTGGCGTGCACGGAGGCAGCGGGGGAAATCCTTCCCCTTCCCTTCTCTTCCCCTCTTCCCTTCTTCTTCTTCCCTCTTCTTCCTCTTCTTTCTGTTCTTCTCAAACGAGGAATGAGACCCACGTTCTGTTCGATGAAATGCCTAACTGAAAAAAACAAGGGTCTAAGAACCCTAGGGCACCCTCTTCCCTTATAACGGGGAGAAGAGTTGGGCCCTAAGTGGGCCATAACGGGTCCAATTGGGGAGCCCTTATAAATGAGCTCCCCTTACAAACACAAGACACAAACAAGAGGAAATAAGGGGAGAACTAGGGGGAAACAAGGGCGAAATAAAGAAGGAAAAAGGGGGAAGAACAAGGGGAAGAGGGGGGGGAATGGATAAAGACCCATTCCCCTCGACGGAAAAACAACGAAAGATGACTGTTGCGGGTGCAATGAAAAACACGACTACGAATCGGAAAACACAAAAACATGAGAAAGGAACGACGAAATCAAAGGGCGATAATGAGCATCTTTCACCCGGTCTTCAACGTCGAGGATGTGCACGGTGCTGAAGACGTCGATGACGACTCTTGATGGCGTGCACCATCATTTCACCATTAGGCAGACCAGTACCAACTATGCTTCTCTCGCGTATGTATCCACCTCTATCTCCATCACCATCGATGATGGTAAAATCTGTATTTCTTGCCCAGGTCCACCACTTTTCAGAGTTTATCCACAGCCATCTTCAGTGCAATCTGTGATGGATATAACCATTTGCTCAATCCATTCTCTCCGAAATAAGGCAAGTTAAGGTGTTAATTTCAATCTCGTTCTCACTTTAACTTTTTTTCATAAGATGCACTCTCAATTATGTAAACTCACTCAAGTATGCCTAGTGGTTAGTAAGGTTGTCTCCACAAGGAATGGTCTATAGAATAGATCTAATATTGGATCTAGGATTAGAAATAATAATAAAATAGTCTGGCTAATAACAGGAATTAGCTTTATAATAAAATAACAGAAGGGACAATTGTATTTTATCAAATAATAAAAAGGGTACTGAAAAATGAGATTTTAAGTAGAAAGTTTAACTAGGCTACTAGAAGTAGCTGTACATTAAGATGATATAACGAAAAGTAATAATAAGTGGATTAAGGAAGAAAGAAGAGTGGAAGTAATCTGTATGTGATAATATATTTTTTATTTTTATAGATATTAGAGCCAGTTAACACATAGGGTGATGAAATCTATTTCCAGTATTCTAATGAAGGGAGATATTAAGATAGATAATGGAAAAGTTATTTGAGTAAAAATCTAGACACATAGAATAGTAGAGATAATATTCTTAGAAGGGAATATCTTGGGTATGATTACATGAAACATATGAAAAATAGATATGGTAGTTCGAGGAAGATTAATATGTGGGGGAACAGTTCATATATATATATATATATATATATATATATATATATATTACTTTCAATAAAGTATGAGAGAGGTAATAGATAGAAAAGGGATAATGAGATGACTTTGAAGAAATGAATAATTAATTATATATATGTATAGATTAATGGAGGTGAAAATAGATCTTCTATTTGATAGGAGGTCAAGAGTAACAGAGATAGAGAGAAAAATGATTTTACTTGTTAGAAAATTAAAATTTTAGGTGAAGAGAGATATTGATAATGACTGAAAGCAATGAGGGGGCTGAGATTTAATTTTATATATTAATGCATGTTTAGGGCAGGGTAGATTATTTTAATAGGAGATGATTTATATCAAATTATATATTAAATAATATTTTTGGTATTTTTTTATTGTATAAAATTTAAAATTATAGAAGCTAAAGTGGTAGAATTCAATGGTTCAATAGAATGCCTCAGTGAGGCTGTTAAAAGAAGTTAAGTCAAAATCCAAGAATGATAGACAAGTACACATCTAGTGGTTCAGTGCAGTAATGGCACTGAAATGGATGTGATTTGGCGAGCTGAGGGGGTTGGATTCAATCCCCCTTATTTTGGCATGAAACCCACTCATCTTCCTATATGATAGCATAATTCTAAGCTTCCCTAGAGCTCCTCTGGTCTCGTCGTATGCTTATAGAGCTGTTGGAGAGCTGTCACACCTCTCCTCCAAGTCTTTCAGATGTTATAGGGTCTCCCTCAGATGTTATAGGGTCTCCCTCAGATGTTATAGGGTCTCCCTCAGATGTTATATCTCTTTCTAAGAACATATTGCCAAAAACATAAAAGAAAATTGTTCCAAGTGTTTGGGAGAACTTGTGCATTGCTGATGTTGTATATCTCCTCTTTAGCACTCTCTTGAAAGCCATGAGATCAAATCCCACGTTCCCATTGTTGGAATCCCTCATTTTGCTGACATGATCAACAACATATTGTGGATATTTTCTTCTAAACCCTTGATTGTCTGATCTTAGTAACATAGGGTTGAACAACTGTTGTTAAAATATATTTCATCCTTTTGTCCCCTTCTGTGCGTGCATGGGCAGTACACTTGCTTGTATCTAGGCATGCTCTTGGATGTCACTAGTTCACCTAGGCTTGATGTGCATAGTACCTTTTGGTCATTTCTCCACCACAGCTTGTACTAAGGGTTTTCCATGATTTTTCCATCTGAGCTAAAAACTGACAACGACAGAGGATCATCTTGAACAAATGGGATTAGTTCATACCCGTTCATGATGGGAATCATCGAGCTTTTCCAAATTTGATAATTTTTGTCATTGATCCTGACCAAAACTGCAGCTCCAGGCAGAATGTTCAGCGAGACTTGTCCTATAGTGATGGCAGAGGGTGAGGCAGTGGTGAGCACTCCCACTTGTGCTTCTCCAGCCCAGAGAATTGCTGGCTCTGATACCATGTTGAAGCGATCCATGGTTCTTGACAGTGAGGAGAAGAGGAAAGAATGAAAGAGAAAAGGGGAGAAGAAGATTGAGACACATGCAAGACACAATGTGGTAGATCGTTGTTTAATCCCCCAGAATTATATTAATTTTTGGTTCGTAGTTATATTGTATATGACTCTGGTTATAACGTATATAGATAGTTTGTTATAATCATAACTGTTATAACTTGTTATAACGGCTAGTTTATAACAAATAAGAGCCGTTAGATCTTGGCCATAAATGTGAGGCCTATCTATGAGTATTCCTATCCACATGTAATCCTATCTATGTGTATTCCTATCTATATTTAATCCTATACTATGTTTAAACTTATACTGAATCCTATGTCTAATTCTCTAACGAGTATATGAGGTACGTGTTCATTTATTACTAGCTACTCTTTATTAAAGTCCCTATTGGTCCACGTAATAGTGACTCTGATTCTCTGGACCCCATTTTGCTGATGTGGCGTTCGAACCCTATTCTGACATGCCGATGGTGAGTAGAACTCCTTATCAGTTCTTGAGGGTTTCTTCATCCATCCCCTCTCTCTTTTTCTCTCTTACATCTTCCATCTCTCCCATTCTCATCTCTCCATCGCCCCATTTCTTTATTTTTTAGATCTCTATGGGGATCGTAACAGAGAGAAAGAGAGAGAGCCAGAGGAAGAGACATAACAAGAGAGAGAGAGCCAGAGGAGGAGTGAGAATGAGAAAGAGAGAGAGAGAGAGAGAGAGAGAAGAGAGAGCCAGAGGAAGAGACATAACAAGAGAGAGAGAGAGAGCCAGAGGAGGAGTGAGAATGAGAAAGAGAGAGAGAGAGAGAGAGAGAGCCAGAGGATGAGAGAGAACGAGAAAAAGAGAGAGAGCCAGAGGAGGAGAGAGAACGAGAAAAAGAGAGAGAGCCAGAGGAGGAGAGAGAACGAGAAAAAGAGAGAGCCAGAGGAGGAAAGAGAACGGGAAAAAGAGAGAGCTACAATTATAAACAAGATTAAATCCAGAGTAGTCATTATAAACAATTATAAGGGCTCCAATTATAACAGACTATGTATGTTACTACTTTATAGTATAAATTACCAACCTTGTTAATCTTCAAGTTTTTATGGGAATACAATGATATTAATCGTGTCTCAGTGTTCTGTTCCCTCTCTTCTCTTCTCTACTCTATTCCTCTTATTCTTCTTGAGTCTCTTGAAGGAAGATCGAAATCTTACGCACAGGAGTAGAGAAAGACGAAAGAGATGCAGAAGGAGAGAGATAATGAGAGAGAAAGAGAGAGAAAGAGAGAGAGAGAGAGAGAGAGAGAGAGAGAAAAAGAGAGAGCTAGAGGAGGAGAGAGAGAATGAGATAGAGCTAAAATGGAGAGATAACGAGAGCAAGATGGGGAGAGAGAGAGGAAGAGAGAGAGCACACAGAAGAGAGAGACAGATCAAGGGAGAAACATTGTGTGTGAGGAAGAGAGAACAAGCGAGAGAGAGAGAGAGAGAGAGAACGAGTGATGACGAGAGAGTGGTAGAGAGCACGAGAGACCTGGTGAAAGAAAGAGAGCATCAGAGAGAGAGAGACAGAGCCAGAGGGAGAGAGTGTTGAAATAATTTCCCATGATGCTATGGTAAATTGCGGAATATATCAATATGGACGTGTTAAAGATGACAACATATAAAAATACATAATAAACCTCAGTGAGTCACCAGCATGACCTCAATATATAAGGTTCCTTATGGAGCTCCTCTTTGAACTCCGAAGATAAGAGAGTGACCACCTAGGAATAATCCGGAGGAAAAATCAACCACAGTAAGAGAGGTAAGGGAGGGAGAGAGAAAAGAAAAGTGAATCAAGAAAATATCTTGCTGTTGAATTCAGATCAGGGTTAACACAGAGCAATACCCCTATAAGTAACAAGTTAAATTGGCCCAGATTGAGTCCTTCCTACGAAAGGACAAGAGAGGGGGGGGGGGGGGGGTTGAGAGGTCAGAGCAAAAAAGAAACCCAGAGGAAGAGAGAGAGCGAGAGAAAGAGAGAGAGCCAGAGGAGGAGAGAGGAAGCGATCATGATAGAGAGAACAAAAGCGAGACATAGAGAATGAGAGAGAATGAGCGAGAGGGAGAGATCACAAGAGAGAGATCTAGAGAGAGGACATGAGCGTGAGAGAAGAGGGAGGAGGGAGAGATCATGAGAGAGAAACAGCAAGAGCGAGAGAGAGAGAGAGAGAGAGCACAAGATAAAGAGAACCAGAGGGAGAGAGAGAGAGAGAGAGAGAGAGCAAGAAAGAGCGAGAAAGGCATGGAGCGTGTAAAAACTCATACTACGCCTGAAAGGAATGAGGGGAGAGAGAGACAGACAGAAGAGAAGGAGAGGACACAACAGCGTAAGCCTAGTGATTAAGATCTCTTTTCTCCATAAAACAAAGGCTACATTGGTTTGTATTATATATTGTTTGCTGTTACATAAAAAAGTAAGTGTTTAAAACTGCATGCCGTTATATGAGTTACAACGGCAATGGATCAAATGGTTTAGATCGTTCGATCTGCTTTAATCATAGCTGTTATAACAAGTATAACGGCTATACTTTGATTTAATCATAGCCCTTATAAGAAGTATAACTGCTATACCTTGATTTAATCGTAACGGTTTAGATCGTTCGGTCCGTTTTAATCATAGCCGTTATAACAAGTATAACGGCTATACCTTGATTTAATCGTAACCGTTAGATCCTATCTATATTTGATCTATCTATAATTAATCCTAGTCTATGCTTAATCCTAGTCTACGTTTAAACATATATTTTCCTATTTCTACTCTCCAACGAGTATAGGGTACGTGTTTAGTTACTACTCGCTACTTCTTATTAAGGATCTTATTAGCTGCTGGCGCGTTTCCATTGTCATTCTTTGTGTTCTTCTTGTTTCATCTTCATTCACCAGATAGATAGATAGATAGATAGATAGATAGATAGATAGATAGATAGATAGATAGATAGATAGATAGATAGATAGATAGATAGATAGATAGATAGATAGATAGATAGATAGATAGATAGATAGATAGATAGATAGATAGATAGATAGATAGATAGATAGATAGATAGATAGATAGATAGATAGATAGATAGATAGATAGATAGATAGATAGATAGATAGATAGATAGATAGATAGATAGATAGATAGATAGATAGATAGATAGATAGATAGATAGATAGATAGATAGATAGATAGATAGATAGATAGATAGATAGATAGATAGGTAGATAGGTAGATAGATAGATATTAGATCGATAGATAGATAGATAGATATTAGATAGATAGATAGATATAGATAGATAGATATTAGATAGATAGATAGATAGAGAGAGAGAGAGAGAGAGAACGAGTGATGACGAGAGAGTGGTAGAGAGCACGAGAGACCTGGTGAAAGAAAGAGAGCATCAGAGAGAGAGAGACAGAGCCAGAGGGAGAGAGTGTTGAAATAATTTCCCATGATGCTATGGTAAATTGCGGAATATATCAATATGGACGTGTTAAAGATGACAACATATAAAAATACATAATAAACCTCAGTGAGTCACCAGCATGACCTCAATATATAAGGTTCCTTATGGAGCTCCTCTTTGAACTCCGAAGATAAGAGAGTGACCACCTAGGAATAATCCGGAGGAAAAATCAACCACAGTAAGAGAGGTAAGGGAGGGAGAGAGAAAAGAAAAGTGAATCAAGAAAATATCTTGCTGTTGAATTCAGATCAGGGTTAACACAGAGCAATACCCCTATAAGTAACAAGTTAAATTGGCCCAGATTGAGTCCTTCCTACGAAAGGACAAGAGAGGGGGGGGGGGGGGGTTGAGAGGTCAGAGCAAAAAAGAAACCCAGAGGAAGAGAGAGAGCGAGAGAAAGAGACCAAATACATTACAAAAAAATATACTATGAATGAACGTGGAGAAAGTTATGGAATTGTGATTGAATTGCAGCCACATATATTTCCATCATGGATACCGTGTCAAGTTACCAACGCATACCACTCTAGTAAAAGCAATGGCTTATTAAAATGGTACTACCTCAATTCATAAACTTTAGGCAATATGTTGGGTTCAAGAATTTGTATTTCTTTATTAACATAGAATGTCTTTGGTGAACCATCTTCAAGGTGCTAACTTTTTTCTAATTGGTAAACTCATAAATAGCACATCTTGCATATTTGCTTTAATGATCAGAGTAACAAATCATCTTGAGCATTCTCTCTCTTTCTTCTCCATGTCCTCTCCCCCTTTATTTATTCTCCTTCCTGTTTCTCATGGTATAGCCAAATCTGTATGTGGTTTCAGAGCTTCCTGTGCCTGATATGGCTTAACCAAGGCTCGCCACCTCCACCACCTCTGCCAGCAGCACTTCTAATTGAATGCACATGTCTACCTTTGGGCAAGTTAAAGCGGTAATCACAATGAAAGATGCTATCAATGAATCAGATCCCAAAACTATTAATATTCAGAGAACATCACTCTGCTACATTTAAATGAGTATGATCTAACCAAGTTCATAGAGGGAGTAACTCCCCCAATTGAAATTCCAGTTTTGCAATGAAACATAGTGGAAAATTTGTTGTTCAAAATCTGGTGGACAATCGACAAACAAGCTCTAAAATTTTTCCGTTCAACATTACCTATGAAACCATTTCTGTGTTGAGAAAGCAAAGTTTTCAAAAGATGTACGGCAAACCTACAAAGTAAATTTGCTAGCCGGAATCAATGTTTGAATATAGAATTGCAAGGGCAATTCCACAACATGAGCAAAGGGACCATGACAGTTGATGAACACATGAAGTATTGAATATCCATTATAGAATCAATTACAACATTTTGGACACCAACTAATTGAAACATCTATAAGTTTCACATTTTTTAGAGCACTTGACACAAAATATATCCAATATTTTATCACCATTACTGAAACTATTGATCACACAAATTTTTAGGGAGTAGTGGAAAATCTAAAAGTTCACGATGCATATCTGATGCATCATTTAAAGGAAAATTGAAATTGATATCCTTTGATGGCCAATGTTTCAAAGATATGTGTGTCAACCATCCAATTCCAATCATAATTTAAGTTGAAAAAAGGGTGCTATCAAAGGAATTATCAACCATGATCAAGGGCAAGGAGGAGGAAGAAAACATTGCGTCCAACCTTCCTATGAGCATGCCAAAGAGGATCCTTGTAGCCTAAGAAATCCTAGTAGCCTCAAGAAGATAATAAACTATACTTACACATTAATTCAGGTTCCATGAGTTAATCAATATACCCTTCATTTTATCTTTTATATCACGATCTGTAGCTTGGTAGTCAATGGGTTAGATACTGGCTCTATTAATTACGTTAAATTTACCAGTCATCAAATACTCTATTTGATGATATAGTTAATTAATTTTGAATGTCAGTAAAGGTTTTTAAGTTGTTGAAGTCATTTACTAGACAGATACATGGGACTAGGCACTCACATGCAGATGGTCTTTTGGGTGTTGGAAGACATGCCTACTCTTTGGGGGCTTTATGAACAATATATACTTAGAATCATAGAATAAGACCTTGAGTTAACTTCACCCAAGCCAGAACATTTTAGGGCCCTTCTTGCTTCGCTCTTCTCCTTTTGTTATTCTATCACACCAATCCCTTGTGTTTATCCTTATCAAGGCCATAAAATTGAGGTTCCATGAGTTAATCAATATACCCTTCATTTTATCTTTTATATCACGATCTGTAGCTTGGTAGTCAATGGGTTAGATACTGGCTCTATTAATTACGTTAAATTTACCAGTCATCAAATACTCTATATGATGATATAGTTAATTAATTTTGAATGTCAGTAAAGGTTTTTAAGTTGTTGAAGTCATTTACTAGACAGATACATGGGACTAGGCACTCACATGCAGATGGTCTTTTGGGTGTTGGAAGACATGCCTACTCTTTGGGGGCTTTATGAACAATATATACTTAGAATCATAGAATAAGACCTTGAGTTAACTTCACCCAAGCCAGAACATTTTAGGGCCCTTCTTGCTTCGCTCTTCTCCTTTTGTTATTCTATCACACCAATCCCTTGTGTTTATCCTTATCAAGGCCATAAAATTGAGGTTCCATGAGTTAATCAATATACCCTTCATTTTATCTTTTATATCACGATCTGTAGCTTGGTAGTCAATGGGTTAGATACTGGCTCTATTAATTACGTTAAATTTACCAGTCATCAAATACTCTATATGATGATATAGTTAATTAATTTTGAATGTCAGTAAAGGTTTTTAAGTTGTTGAAGTCATTTACTAGACAGATACATGGGACTAGGCACTCACATGCAGATGGTCTTTTGGGTGTTGGAAGACATGCCTACTCTTTGGGGGCTTTATGAACAATATATACTTAGAATCATAGAATAAGACCTTGAGTTAACTTCACCCAAGCCAGAACATTTTAGGGCCCTTCTTGCTTCGCTCTTCTCCTTTTGTTATTCTATCACACCAATCCCTTGTGTTTATCCTTATCAAGGCCATAAAATTGAGGTTCCATGAGTTAATCAATATACCCTTCATTTTATCTTTTATATCACGATCTGTAGCTTGGTAGTCAATGGGTTAGATACTGGCTCTATTAATTACGTTAAATTTACCAGTCATCAAATACTCTATTTGATGATATAGTTAATTAATTTTGAATGTCAGTAAAGGTTTTTAAGTTGTTGAAGTCATTTACTAGACAGATACATGGGACTAGGCACTCACATGCAGATGGTCTTTTGGGTGTTGGAAGACATGCCTACTCTTTGGGGGCTTTATGAACAATATATACTTAGAATCATAGAATAAGACCTTGAGTTAACTTCACCCAAGCCAGAACATTTTAGGGCTCTTCTTGCTTCTATCTTCTCCTTTTGTTATTGTATCACACCAATCCCTTGTGTTTATCCTTATCAAGGCCATAAAATTGAGGTTCCATGAGTTAATCAATATACCCTTCATTTTATCTTTTATATCACGATCTGTAGCTTGGTAGTCAATGGGTTAGATACTGGCTCTATTAATTACGTTAAATTTACCAGTCATCAAATACTCTATATGATGATATAGTTAATTAATTTTGAATGTCAGTAAAGGTTTTTAAGTTGTTGAAGTCATTTACTAGACAGATACATGGGACTAGGCACTCACATGCAGATGGTCTTTTGGGTGTTGGAAGACATGCCTACTCTTTGGGGGCTTTATGAACAATATATACTTAGAATCATAGAATAAGACCTTGAGTTAACTTCACCCAAGCCAGAACATTTTAGGGCCCTTCTTGCTTCGCTCTTCTCCTTTTGTTATTCTATCACACCAATCCCTTGTGTTTATCCTTATCAAGGCCATAAAAGCCCAAGGAGAATTTCCTGCATAATATGGCTCTCAAAACTTGGTCATACTCAACATTGGACATAGATATACCATCTGAAATTTGATCATGAGACTACTTATTTTAATTAACATTTCAGTTATGATGCTTGTAGCATTTCTTAGACCCATAAACTACCATTTTCTTCCACAACAGGTTTCTAAATGCTATCTAGACATTTTTAATGCAGATTTCTGGAGGCCATCATCAATTTTATTGAATTTAGGCTATTCCTATTATGTTTTTTCATAAATAATGTGTAGACATATTCATAACTGATATTTTTCACACATCCATAAAAGTTTAGAGACAAATTGAGAATCCATAATGTTAAAAAAATTAAATATTTAAAACCACTTCGGGGTGTAGAGCATTAATCTCTCAGTATCTATCTTAAAACTCATCAAATTTTTACCATAGTGTTTTCTTCCCAAACTCCTGGAAAAATGGAACTTCATAAAGAATACATACGCATCTAGTTGAAACCATATTATTTTACTTCATAAAGACAGAAGGCCAAAGCAATTCTGGAATGAAGCAATTGTTAATGGATTCTATCTGATCAGTTGATTGACAATTCCAATATTAGAAGTTTTTTAAAGGTAAACTAGATAACTCTATTTTTTAAAAAATTGGTCATATGTGCTTTCCACATCGAATGGCAAAGCACAAAATTCATGCAAGGTCTCAAAGGTGTAGCTTACTACAGATTGGGTATCAATGTCTTTTACTACACTCATGTCAAATCTTTATCAGTTGTCTTAGTTAAGGTGGCCAAGGAATAACCTAAGAGGGGAGAGGGTGGGAAACTAGGTTCTCTATTTATATTATATTTTTATTTTTATTTAGCCTAGGGTTTTCCTACCTAAGAAATGAGGTAAGGGAAATAGGAGACACATTTTTTTTTTTAGACAGCTTAGGCTAATCCTTAATGTTGTTCAGGGGTATCCGTCCCCAGGTGATGATGTGTCCCAACCAAGTTTGTGTGAATGGGCCCACAAGAAAATCACATGGAAATAGGTCTGAACAAGGATACCAAGAAAAATGAAATAGTCAATGAAGCTTTGTCATCCTCAACCCTCAAAGGCTTCCACTGAACGACGTTGATTGAACTACTTCAACTTGGCCACCAAAGCCTTAACCTGAGTGATCACAAAGCTTAATCTTTAATCCCTCCTTTTTGATGAATTTTAAAACATGCCACGATACTCATATTTTTCTCCCCTTTTTTGAAGAATGATCTAAAAGATCAGGATGGCTCCCCCTAAGTTCTAGCTCCCCCTTACACATAGCTTGCATACTCTAGAGATTTCCATCAGCACGAGTTAGTCAAACTGGAGATCTGTTAGACTCACACAAATAAAAATCCCCATGCACATATCTCTTTTTAAGGCTATTTTATATCCCATTTGCGATCCTTCATAGATATTATCACTTTTTGTTTTGTCTTCCTCTATTCCTTCCTCTGTCTTTGGTGTCTGGTAATCGGGTTCCATTGTCAAATTCGTGCTGGCAGCCACCCAGCCTTTAACTTTATTTATATTTAACCATACATCATGGGAGAACAAACAAAAAGTTTGGTGACAAGAAATTGAGTGCTTCTTGCGATAACTCCGTAACCCTAATAAAAGTAGGAGTCGCAAAAATTTGATGGAAAGCAAAGCTCTTGTTAATGGTTTTTTGCATTAAAATGGTTTGATCTTTCCACTTTTTTGTACACTATCCAGTTCATAACACCATCACTTTTCTCCCCATAAAAAATGGAGTGTAGGAGTTCTGCAAATAACAAGAAGAACATGAAGAAGAGATATAAGATAGGAAGAAGAGACAGAGAAGAGAACACAGAAATAGAGAGAAAAGTTTTTCTGGATTCAAGGAAACTGAAGAGCTAATTTTAGATTAGGCAGAAGCATTAGCCATGTATAATTGAGGAAAGTGAGGGTGTCTTTGGGAAGTTTGATGCCCATAACCTCCATAGTTATGTGGTGTTTGGAAATTTGGAGTATAAGTTTGAACATGCCATCCTTGAAGGTTTCAGTTGATGCTTTCTCTGCACTCATGTACTCTATGGCCAAATTGTCCACAGAGTTGACATCTTGGTGCATATCGGTCTTAGCACTCCTGTACTCTATGTCCAAATTGTCCACTGAATCTTCCTCTGCCCCATCTTCAGTCACCAGATCCAATGACTTGAGCTTGGTTTGTCACTGGTTGAAAGTTATTTTCCACAGTTATGTTTCTTTGGGACATTGATAAGCCAAAAAATCACGTAAAATTACGTGGTCGTTGCACTTTTTAGACTTATGCAATAAAGTTATAATTCCCTTAATTACTAAATAAGAATATAGAGCAAGCAAGGGGTCGATCCACAAGGAGGCAACAATTCAGAATTTTCAAACAATTTTTATGAATCAAGTCAAATAATTTTGAAATTTGCAATATTTAATTCAATTAATATTAAATAATATTCTTAAAATAATCAAAATTAAGTAAAACTTAATTTTGATTTCGGTCAGATAATTCCAGATAAGAATATTATTATTATTTTAAGCTCATAAAAATATAAATTATTAATTTCCCAATTTCATAAAATTTATAATAATTTTCAGAATTAAAATTGGGAAATTAATAATCAAGAAAGTGATTTTTGAATTGGAGTTCAAAATGGATGAATTTTCGGTTCAAATTTTATTTTTGGGTTTTTTTATATATTAAATTAAATTCCTAAACAATAAAAACCGAAATCTAGAGAGAGAAACAAATCAAATTAACCTAGAGAGAGAAAGTGAAGAAATTGGGGAAAGCCCCAATTTCGACCCTAAATTAAAAATGTAATGAAGCAGAAATGTCCTAAAATGATTAAGAATTAATTATCAAAAGTCAGATCTCAAATCCAAATCAAAAAGAAGTGCTGATGCATTCAAAACATGAATCTAGGGCATGTACATTTCGCCCATGCCAAGGCGTTTTCGAATCGTTCTAGAAGATGATCAAATACAATTCAGAAACTTACAAATTTGATAAAGAGATCCAGATCTGACGACTTCCAGAATGCCTCCTGTGTCCTTCCTGGCCAATTTCTTGGGGAGAGCCTCCAAAAGTGAATTTCGCCTTTTTTGTAACTCTATTTAAAGATCCAACCGTCCAGATTGTAGAGGAGGAAAAGACGAACCTGCCCTCAAAATTTCAGCCCAATCGGAGTTGTAGATCTCAAGATATCGCAGTTTTAGTGAGATCAAATGTGGGCCGTTGGATCTCTTTTATTTTCTCTAAAAAATCGGAATTTCCTATTGGCTGGGCTTGATTTTCTCGCTTTCCGTGTTTCGGGACACGTGCACCCTCGTTGTCGCGTCGGCCACTTTCTGACTTTTCAAATCTCTCTCCTCCTATTAAATATCTTTTCTTCTCTCTCCTCTCTAGCCGCTCTACTCTCTCTCCTCTCTCTTCCGCTTTTCTCTCTCTCTTTTAATCACTCTATTTGACTTTTCCTATCTCTCTCCTCTCTTCTCTCCTTTCTTATTTAATTAATATATCCCTTCATTCGCCCAAATTTCGGGCGAATGACGTGGATATTCATTTTAAATGCATTTAAAATGCAAAATAAATAATCAATATATTATTTAATTAAATAAAAATCATTTCTTGCCTAAATAATGGTCAGAAAAATTCATACAAATATGGGAAAAATTCATAAAAATCAGGAGATGATTTACTGACCTTAAAGCAAGCAAATAAAATCATGTAAAAATATTTCTTCACTGAAACAATGTCAAATTCCATGTAAAAAATGATAAAAAATATGAAATAATAGAAAAACGACATGTTAACTGATTTCAATGTATTTTATCATGATAACATGCAAATATGACCATTAAAACACATAAATAGAATGTATAATTCAGTAATTAAGTATATTAATTTGCGGGTTATCAGACATCAGCTCACCTTCTCCTCTAAACTTGGAGATGGCATCTTTCAAGGCACATCCCATCAAGATGAGCATTTACACACAAAAAAAATGTGTTGTATTTGGTTCCCACTCGAAGAAGATTGAAAATCAGGAATGGTAAGAAGCTGAAAGAGCTATATGACTTAGCTTATTCATTCGAGTTTCAGATTATGCCAAATCTATGAGATAAAATCAGATATACCATTTTGCTTATTAAAAAAAATAGCCTCTTAAAATACATATATGTTATTCTTTTATGCATAGTTTAATTGCACTTGGCAAGGTATATAAAACATATTTAAATTTGCTATTTATGTTTTCTTAATATTGCAATAGAATATGGTTTAAAACTTTAAGAATTTACTTTATTTGTTTACTATGTAAATCATTCACTTCAATGAGTAAATGTCCTCCATATTGCTTAGTGGAAGCACACATCAAGACTAGGCTTTATTTCGATCCATTGATATGAATGGACTTACAAAGTAATGCAAGCTTATCATTTGATCACAGTTGAAATATTTACGTTGAACATATACAATTCTTATTACATATTATATAATCATAAGGTCTATGTCTTTCAATCAAAATATATGTTTAAATAATGTTTGAACAGCTAGAGTGTTTTAGCTAAACTCTTGTTATAACAATGAAATTAATGATAACTTTCATTGAAAGTCTACAACATATTATTTGGAGATGGCATTATTTTTTTTATTCAGTACCCCATTTGCGGAGTATTGGAAAATCAATATTCCATGTAAAATTACTGAAAGTATAAGGAGAGACCTACACATTGAGTCCAATTTTTTGCATTTAAATGAAGTGCACATTTAGTAAACCCATCTATGTCTATTCTTGATGTGAAGATTTGAGAACTGAGAAAGAAACTAATTGAAGAAATAAAAAAAGAATGAACTTAGAAATGAATTATGTCAGACCCTTGGCTTTTGTAGCTGAGAGGTATTTATAGTGTATCATAGCAAGGGTTTTAGAACCGCTATTTTTTTCCTTGCGTGGTTACCGTTGGATTGACTTGCAGATGGGAAGTGGGGATACATGGTGTGAGATTAAACATTGTGTTCACAGAAATGGGTTTTCTGGGGACATGGGACATCGAGTCTTCTTCATCCCCCCCCAACCTTAGCCATGGAACAAGGCTGAGTTTTTTGCGAAACCAGAGGAAGCAAGCTTAGGGTAATGGTTATGTGAGAACATCCGCATATTTAATGGTCGCTAGGGGTGAAGCTGGTGCAGAGTTGTCTGGTGGCAAGCTATTCAAAGACAAAGTGGAAGTCAATCTCCACGTGTTTGGTGTGGGCGTGAAACATGGGATTGATGACCAAGTATGCAGCTCAAAGATTATCACAGTAGATGGTCGACGGCATCAGGAGGGAGATCTGAAGTTCTCAAACGAAGGATTGGATCCATATTAGTTTGGCAGTGGCCTTGGCAAGAGCTTTGTGCTCTGCTTCGGTACTGGACCGAGCGACAGTCGGTTGTTTCTTCGAACACCAAGAGATGAGATTTGCCCTAAGATAGATGGAATAACCACCTATGGAGCAATGGTCAACAGTACAGTCAACCCAATCAGCATCACTGAAGGAAATGTTTGAAAGTGTAGAGTGTTTGGAGATGAAGAGCCCATGGAGGATGCTTCCTTTGAGGTAATGTAGAAGTAGGATCTTGCATTGTTTGGCATGCACAATTAATGAGAAGAGCAATGCCGGGCCTGTTGAGAGTGAAATATTGGAGTGTACCGATGAGGCTACGATAGAGGGTAGCGTCCACACCACTAGAAAAGGCAGCGGTAGTTGAACAAGAGGAAATGGGCCATTGGGTTTCCAAAGGTCCATTTTGGATTTTTAAGGTATTGAGGTGATGTATTTATTTTGAGAGAGATGTGGCCATAAAGGTGAGGAAGGAGTTGAATGCCAAGAAAAAAATTGGCTGGACTGAGGTTTTTGATGGAAAAGTGAGACTGAAGGGTCGAGATCACATTATGAATGAGAGTAGGGGTGGGACTGATGATAAGAATATCATCAGCGTAGATGAGGAAGGCAATACTGTTTGTTGAGTGAGAATTGAAGAAGATGGAGGCGTCAGTTTTAAAACCATTAAAACCAATAGATTGGATGAAAGTGGTAAGTTTGTGGAACCAAGCGCAAGGAGCATATTTAAGACCATAGAGGTATTTTTTTAATTTACAAGAATAATTCAACAAAATAGGATGATGAAAACCTGGTGGTTGTTCCATAAAAATTGTTTCAGCTAAATCATCATGAAAAAAAATGTTCAAAACATCCAGTTAATGGATTTTCCAATTTTGTATAATTGCATGGGACAAGAGAATCCAAACAGTGTTGTGTTTTATGACAGGAGAGTATGTTGGAAAATAATCAAAGCCTTCTTGATGAGTGTACCCTTTGGTGACAATGTGCTCTTTAAAGCGCAAAATAATACCATTAGCATTATATTTCAATCAAAAATTCCACTTACAACCAATGACATGTAGATTCATGGAGAGAGGAACAAGGGTCCAAGTATGGTTTTTTTGGAGGACTTGAAACTCCTCAGACATAGCTTTCATCGAGAGGAATTTCTTGAGTAAAAGCTAAAGCTAGTGGGTTCAATGGGCTGGATCAAAGTGGTAGAGAGACAAACATGGAGGGAATGTATAGTAAGGTGTGAAGACTTTCTAGAATACTAAAGTGTCTGGGCAATTTGACGACGATGAGAGCATTTAATGTTCGCAAAATAATGCTATCAGCTGCATAAACATCTTGAATGGCTTTGTGTACAAAGTATACACCAAATTCCTCTTAGATAAATTTGGTGTGATTCTTCTCCTTCGCCAGACAAAATTCAGAATGAAATTCAACGTAAACTTGATTATCAATGGTGAGTTTTTTTTAATTGAAAGGAGAATTCTTGTAATAGAAGGAACATGCAGGATGTTATGCAATCTAATAGGACATATATTTGAGTAGATGTGAGAAAACATAAAAGAGTATTGTCAAACCTGTCCCATTACCCACTTGGAGTTGATCAGAGCCATGATATGCGAGTGGCTGACTAATGACAGTGGAATCAGGTGTTACATGGTTTGTGGCCCCGCTATCAGGGTACCATGATGCAGCTACTGATGGTTCAAATACAAAGCCAAATATGGTTCGCCTTTTATACAAAGTATGCTACATCTGGGATTGATTTGTTCGATGATAGGGCCCATATTGAGGTTGCTGGAATTCTGCAGGAAATTTGTTGAGACTAAGTCATTTGTGACATTCTCAACCTCGATGACCCATCATCCCACAGATTTGGCAATGGGGCATGTAGTTGTTTGTTCCACTTTCCACGATTTTGTCTCCCCCCATTTTGAAATCCACCTCTGCCTTGATTGACTCCTTGATTGTTTGAGTTGCTTTGAGATTGATTTTGAAAATGATGATGTGAGGAGACTTGGACATCGTTAACATCTGGTGGAAAGGCAGTGGCACTGGAACTTTGTTGATCATAAGAGATACACGCCTCATGTGACTTGAGCTTGGCTGCAACTTCTCAAATTTTAAATGATCTATTTTGCATCCATGCTTACCTGAAAAGTGGAGTATTGGGCTCCAAGACCCTGTAAGAAATACAATATTACAGATCCATCATCAATGGGATGATCGGCGGCAGCTAGCAGCTCTGAAAGTGTCATGAACATTTTGATATATTCTTTGGAGGACCATTCTCCCTTAATGGCATTGTGAAGCTGCCTCTAGATCTCACTAATTCTAGATCTTCCTCGAGATGAGTACAATGTTCGCAGTCCCTCCCAAATAGCTTAGGAGGTTTCCCTCTGTCAAAGGGCTGATAGCACACTTTTGGTGAGGCATGAGTTTATAAAATCCATTACCTATTGACCACATCACCAAGTTTGATCATTTTTTTTTAACATTTTAACATTTCCTTCTATCTTGGTGGATGATCATTTTCCACACAGGTCATCAACCCATAGCC
Source organism: Wolffia australiana (assembly GCF_029677425.1). Classification (NCBI taxonomy): domain Eukaryota; kingdom Viridiplantae; phylum Streptophyta; class Magnoliopsida; order Alismatales; family Araceae; genus Wolffia; species Wolffia australiana. The sequence continues at coordinate 3,914,799 of NC_135838.1, forward strand.
ATTAAGAACTGGAGTTATAATGTTTTTCCATACCAGAAAATTTCCCTGGTAAGCTTTACTGACATGATTGTTTTGGGCCGGATAAATGTAGTAAGTAGGCTTCATGAAGTGATTAGAACCTATGAGGCAGCATAAGGAGCTTCCATTTTTGCATCTTTTTGAGCCATTTTAGCTCTGATACCATGCGAAGATTTGTGAAAGAATAAAAAGACTGATTGAAGAAAGAGACAAAGAACAAACTTTGAAATGTATTATATCGCACCTTTGGGTTTTACAACTGAGACGTATTTATAGTGTGTCATAGCTAGGGTTTTACAACGGTTATTTTCTTCCCTGCTCAACTGCCGTTGGATTGGCTTCCAGATGAGAAGTGGGGTTATGTGGTGTGAGAGTAAACATGGTGTATACAAAAATGGGTTTCCCGCGGAGATGGGACATCGTGTCTTCTTCACTTGAGCCTACATAGCACAGCATATTCTTGAAGATGCATGATAAAAGTTAAAATGTTATGCCTTCCCTCCAACTTTTCAGCTTTGAGATCAGGAGTGCAGTAGGTCAGGGTAGATGCTCCTAGCCTCCATTATGTACCCAAAGCAAAGCAAAGGTGTTATCTACTCATGGTAGTGTAAAAAAGGTGGAAATGTCAAACGCACATATGTTGGGTTACTAAAAATATGAATTTAAGAATGAAACCCCATGACCATCCATCAAAGATGGAGGGGATAGAGGAAGAGAAAACAAAGACTAACACTATTTATTAAGGATCCAAAATGGGAATATGAGATAGTCTGAGCAAGTGATAATTGTATGGGGAAGATTTTTAGTGTCAGCCTAATAGTCAGAGTTTTATTCTTCAATTGGAAAGAGACACTTTTTTTAGGACAGGGGTTCCATTAAGTCATGGTGAAGTAGATAAGATTCTGGACCTTGTTTGGCCCCTTTTACAAACAAGTGTCTCATATTTCTGAGTATTGATGTCATTCATTGCCTAAATGACGAGTTTGTCATATTGTTCGCTAACGTAGCCCCTGACCATTCGCATGAAGTGCAGCTCTTCGCCCGTCTCCTAATTGTGATGCCTCACGGCAAAATGAGCAATCTTCCAATTTTTTTATCTAGTCACATCCTTGCGGTGTTGGGTCATCTAATTCACATAAACTTAAAGGGTGACAGCCAAAAGTGTTTCAGCTTCACTAAGTATTGGAGGGTATGTGTCGAGTAATGAGGGCAGAGAATTATTTAGGCTCTGATTGGTTAGCGCTGATGTTTCTGATCTTTCTTCTTTAACAAAAAAGTAGGGCAACAATGAGGAGCTTAGAAGATAGTTGCATTCTTACTCTATGAATTTCGCAGCTCATTCTTTATGCCTTTAGCCGTAGCATTTTTCTGAGTGTGAGGGTCGTTTTATATGAAGATGAAATGCTCGCCAAGGAGAGTTGCAGATTAAGAAAACTTCTCCCTCACTTGCTTGGTCCTCATACTGGCAATGAACCATTAAAACCCATGTTTCATGTCTGGAAAAAAACGTTGAGTCACTATATCACACTTCCTAGATCTAAGTACAAACTCAATTACACAATCAGACCCGCTTAATCTCTGCTAGAAAAATAAAAGTGAGAACTGTTGAGAATTGTATGTATCCATACGCTCTATTATAAGCCAAAGGTAAGATGAGAAGGAGATACAGAAAGCAGCGAGGAGAAATGAGAGAGAGTGAGAGTGAAGCTTGAGAGATAGAGAATGCACTATGATAATTCTATTCTATTTCACTACTTCTCAATGATACACTTTTCTGATTTATAGAGGTTTTTTAAGTATGGTGATTTGTAGCCGTTGTAACAACTAGTTTATGTGTAATCATGACCATCCATGGATTTTGGATGGTGATTTAACCCTAGCCCTTATAACAACTTTAGAATGGCTAGTTTAGATGTAATCAGGACGGTTTATCGGACTCATTATTTGTAACTTGGTCATTATGTTAAGCAACCCCTGATTGCTCAGCAGGGTTGCTGAGGTGGCAAGTTTCAGACTCTGTAGCTTTAATACCCCCTGGCAAGCTCAGCGGTGGTGGGAAGACATTGCGCTTGTCTCGCAACATGACAAACCAAGCCTTCGGTAAAGGTGTTGTGAGTGCATCTGCAAGCTGCCCATTGCTAGAAACGAACTGGATGAGGAGAGACCAAGCTGTGACATGTTCATGAATGAAATGGAAATCGATTTTGATGTGCTTCATCCGTGAGTGAAAAATGGGATTGGCAGCTAAGTAAGTGGCATCGATGTTGTTGCACCAGAGAGTAGGGGCAGAGGACGGCCAAAGCTGGAGCTCCTTAAGAAGGGACTGAATCCAGATGATTTCAGCCGATGCATTTGCGAGAGCCTTATTTTTGGCTTTAGTGCTAGACCAAGCGACGGCAGGCTATTTCTTAGAACTCCAGGAGATCAGGTTGAGGCCTAAATAAACAAAAAAGTGCCAGCAGAGCGCTTTTCAGTGGCATTGCCAGCCCAATCTGCTTCACTAAAGACGTTAACATTGAGATGGGAGGAGTTATGAATGAACAAGCCATGAAGTATAGTGCCTTTGAGATAACGGAGTTAAAGTGTTTTTAAGGCTTGCCAGTCAGCTAAGGTAGGAGCATCCATCTTTTGACAGGTTTTTTTCAGAAAAGTAAATGTCAGGTCGAGTAAGGGTAAGATACTAAAGGGAGACCAAAATCTGCCGATAGATGGTGGGTTTAATAGAGGCATTTTGGAAGAGAGAGGAGAGAGACAGAACGCTAGGGGTAGGCAAGGGTTTACAATGGACCATATTGGAGTGACAGAGAATTTTGCTAAGTTACTTGGATTGAGAATGAAGACATCCAGTAGGGTGGTGCACGAGTTCAATGCCTAGGACATAATGAGGAAGCCCTATGTCTTTTATCACAAAATCTGAATGTAGATGGGAAACAACGGTGGAGATTGCAGAAGAACTGTGAGATAGAAGTAGAATGTAATTGACATATATGAGAATGAAGCCCGAGGAATCAGGAAAGAGTTTATAGAAGAGTGATGCGTCAATTTTGGAGCCAGCGAAGCCAAGGCATACCAGAGAAGCCAAAGTGTAGGAGAAACATGCTAAGTTGGGTAAACCAAGCTCAAGGAGACTGTTTGAGGCCATATTGAGATTTCTTAAGTAGACAGACATGGTTTGGAAAGTTTGGATTTTTGAAACCAGAAGGCTGCTCCATGTATACAGTTTCATGAAGATCTCCGTGTAGGAAGGCATTAGGCACATCTAATTGATGGATAGCCCCATTGTTTCTGACAGCGATGAACAACACTCATTGTATCATTGTGTGTTTATTGATGAGGTTGAATGTTTCAGTAAAGTCAAATTTCTCCTCTTGATTGAAGCTTTTACCCACAAGGCGGGCTCTATACTTATGAATTGCACCTGATGGTTTGTATTTGAGGTGATAAACCCATTTATAGTCAATGATGTGAAGATTAGGGTGGTGAGAGACTAAATCCCAGGTCTGGTTATGCATTAGAGCCTGAAGATCTGAGTTCATGGCATGCATCCAATTGGGATCTTTAGAGGCAACGGTAAAGTAAGTAGGTTCCGTGAGAGGATGGACTTGAGAGAGCAAACAATGTGGTAGAGGATGGAAAATGGGAGAGGATGATAAGTGGGTGGCTTCAAGAGAGTTAAAGCTTTGAGAGTATTGGAGGGAGGAGTCGAGCTGGCGTCTGGCAGGTAGAGATCTTGGAGAGATCGATCTTTGAAGACCTCCCTGGATTTGGGCAAATGATCAAGAGAGATAAGAAGGGGAAGATCAGAGTGTGATGGAGTGGTGGAGTCCAAGAAAAGATGTCGAGGGGAAAGAGAGGGTCGGTTGGGTGATGAGACTGATGAGGTGGAGATATGGGAGTATCGCTGAAGGTAGGCAAGGTCCTGAAGAGCTGTACATGGAGGATGGTCAAGAGATAAAGATGATGGACTTAGAGACGAAGCAGGTTGGGTAAGATGAGAGGGAAATGATCTAGAGAGGTCATTTTGGTGATTGATAGTGGAAAAGAACAGGGGAGATTCGTTGCATAAATTAACATGACAATAGATTAAAAACTTACCAATGAGTAAAAATAGGCACATGTAGCCTGTATGACATGGATTTTAACCCAGCAATATGCACCTCTCAGACCTGGCATCGGGCATGTGCTTGATGTACGATCTTAAAAATCGGTAGCATAGATAACCAAAAGATTTGAGAAAAGAATGATTGGGTTGATATGCAAATAAAATTTCATAAGGAGATTGATTATCAACGACAGGAGTGGGGAGTCTATTGATTAAATAAGCAGCACTAACAACTACTTCATCCCAAAATGATTTTGGCATTTTAGCATGATGAAGCAATGTGATAACTCAGATTTGGGGGTGTATTAGTGATAAAGTAATCACTAATTATAGTCGTTTAGGTAATCAGAATTAAAAAACAATATTTATAAACCATACTAGCCTTGGGAGAGTAAAGGTCGATCCTTAGAGAGCAAGGTAAAATAGTTAGTGAATTTTCATTTTAAAATATTCTTTGGTAGATTTGTATAAATTTGTTTCATACTTATAATTTATCACCTATAAAGCAAAGTAACTAGATTTACTAGAATTATAATTAAGAAATTTTATCCATATGAAAATTAATGCTAGCAGGAAATATTAGACAAAATATGATTTTTGGGCATTTTACAATTTTTTGGAAATTATTTTAAATTTAAAATAAAATAAATTTAACCTTCTAGATGTTGGAGGTGTTGGAACCGTTTGGATGTTGGCTAGGTGCTCCAAGACTAACCTGCAAACAAAGGTGAATAGATAGGGATGAGGGGGAGAAATAGTGATCAAACTTCTTTGTCACACCCGCCAAGGCTCAAGGTGATCAAGACTCTTCCTTTTCTCCAGCAGCTCCTGCTCTGGAATGCCTTTGCTCTACCCAACTCTCATAAAGGTAAGAGGACTCAAGAACAATTGCACACATGCCACTAAATCATGGATTTAGATTGAAACAAGAGTGAGTATTACATTGGTTGTTGGATTATGGTGTTGTCAGCCGTAATATGATGAGTTGATCCACTATTAGGGTACCACTCCTGAGTGTTTGTAGTGTAGGCTTGCGGTGGTTGATTGGATCTGTTTTGAGACTAGTGTTGAGTTCCAAGAAAGTTCCTGGCGAGTTTGATAAACTTGTGGCATTCTCTAGCTCAATGTCCAAGTTGAGAACATACTAGGGATTCTCTAGCTTGAAACCATTGATTTCTTCCCTGGCTCTTCCTTCACTATATATGGGGTTGTAATCTTGCCTGGAATCGTAATTTCTTGGATGATAATCCCTTATGAAATCAAATTTCCTTCACTATATATGGGGTTATAATCTTGCCTGGAATCGTAATTTCTTCGATGATAATCCCTTATGAATTCAGAATTGGAGTTGTTGGAAGATATCTGATATGATTGCCTCTAAGCGGCGTTGCCCATTAGAAGGCATACGCTAGCAGTCTCCTTTTGATGATCCATCAGATATGCATCATGGGCTTTCATATTTTCAATAACTTGGTCAAAATTCATATGATAGAGGTTCTAATTGATGGGGAATATTTTGTACACGGGCCTTGATTGAAAGTGAATATAATTGATGTTTCACTTACTTGTTGTCTGATTGCCTCTTAAGCTTCCACGATGGATTGAAAATGCTTCACATATTCATATGTTGTCATTGACCCTTGTCCCATAATGTGAAATTGTATTTGCAGCTCCATGACCGGTAACGGAAGTCTGCTGGCAAATGTTCTCTCTAGCATTTCCCATGCTTCTCTTGATGACTTGGCTTTGGTTACACATGGGAGAATAGTTTCAGATATGGTGGAGTGTAGGAACGAAACACTTGTTGGTCTATTCTCGACCAAAGCTTGAACTCGGGGTTGTCATTTAGATTTCCCTGTTGATCTGTAATCGATAGAGGACGGGTGTCCCTTCTATAAATGTGTTTAAATCATACCCATTCAGGATAGATAAGATGATGCTTTTCCAAGACTGGTAGTTGTCTACATGAAGCTTTATTGACACAGTCATTCTTGGTGCAATGACAGATAGAACTTGCCCGATGCCCATTACGCTTGATGGGCTGGCTTAGGTGGTGGCGAGCTTCCCTTCCATCATGGACATGGCTCTGATACCATTTTGAGAATTGTCAGTATCCATAATCTCTATTATAAACCAAAGGTAAAATGTAAAGGAGATACAGAGAGCATAAAATAAGAAGAAGAAGAAGAAGAAGTAAGAGAGAGTGAGAGTGAAGCTAGAGAGAGAGAGAGAGAGAGAGAATGCACTATGATAATTCTCTTATATTTCACTACTTCTCAATGATAAAACTTTTCCTATTTATATAGATATTCTAAGTATGGTGGTTTTTAGCCATTGTAACAGCTAGTTTAGGTGTAATCGTGACCATCTATATATTTTGGATCTTGATTTAACCCTAGCCATTATAATGACTTTACAATGGCTAGTTTAGATGTGATCAGGACAATTTATTGGGCACCTTTTTTATGTTTGTCATCAGGTTAAGTGGCATCCAATTGGTCAGCATGGTTGCTAAGGTGGAGAGTTTCACACTCTGTAACTTCAATAAGAAATAGTGCCTCGGGTCGTTTATATGATGTGGGCAACCCTAATTCAAAAGCCTATCATCATGTAAGAACATCAGAATCCACCCACATTTTACCAGTTGATCCAGATGAACACCCATCAGTTAGTATGCTAGCTTATGGAAAAAACATTACGTAGATGTTTAAAAGGTTAAATCATTTTTCACAATCGAAATAAATTGTACACCTTGTTCGTCAAGTTTTTGATACGTAACCATTGAAATTTTAGATGGTCTTGGTTTAAGTATCTATATTATGGGTGATCCAATTTTAAATATTAAATTTCTTTGCCTCATTGAGAAATTGCATCGACTGTATTCTCGATTAAAGTAAAGTTTATCTAATTAAGATTTCCAATGATGTATATCAAATACTGTCAGCAATATCTCTCCACCTCATACATATTACATGTTTGAACACCCATCAGTTATTTTATCAACAATCTCATCCAGGCAATGCATAAAGGAATGAGTTCAGACTTCTATAAAAATTATCTATGCATACTTGGGATATAATCAAGATACTACCTGACTAAGCACTTACTTTTTATTAGCAAACTTAAGCACTGTAACTTCACGCCATGAATTTTTTTATCATATCTGTTTCAATTGTAAAAGAAGAAAATAAATAACAGCTTCAAATAATATAAATGATTTACCTCATGAGTACTTAGTGATGGACAAAATCTTACGAGATTTTATCTAAGCCTGATTGTTAGGCCCCTAACTAGGCCGCATTCCCTGCCCAGAGGCCTGCGTGCTTATTGGGAGGGCTTGTCCGCGTTTTCGACTCACAACATTAAAGGACTGAGACATTATTGGTAGCGATGCCCAAATACCTGATCTTTCAGGCCATTGCCCCTGTACGTGGTGGTGCACTACAGACGGTGCACGTGCCCGTCCACAACCAAGGCGGGACAAATCAAGTACAGGCCGCCCGTGCTGGGCCGTACCTGATCCAATCAGGCGCCAACGCTATGCGCAAGTGTCAAGTGCTACGCAGGAGCGGGAAGCACTGCACGCAGGTGCGGAACGCGCAAGCTGGGTGACGTGCCGTGGGTGCAGCGCACAGAGTTGTGCGGGGTGCCACGCAGCAGCCGCGCGAGCACCGCACACATTTCGTGTGCAGGGCGCGGGGCCGGGAGACATCTCGCCAGGAGACTAAGGCATGTGGCGCACTAAGAGCTTCGAGACGGCACAGAGGGCGCGTAGCGCTTCCGCGGGTAGTGCTGGGCACGTACGCCCAGCTCAGGGGCATCAAATGCGACGACGTCGCGCAGACTATGCGCGAGGGTGTTGACACGGGTGTCGGTGGCGTGTGTGATCGTCAAGGCAGGGGTGGCGTGTGTGATCGCCATGCCCGCGCGGACGTGGTGCCCGGCCCGGCGCACCAGTGTAGCAGTAGAGCGGGCGTGCGCACGTGGAGTGGCGGCCTCGAGGCGTTTCGGCGACACTACCAAGGCGCGAGGTGCCTCATCTCGTTTGTTGTATCACCCCTCGTCTTCCCCCATGTAACGATTCCAATGATGATTAACTCTTTTATGATATTAATGCAACGGCCCTATTCCCTGACGCAGCTGCATCCCCACCATCTCCTCTAACCCCTTCTATGTGATCTTAAGCATTTACAAAGCTTCTGCTGCAAGAGATCAAGGTTGCTCAGTGTTTTGCCCTAAACATTGAGGCCGGCACACGCCAAATTCGAGCAAGAGACCTAGCTCGGGGATTTGACCGTGTGGCAACTGGTATCACAGCCAAGTTGGATTGCCTCCCCCTATGCTTCTAACTCTGGTTGAGGAGATGGAGTCGTTTCGCGCACAGTTACGCGAAGAGAGACGGCAAACGGAGAAAGAGCAGAGGCTCAACTCTCGTCTGCTGCACAAGAACATGTTGGGTTTGAAGAGACAAGTTGACAGGAATCTTGATGAGGTAAAATCGGATGTGAAAGACTTACGGGTAGAGACCCGCCAGAGGCACGAGGTCCTCTAAGAAGCTATAAGAAAACATGAGAACACGATCCGCCAGCTGACCGAGATGGTCTTGACCCTAAAATTTAAGGTGGAAAAGCTGGAAGAAGGCCCCAGTAGCTTTCCCAGTAGCGACGATGGAGAAAAACACTCACTCCCTCCACCGCAGTTCGACGGGTCCCGCAGGGAAGACGTAGTGGCGGATTTCTTATATGAATGCGACCGGTATTTTGGTGACAAAGAACTCTCAGACAAAAAGAAAGGGCTGCGTGCTAGCTACTTCCTCACAGACGAAGTGAAGTTGTGGTGGAGTCAGCGAGAGGAGTGTGGAAATTGGCCATCTCCCACATACGAAGACTTTGTACGATGATAAAGGAGAACTTCATGTCGCACAACACGACGTGGATTGCGAGGGGAGAACTTGAAAACCTTAGGATGACGGGTAATCCAAGGGAATATGTAGGCCAATTTGTGTCCATAATCAGGAGGATCACCGACATGTCTAAGGCGGACAAGCTCTACCGCTTCGCTAAGGGCCTTCCCCACTGGCTCTAGACAGAGCTAGAGAGGAGACATTGTAGAGACCTAAACTCGGCCTACAAAGTCGTGGAAGGAATAGAGCTCTGTCCTGCTAGACTTGCCAAAGTAGAGGATAAACCCGTGAAGGGGAACAAGCCGCGCCAAGAACGCGGTGAGGCACCAGTAGTACCAAGCAGTCAAGGCCTAAAAAGGAAGTTCAAGCAAGGCCACGGCAAGAGTCGAGACAAGGGCAAGAGCCCGAGACTATGGAGACAGAATCCAGGCAGTGGGGGCAACAAGTTAACTTGTTTTGCTTGCGAAGGCCCCCATTTCATGAAGGATTGCCTGAGAGGGTAGGCGGCGACCACCAACGTCAATGCGATGGTCATACCGTCGGCCCAACTGGATGTTCCCGGGGGTAGCAGTACGGTGAAACTGAACCCCCTCCAATGCTTGGCTGCACTACAAGGGGGTGCCCAAGTCCAATATGAGGGTCTAAACCTCTTGCACGTCCCGGTACTGATAAACGACAAATCCTCCACGGCCATCATCAACACGGGGGCGACACACAACGTCCTCGCAGAACGGGAAGCAAAGAAGCTCGACTTGAAGCTTTCTCCAAGCGGGGGAAAGATCAAGGCCGTCAATTCGAAGGCCCAAGACATCGTTGGCATGGCCAAGGGGGTGATGCTACAGGTGGGAACGTGGGAGGGCTGAACCAACTTCATGGTGTCCCCCATGGATGACTTCATGGTCTTTCTGGGTCTCGACCTCCTAATGGGTTCACACGCAGTCGTGTTCCCCCAATACCGCGGCATGCTATTCCTGGAGGGATCTCACCCATGTTTTGTGAGGGACCAAGGGGCCCAGAAGCCGCGGAACACCGCTCTCCTGTCCGCCATGCAAATCAAGGATGGATCGAGGAAGGGGGAAGAGACCTTCCTCTTCACCATAAGAGGGTCGGCACCCCGAAAAAAGGGTGACAGGCAGGGGTGTATACCAGCCCGTTTGGCGGCACTTAGTTGTGGTGACAACGACGACAACAACCCCGGTGCTTCCGCGGGTGGACTACCGGGGCCAATTGCGAACGTACTACGGGAGTTTGCCGGGGTGATGCCCACGCAACTCCCCGCGAAGCTACGCCCAAGCAGATGTGGACCGCGAGATTGAATTACTCCCCGGTACACGTCCCCCTTATGCGGGCACCCTACAAAATGCCTCCCGCTTACCTAGACAAGCTGAGGAAGCAGCTTCAAGAGTAGCTGGAGAGCAAGCCCATCCGGCCAGCTAAGGCCCCCTTCGGCGCCCCAGTTCTCTTTCAGAAGAAGAAGGATGAGTTGCTCTGACTTTGTGTGGTCTACCGAGCGTTGAACAAGGTAACAGTGAAAAATAAATATCATGTACCGAATGCCGAAGAGTTGTTTGCTCGGCGAGGCTCGCTACTGCTCACGGATGGACTTGAAGAGCGAGTACCACCAAGTGCGGATCAAGGAGGGGGATGAACCGAAGACGGCGTGCGTGACTCCCTACGGATCCTTCGAATTTTGCGTGATGCCCTTCGGGCTCACGGACGCTCCTGCTACTTTTTACTGCCTCATGAACAATATTTTTCGGGATTATATTGATGATTTTGTTGTTGTGTACTTGGATGATATTCTCGTATACAGTCAGAGCTTGGATGACCATGTGAGGCACTTGAGGAAGGTGATGGCCAGGCTAAAGGAGCACGAGCTCTACCTCAACCCGAAAAAAGTGTGAGTTTGCCTTGCAGGAGATTGAGTTCCTCGGACACCTAGTCAGGAAGGGAAGTGTGCGCATGGACCCCTCGAAGGTGAAGGCCATCAGGAATTGGATGGAGCCGAAGGGAGTGCCACAGCTGAGATATTTCCTTGGGTTGGCTAATTACTATCGGAAGTTTATCAAAGGCTTCTCCCGACTAGCTGCCCCTCTGAAGGATTTGTTGAAGAAATATGTGAAGTGGCAGTGGACAGACCGATGTCAAAGAGCATTTGACAAGTTGAAGAGTGCCGTCTCCAGTGAGGCGGTGCTCCGATTGCCCAAGTTCAACAAACCATATGAGGTACATACTGATGCTTCTGATTTTGCCCTTGGAGGTGTCTTGATGCAGGACGGACACCTCGTGGCTTACGGAGAGCCGAAAGTTGAATGACGTGGAAAGAAGGTACTCAGTACACGAGAAGGAGATGACAGCGGTGGTACATTGCCTGAGAGTTTGGCGCCACTATCTTCTCGCAGGGAAATTCGTGGTCTACACTAACAATGTGGCCACCAGTTGCTTCGAGTCCCAAAAGAAGCTGACCCCGAATCAGGCAAGATGGCAAGATTTTCTTGGAGAAGTTCGACTTCGTCTTGAAGTACAAGGCGGGGCGCGCCAATCAAGTGGCCGACGCCTTATGGCACAAAGAACCAGAAGTGTTTGTGGCCGCACTTTGCGCATTCCAAGGAAGCATTCTAGATGAAATCAAGTTGGCGCTAAAAGATGATCTAGAAGCCGTTCGCTTGATGAAGCGCATTGCTGCGGGCGAGACGAGGAGATTCTGGACTGAGGATGGTGTTGTATACGCAAATGGGAACAGGTTGTATGTGTCGCGTGCGAGTGGGTTGCGCCAAAAGCTCCTTTACAAAGCACACGATGCACCCCACGCCAAACACCCAGGGCAGGCCCGGACGCTTGCACTCCTATCCAACAGCTATCACTGGCCGAGAATGGAACAAGATGTGGAGGTCTATGTTCATTCTTGCCTGGTGTGTAAACAAGACAAGATGGAGAAGGCAAAGGCAGCCAGAACGCTGGAACCTCTCCCGAGGGTGAACTGACCGTGGGAGTCTATTTCGATGGATTTCATCACTTCCCTTCCACGCGTGGGTGGGCACGATGCCATTCTGGTTGTTGTGGATCACTTCCCTAAATATGCGACATTCATCCCCACCACGTCGAAAGTGCACGTAGATGGCATGACACATCTGTTCATGTTCTATGTGGCGAAGTACTGGGGTCTTCCACTAGACATCATTAGCGATCGAGACACAAGATTCACTAGTTGTTTCTGGGAGTCGTTGTTGAAGTACATGGGCTCCAAGCTCAAATTTTCTACAAACTTCCACCCCGAGACAGAGGGTCAGACATAATGTGTTAACTCAATGCTTGAAGAATACCTCTGGCATTACGTTTCGGTCAATCAGGATAATTGGGTGGAGCTGTTGGATACAGCGCAATTTGCACATAACATCAACCAGAGTTCGGCTACAGGTCACTCGCCGTTCAAGATTACAACGGGAAGACGGCCACTGACTCCTCCGGAAGTGGTGAAAAGAAAGGGGAACGGACATTTCCCCGCGGCCTTCCGCTTTGCGCACGACTATCATGCTCGTATTGAGGAAGCCCGTGAGGCAGTGGGATGTGTTGCTCAGAGAATGAAGAAGTACGATGTTCAACACCGACGGGATGTAGAGTTCCAAGTCGGCAATCAGGTCTTGTTGAAGACCAACGCGCAAATGTTGAAGACGAACCAAGCAAAGCAATGTCACAAGGGTCTGGTACCCTGCTATGATGGGCCTTTCAAAGTGGTAGCGAAGATCGGACGTGTTGCCTACCGACTCAACATTCCCAGTCGGCTGGCGGTCCATTCGGTCTTTCATGTGTCGGTTCTAAAGAAATATATACCAGATCCCGAAGACGTGGTGAGGAACCAGCCCCAGCGTCTGCCGCCAAATGTGCGGGCGCATTTCGATAAGGAAGCAGAAGCAGTCCTGGCAAAGTGGGAAATTGACCGGGGAGGACTTCATGGTTGCTATCACAAGATTGAGTACCTAATTAAGTGGAAGAACAGACCAGAGGAATCAGCCACCTAGGAGCGCGACCCGAACTTATGGCAGTTTGAGGACCTACTGCAAGCATATGAAGCGGAGCAGCGGGCGTCGACGAGGGCGTCGACAAGTTCAGGCGGCGGGGGCGTGTTAGGCCCCTAACTAGGCGGCATTCCCTGCCCAGAGGCCTACGTGCTTATTGGGAGGGCTTGTCCACGTTTTCGGCTCACAACATTAAAGGACTGAGTCATTATGGGTAGCGATGCCCAAATACCTGATCTTTCAGGCCGTTGCCCCTGTACGTGGTGATGCACTACAGACGCTGAATGTGCCTGTCCACGCCCAAGGCAAGTACCAAAATATGTTTTGATTGGAGAATGATTAATATATTTAAAGATCCAATAGAATATCAAAATCAATTACTTGATTTCCAGAATACATTTATTTATTACCTCCAAAAGGTTTACTTACTCAATATACACTAACAACTAAACATTTCTAGATTATGCAAGTCAATGGTACGCAATGAGGATTAAAAATCAGGTCAATATGGATATTCACATAAACAAATCACCCTCTTAGTATTGTAAGACCATCTTCATATATTTCTCCATATGGGAACAAGTACATTGTTATTATAACACCAAACATATAAATAAACATGACAGGGAGTTTACGATTAAACCTAGTCTCCTTAAGGCTTCGATCTGGGGTAGTAAGAAGCTACTATAAAATTTCAATATTTACTAATTGAACTTTCTCAGTAACTGACATTACAAACTCAACCAGAGTTTTTCTCGACTTAGAATCATATGGTGATTATGGAATCAAGGAAATGGTTGAAACCCTTTAAGATATCACCTATAATTTTATTCATCTGAAGTGTGCGAGTTTCAAGAGTCCCACTACATATTAAAGCAAGCTTTTAAACATTTTTCAATGATTTTTGAGGAAGTGATAAAATACCATGTCTTTTGTAAAGAATAAAGATGAACGATCTGTGTATACATGAAGACTACTGGGATCAAGATAATCTTATTCATTATACTTAATTTTGAGGATGTTTAACTATTTGGGAATGATATATTACTATTTGGTAATAACAAAGTGACTGCAAAATAAATTTAATGTTAACGGATTTGGGAGAACCAACCTGCATATTAGGAATACAAATCTATAGAGGTAGGTCAAGAAGGCTGTCAGAATTCTCCAAAATTATGCACCTAGTAACCATCACTGAACAAGATTTTGTATTCAGAACATTTAGAGTGTTTTCATGCTGATGAGACTTGAAGTTCAGATCTCTAAAGATGATCCATCTACCTGCAGCATCCTATCTGATAATGTGTACTTGGGAACTTGAACTTCTGCATGACAGTTATCCAATGTTTGGACAACTTGCTTGATCTGTTTACATGGTTGGCCAACAAGATAGGCACTACTCTATAGTTTAGGAGATTTTGTTTTAGGTTTTAATAAATGCAGAGGTATCTAACTATTATAATGACAGGCTTAGAAAACCCGAATGATTTTTATAAAATAATGGGAAAACAATAAACAAGTAGGAACCGTTTCTGAAAAGTTTGATTTTAGTTCAGGTTTTCTTGCATAAGATTTCAAAGAAAAATTGTCCAAAATTATGTCAGATGTAACACGAATAGATGAAGGGTCAAAGTGCAGAATCCCAATTCGGAAATGGATTTTCCATTTGAGACAATTTTTTTGCATATTTGTTTCTTTGAAGTCCTGACTTATCGACCTTTCAATAACGAACCAAGTGAGGCATGCCAAAGAACCTGCGCCGTCTATTAGATGGAACAAGAGATGCCGTTTAGACGTGCCCAAGACTTTTAAAAGTTTGATCATATAATTATTTGCCCCTGAATGAAAGTAGATGACGAGTTATTTTCCGCTGTCTCAATTATACCTTCTCTCTGGCTTCCTCTGTTAAGGAACTTTCTTAAAAACCGAAAATTTCGCCGTGTGGCTTCAGTGGACAGCCAAAAAGATCTGGGTTCCACAAAGAATAGTACCTTTCTCTCGCAAGAGGGAGTAAACCGAAAAATGATATTAATTTGCAAAGTCGATTTAGGGGATAACCCGATTACATATTCAAGAAGACTGGATAAAGGAGTTCTTTTTTACGCAGAGAAAAACACTAAATAAAGTGTCATGCCAATCTACGCAGCGTTTTATTCTCTGATCACGATAGTTCAGGTGCTCATGAAGTATTGTAGCTCCCGGACCTTGTTCAGAACCTTTTCATAAACAAGCGTCTCGTACTTCTGATACTTAACACCGTCCACAGTATCGATGACGAGACGGTAGTACTGGCCGTTGATGTAGCCCCTGATCATCCGGACGAAGCGCAACTCTTCGTTCGTCTCGCTGTTGTGACGACTGACGGCGAAACGCGCAATGTCCGCGGCATGTTGATAGTCTTCCGGCTTCTTAATCCTAGTCCATCCGGACGTTGTTGGCTCCTCTAAGATGGCAGAAGCCTGCAGGAAGACCGCGGAAAGGAGAGCAGCAAGAAGAAGGATGGATGGAAGTTGGGTCCTCATCGTGCACTCGTATCTTGTAATCGGGTTCTTGAGCTAACCTGACGTTGCTCCCGTTATATAGAGAGAAGAAAAGATTTTCTAAGAGACGCGGGCATAAATAGAAGAACAGGTAATGGGTTTATTCCTTGGGTTTACAGGTAAGCGGTCAAAGCCTAGGTTCCGTCTCTGGCTCAGAACCTTTGGGCGCCACGTCAAATTTCCGAGATCTAGCCATTATAACAAATATTTATAACTACTATGTGGTAATATAAATAATAACCAATGTTAGCCAAAACATTTGCGGATTTTCAATGATCTAATCACAACTTCATCTCTCTCTCTCTTGTTTCTCTCTTCCGTCTCTTCTATCTCCGTTCTTGTTCTTATTTTTGTTCTTGAGGCGTCTCTTGGGCGTCATATCAAATTTCCAAGATCTAACAAAATATATGGAATAATATAGTGAATGGCCTCTCAACCGCATCGGATTTATCCTCACATTTCTGCAAAGAATACACGGTATACCTTGGTGTCCCGTGTCAATCAGAACGGCGCAGAGTCATCCAGAATAATTGAGAGCGCTCGCGAAACCATACTTATCAGAATTCCAAACTGGATCCCAAATAAAGTGAACTGCAGCTCATGGTCAGAACACGTCACCGCGTGAGCCCTTGGTAGTCCAAGAATCATCGAAAGTTAGCATGGTTTTGTTTTCTTGATTGTTTAGATTTTGAGGTTTGACTTCTAATCCTGTTTGATTCTCACGCGGGTTTGTGTCCGGCATCTTAATCTTGTCTGACATTATCGCCCACTCCGTTTAGCTGTGTTTTCAAAATACATTTCTTTGATACAATCAAATATCCCTGGCTGCGAAAAGATTTTCCTCGTAAGATAGGCACTGAGAGCACCCGATAATGACATGCTTAAATAGATTTTCTTAGTCGTAAGTCGTAACGTATTGCCTCGGTGAAGTATATCTACTTGCGTGCGTAGATATAGGTCTCTCTCTCATCAATTTGTCTCAGCGTAAAAGTTTATAGATATCTTATCCTTATTAACTTTCCCTGAAAATTTCCGGATTCATTTTAAATAAATAATTGAATATCATTTTCGATTTATATCTTATTATTCCCTTTCTTTCGGGGCCGCCTTCACATCAATCACAGGCTTGGGCACCGTTTCAAACATGCCCCCCTCGGTCAATTGTTTTCCCGTACAAAACAATGGGCTTTGAAAATCATACGGTTTACCAATCATAATCCTCTATCGTCCCTCGTCCCTCTCTCTCTCTCTCTCTCTCTCTCTCTCTCTCTCTCTCTCTCTCTCTCTCTCTCTCTCTCTCTCTCTCTCTCTCTCTCTCTCTCTCTCTCTCTCTCTCTCTCTCTCTCTCTCTCTCTCTCTCTCTCTCTCTCTCTCTCTCTCTCTCTCTCTCTCTCTCTCTCTCTCTGTCTCTCTCTCTCTCTCTGTCTCTCTCTTTCTCTCTATCTCTATCTCTATCTCTATCTATCTATCTATCTATCTCTCTATCTCTCTATCTCTCTATCTCTCACTATCTCTCTCACTGTCTCTCTCTCACTATCTCTCTCTCCCTGTCTCTCTCTCTCTCACACCTCTGATCTCTTCTTGTTCCTGAGTGAGATCAGTTTCCTTTCAAATCTACACAACGAATGACACTTCGTATGAGAAATCTGTTCCCACACATATATCTGTATAGATATATATATGATAATTTCATCTATCTATATATGTGTCTACTGATCATAGAGACAAGCAAACAGAGATTTTTTTCTCAACATCATCATCTGATGAAGTAATGGGTTGCACAGAGATACGTTAGTTATGGAGTTTGGCGCTTACCTGTGCCCTACAAATTATTTCCTAGAGGAATGTTATCTGATTTTTGATGCAGAATCTTGGATATTCATGCCAAACGATTTCCCTATAAAGATCCCAACATTAACAAGATTTTTCACGATGTTATCTCACTCTTTCAAGTGACCTAGCCTGTAAACCATATATTAAACCCAATGACTTTCTTTGTCTATTGGGATTATCCAACATGCCAGATCAGTCTAGGTAGTCCTATGATAGCCCACACTTTGTATGTGGAAAACTTTTCTGGCAAACATTGATCTACAGAACAGAAGCGCGGTGGTAAAATACCTTTGTCGATAATAAAATACTAATCAATTTTTATGAAATGTATTGTGTGGGGAATAATGTATTTTTAACTCCAGGTTTTTTTACTCAATGAATTTAAATGGAACAAAAAAAATCAGACACTCAGAGAACAGTGGGCCTCATGAAATGGGGAACAGAGCAACATTCGTTCAAGCACACTCGATAATATTAATGATATTTTATGTGGAATATTTTCTGACGCAAGAAGGGACTGTTTATCAATATATCCGCCCACCTGGCCTCTACTTTTAGGAATAGGTGATAATGAATCCTCTTTAGTTGATCTTAATTATTCCCATCATTATAATTAAGATAGACTTAGACTCTACACATTTAGTAACCATTGTTATTGTTGGAGATGGCTTAAGTGGATCACATTCATTGGGATATACAATTGGTAGCTTAATATTATGGAATTATATACATATATATGTCCACTTATTAAGATAATAATCTAACAACCTCCAATTCGGGATATATGTCTAGGGACCCTAGTATAGAAATAACTCTCAAATGGAGGAGAGAAATCATTGAACCTACCGTGAGGAAGGTTCCTAGAAACCTAGGAACCAATTTTTGTGAGGTTAGATAAGGAGAAGAAAGCTCAAGAAGATCGTGATCTTCTCTAGAAGGTCAATAATTTTCCATTAAGGAGAAATTGAGTTATAAATATGATATCAGAAATGCTAAGTTACATATATATGGACATGACATAGTAGATTGAATTTTTATATACTTTTTGAGTTCTATACACATTTAGGTATTATTCGTATATACACATTCATGCTCGTGCCTGAATATGTTCCTAAGGCTTTGGCAAATTGGAACCAAACAACCCATAATGTAATGAGACAAAGATAAACTCACTACAGATGAAGTTTGGACACTAGATGACATACTGGAAGCCTCTTTTCTTCAGCCAACCACAGATAAGAGAGAGCTCCAAAATGATGAGAGAGAAAACAAAAGAGGGTTTTATGCGCAGCATTTATAGCCCCAAAGTGCCTCTTGTCGGGTTTCATGGCATGATTTATACAGCGTAAAATTAAAATCGAATCATAATTAAGCTCCAAAATTTTCATCAATACAAGATGATTGAATCCCCTTGAATGAAATCAAATATATTATCTTTTTTTGTTCCTCGCATGAGTCATCATGAGCCGCATAAATGTTTGGCCTCTAGATATATTCATGGAGTGCTTAACCCGTTCTATCTCCTTTCCTTCAACTCAATGAATGCCACATTCAATCCAGATAACCATCATGATGTTTTAGGCCCACTCACAGAGGATGGCACCCAAGGAGAGGACATGGAGGGATGCTCAAGGAAATACTATGATGGGAATTTTTCTTGGTTTTGTATGCTAGATTGAGAATTCAACATCACTTTACACAGGGGAAATAATACAAATAAAAAGATATTAAATTAAAAAATATGTGATCATATAACCTTATGCAAAAAATATATGCTATCAATGGTTCCTTCTACAAGTCTCTTGTCATTTATACGTCCGGTCTCTAGACGTAACCACACAATCTTTCGAACATTGAATCTCATTGTCATTATCTCAAAAGGTATACTTCTTATAGTCCAAAAGGGTCTCATAACCATCTAGTCACACTAGAAATTACATCTTGGAGAGATATAGGGAAGAAAGAGGAGACACCCAGGTCTATCTTGCATGGTGAGAAACCAGAATTTGGGTTAAGTCATTTTAAGGTTCTGATTATACAACAATATTTGTAAAATGTTCCTTACTTATAATAGGGTAAGTAACAATCAAATCCATACGGAGCAGGTAATGAGAGAGTAAACATAAATTCAAATATATTTTAAAAAATGTTTTTAGGAGATTTTATACTTTTCAATATTTTATACTATTTTCTAGATTTTAAACTATTCTCTAGATTTTAAACTATTTTCTAAAGAGCAAATCAACGAAATGTAGGAAAACTAGTCAAAACTATTTTAAATAAATGAAATAAATGTTCATGTTATTTTTAATAATTTATTATGATTTTACATGTTTTTTTGTATTTTTTTAGGGCAAGAAATAAATTTTAAGGACAAATAGAACCTTAGGCCGCACTTTCGCGACGAAATTGCAACAGAAATAGGAAGTGGACGAAAAAAACTGTAACTTTTGCTACATGAGAATTTTTTAAGTTTCATTTGATGCATTGGAAAGCCTATTCTGTATTCTGTAATGTCGTAGAGAAAATGGTGAGAAAATTCAAATCAAACATTCAGGAGATTACACAAACTTTGCTGTCACTTACCCCAAGGCCAAGTGGTGCTCTTTCTCCAAAAATCTTGATCGCCCATAAATTCTATCTGTCGTGCTCTTGTATAATAAAAATGTATCAAAAACATCTGATGCACTAGGCGTCCAACAACAAGTTGGGAGCAGAAATTCAAGATGAGATACAAAGAGAGGGGAGAAGAGATTTAACAAAAGTGCCCTAAATTTCCCAGCCATTGGATTTAATTACAAGCATTTGGAGAGATAGAATTACTTGATTTCTAGCCTGGATCCACATTCCCTCCCACCCAGATTTAAAAACAGGCCCGTCAAATTCAAATTGAGGGTTAGTTCCACAATTCTTGCCTCTAGTTGACCTGATATTTTAGGAGATTTGAGTGGGCTTCTAGAGTGGACTGCTTGTGTATTAGGCCTTTATTGGCCTTCCAAATTAATTAACTATATCATCATACAGATTAAAAAAAATATCTGAAACCACTCTAAAATGTTAATTTTTTTACCCCCTCTCATTTTGGAACATGAAGGAAGGAACAAAAGGAGTGTTTAAAAGGTATTATGCGATATGATACAATAGTGGGTTAATATAAGTAGGAAGGACTGATAGAGTTCCAATCTAGAATCACAGACCCGACCTACAATGACCCATCTTGATGGAGTTTGGAAAGACAATCACAAAATAAGCTCTCCACTACTCTCTCGTGATGTCTCCTCACGCCCTGATTGGGTTGCGACCCACCCAAGAATTTGGTATCCCTAATTCACCATTGTATTTAACTAAGTTCTGTTTTTCAAATAAAACTCCAAGAAGATGTGAGAAATCCACTAGACTCTAATGAGTCAAGAAGATTTGTCTCAAAAATCAAGAAATATATATAAAAATAGAGCTTAGGAATATAAATCATAAATTTCTCATTTTATCCTTAAATGGTGAATAATGCAAGTAAAAATATAAAAATAGGTGATAAAAAGATGTATAAAATCATAATGTTATTGATATAATTTGATGTTATCACATGGCCACCGTAAAATCCCCCCCCCCCCCTCGTAATCTTTTTGGGACAATTTTCATTAAAGTTCTTAAATTTTCAGAATATCTACCGAGTTAAAAAATATTATATGTGACCCTCTAAATCTAATGGCCTGATAAAATTTATTGAAAAACTTATCAATTAATGATATCATTATCCAGATTAATTTACCCAGGATCAATTTAATCAATTGATAGGTTGAGTTTGCAATTAATGGGCTGCTGAGTCATATTTTCCCATTATGATGCAGATATTAGATGTCGATATTGACTTAGATGCTGAACCATATATAAAAATAGGAATGTTGATATCTGGCTTTATGTATATCCAGATGTCAAATGATGATATAAGATATTGGTTGCTATAGTACGGATATCCATTCGCTAAGTTAATAGACTTTGTATTTAATATTATAATATCTAGGAATATGGATGATGATATCAGATGTGGGTCATGAATATGGGTCATGTCTATAGTTTTCTGCCATTTTGATGTAATTTTTTTAATTTTTCAAATAACTTTCCTATGAATAGAGGAAATTATAATTGTGTGATTAAATATGGTAAACCAATAAAAGATTTTTATATAATTTCAATAAATAAAATATCTAGTTTCCAACTGCACTCTGTGATTTTAATGTTTAATATTTAGTATAACACAAAATGACCAAATTAGGCAGAAAATTAAGTTAATTAACTAGCTCAGACATATGTATATTTCAAATTTTAATTATTAATCTAGTTAATTTTATACATAACAATTTTATTTTTTTGGCAAAAACATAGTATCGAGTACAACTGACCCGTGGGTCATGCTCCTTGTACAATCCCTCCATGCCCAAAACACCACCTAGGGTTTTATTTATGTGAAGATTTAGTGTTTTCTAAGAGTTTGTAGCCATGGAGTGATTGTAAATGTCCAAGGCACATGGACCCCACTCAACCACCTCCAAGGCACAGAGTAAAGACATACAAAAGGGATACAGCCGCAAGTCTCTAAGGAGGCCTTAGATGTTAGTCGATGTTTTCTGGGCCCTCGAAGTCGTCAGTGCTTGGAGGAGGTGTTATCATCGCCACCTTCAAGTTTCATCATAGAAGTTCCGCAATGTAGACAGTGCCTAAGCAGGATGCCTTGGATGCCCCCCTCCAATGCTCCACACAATACACCACAATATTACTTAATTATCTAATTAGTTCATTTACGTTGCTCAGTACCCGTGACCAGTAGCACACGACGTATAGAAAGCAGCAAGTGGCGTACAAACAGAGAATAACAGGTAGCTAGTAGAGAATGAATGACAAAGAGCAGCAAGCAGTGGGTGGCAAGTGGAAAATAACAAGCAAATGAGGGAGCTAGCACTGGGAAGCAAGCAGAAAATGATGGTAGGGCAAGATATCAATTGGCGTGTTGGTGGGCATCAAGAATGGCTTTTTTCCTCCACATGATGGTTTTTATCCATTTTGAATCAGATTCAATTCTTATTAGAGTTGACTCCATTCAGAAGTCAACCTCTAATATTCTTATCAAATTTCATATCTAAGCATAGACAAATTTTATCAGAGTTGACTCAAATCCAAAGTCAACTATGATCACAAGCTGACTTCTAACAAGAGCTGATTTCTAATGAGAGCCCACAAAGATGGGAGGTCGATCTCTAGGCAGAATCAATTTTAATCAGAGTCGGAATCTCTTTACTTGAATCTTAACACCAGTTAAGGATATCTCATTTTGTGGAACATACATTAATGGGCCCCACTATCATAAAGTCCATAAAGCAATGCATGTGCCTAATGCACGACCACATGGAGGAGGAGGTGAAGAAGTAATGGGATGATGTCAAGTGAGTGTCGTTCAATGCAGATGTATGGACTACAGAGATGGTATTAGCTTGTTGGGTGTTATTGTTCATTGGGTGGACACAAAGTTGGTGTATCAGGATTGATTTAACATCTGAGAGTTTATCAGAAAATATGGCATCAACAATATGGCACCGCTTATTGTCCTGATTTGAGAGGAGTTTGGTCTATGAAGAAATGTTTAGATCTTTCACAAAAAATTGGGAGGCCTCACATAGATCTTAGAATGTTTCTTTTGTCCGGCTTATATTGCGACAAGTAATAATGTCTTTGCAAACAAGAGGATGTTAGCAGTCATCATGAAGAAGTTAAAGATTATCAACCATATGTTTACCACCAAGTGTCATTTTTCATGTGGCATATGTTACTTACATCCTAAAAATCATAATCTAGGTGACAATGAATAGCTTCTCCATTCATTCCATCGTGGTGCTAGGGTTCAAAGAAGGTGTTGTGATGAGGATAGTTTATCAGTATGATAATAATGAGGATATGTATACGCAGAGGACCAATCAATGCTTGACGAAAATGAAAGTACATGATGTTTGGTTTCCTAAGGAGGCACAATGATGAGGTGTAAATGCCAGTGCATATCATTTGAAGCTCCACCGGGTGATAGCAAGAGTATGTCAAGGTGTGTTGAGATCACGTTGACGAGGCAGACAATAACATGGTGATCTTGAACTGTCTGACAATGTTGGAACATCATATATGGCATGATATCTACTTTTTGAAGGAATGTGATGCCATACATGAGGTTTCAATGAATTTCAGAAAATGAAAGTGGGCATAGAACAAAGGGTGGGTGGGAATAATACTTTTTTCATCCTCAGGGAATTCTGTGTACTTAAACCAGGCCTCCAGAAGTGGAACCACTCAAACATGGTGGTTGCATGAATGGCAATGGACTACAACCTAAGGAAATAAATGAACTTCTTGAGGGAAAATGAAGCCATCACAACAATGTCACTAATAGGCCACTTCATTAAGGGATAAATTTTTGTTCAGAGGGTGAAAGAGGCAATAGTCACCTATGTTCAAGATCTCTTGCCCCATGACTCATCATCACATGATATGGTTTGTCCAACTCAGGAAAACAACTCCCAAGAAAAAAAGTTGAAGGCTGGTTGTAGATCACTATTGAGAAACCTCCATCTTTCAACTGCCGTCGGGTCAGCTGTGTAGGAGTTAAATGCATATCTGAAACAGTGCATATGCTCTATCTTGGTGATCCAACATGGGGATAAACGGTTCCCCACAGTTACAAGGATTACAACTGTTTATTCTCTATTTGTGTGACAAGTGCTGGGGTGAAGTGGTTTTTCTTGGTGGTGAATGTTGTATTCAGGTACAAGAAATAACAAATATCCTCTATGTCCATTGAATCACTTGACATGCTGAACTGCTGGCTCTCATCATGTTCATAAAAATGGCTCTCATCAGGTTGAGTTGTCTTGATTTTTTTTAATATAAACCTCTAATGCGTGCGCTAGAATTTCGTTCAGCAACCATTTTTTTTCATTCATGTTTCTTTGTTTTAGATCAGTATGTGGGTGATGACCAGGTCAATGCAAATCCCTAATGGAACGACCTCTCCTTTCATTGTGAAACATGGATTGGCCATGGAGAATCTTAGGGTCTGAGCCTTCATTTCTTTATACATATGCAAATGTGTTTTATTTTGCCATAGATTACATGTCAAACTTCACAAATATGATGAAATGATGTACTTCAGCTTTTAGTTTTTTTATCAGTAGACTATCATGTAAGCCTTAAATTTAAATAAGATTTGATGATGTAAAATTTCAGTCAGATGCATTTATTCTTTCAACTTTAAGGTCCTCTTTAAATTTTAACCCTGTATACATCTTGAGGTCCGTGCCATTTAATGTGTTATCTTTAAAGTCATAAAAAACTAAGGGGAATAGGCCAAAAAGATATTTCATATACACCTTCACTTATTTAACTATCATGCCAAATTGTGCAATTTTTTCAATAAATTAAGAAACAAAAGCAAGAAAGTAAATATTCGTTACTATCCTAGACCTTTCACAATGATGAATCCATGAACATTTCTCAGAATAAAGGTGGATAGCAAGACTCATATCAATAAACCCCAAGGACCACACATTTTTACAGTAAAGTTTCACTCTAAAAGAAGGGGTCATGTATCTGATGGTAAAGCTGACATCTGGGTTCCACCTTTAGAGGAAGAATGAAAAATCTAAAAAAATGTTGCCACTCTTTTACCTGGAAGATTTGGTGTACGAAGAATAATATAAAAACTTTAATAGTTAACATGTCAACTATTTGATGTACTAAATACGCTATGGGTTTTTAAAATAGTAGTTGTAAATCTGCAGCAGACAATTAGTGTATGTTACCATTTATACTAATATTCATGCATTTTTTTACAAATTTCCTGAAGTTTAACATTTGTAAGCCTTTTAATCTAAATCCAAGCAAATTTGCAGCTGTTCAACTATCTGTTCTCCATTCGCCTTGTAACTCAATTTTCTCCGTATTTAGATCATATGAAGACCATTTGTCTATCCCATTCTCTTTTTTTTTTGAAAAAATTTATCCTATTCTCTTTTGATTTCTCATTCCCTGGAATTTAACTTAAAAGTCACTCTTCTTCAAGCTATTTGTCACTCCCTCTCTGTGTTTGCTCTTGTTCTCACATTTGATTCAGGTCTGGAACAGAATATCCCCTACTGTTCCAAGGGCAGAGATAATTGATGACTCTTTTAGTTGGTATGAAAATCACAAAGAGAGAAAAAGAAAGAGAGAGAGAGAGAGTGAGTGAGAGACAAATAACTTACTGGGTCTAGAAGGCAGAGCAATATAAGATGCCCGCACAAATGCAGTTTGCATGAGTTTTCTATATCACCCTCAATGGAGGATGCCTTCCAGTTAGAGATTTCTGGTCACAAAAGCTTCAACCCGCCGGTGACCTCGTCCACCATGTCATCAGGACCTGCAGAATAACACATCTTCGTAAATTAAAGTACAATCAAATCTCTAGTTCTTGAGATCAAAGTGAAATTAATGATCAATGATTATGACATGGAAAATTATACAACCAACTTTTGCAGCAAATAAACGTTAAATTTCAAGTTTCACTCATTTTCTAACGCTTAGTTATGCTCAATTTCAATATGTACAATTTTCTCTTAATTTGAGGAAATTAGGCATGCGCAAATTAAAAAGATTATTCTATTGGACATGGGTGCATACCAAGAATAGCCATCACTGTTCTCGAATCTGTAAAAAATCAGAGAAAAGACGGTTGAGTACGAATCCGGAGCTGCTATTTTACTAAAAAAAGTAATGATCTGATAATCCTGGATTCTAACTCATTCAAGTAAGGACTTCTGATTCTACCTGTGGAAAATGGAGTCAGACAGAGATCAAATATGTTAAGGGAAAAATTAAGAGAGTGATTCAGACAGGAGTTGGCAGACAATGACAAACTCTTCATCATCAGTATCTTCATGCCCCAATTCTGTCACCTGCTCAGGGTACAAGATGAATGTTGCGACCCCGATGAGATGATGATGACGACACCATTCATCATCATCATCATGGTCCTAAAGATAATATAAAACTTAATAGGAACAGACAGGTGGTTAGAAATAGAGAGAGAGAGAGAGGAAGAGAGAGAAAGAGAGAGATAGAAAGGAGGAGAGAAAAGAGAGGAAAGGTGAGCAGGAGAGGTTTGAAGGGGGGAGAGAGAAGGGATGGAAAAGGCTACTCACTTGGAGCTATCTGGGTCCTTCCTGCATCTATGGTAATATGCGTGGGCAGCTTCAGAGACTTAGCTCTTGCCTGCCAAAAGAGGAAGTATCATCTCAAGATACACAAAAAATTCAGACTTATTAAACGCGATCACAGAAATATACTAAGATTTTAGCTTACAGACACACCTAAGTATCTTGAGAGAATAATGAATAGAAGCAAGAAATGAAGGATACCTGTAGGTAGCACTACCTCACTGATTAACCTCGTGATATTTTTCCAAATAAATTCGATACAGGGAATGACTGCTCAAGATGGAACAATTAATGGAGAATGTGCTTTTTCCAATTCACTTTCTTACCTTTAAAACTAATAATTCTTCGTCGCTTTCAATCTTCAAGACTACTTTGACTTGCCCACAGAGTTCCCATCTACAAGGGCGCATATAAACAGTAAATCACCGAAGTCAGGAAGTATATTTCTGATCATGATGTAGGTACAATTAAATAACCTCGCCAATGCCTTTGGTGCCCTGCGGTTGAGTTTCTTGAATAAACCTAGGGTTGCGTGGCTGAGAAAAAAGAATTAAAAAAAAGATTTTTAAGAGCTATTACTCTATAAAAAGTAACAGAAAATGACATATGGCTGAATTTATGAGGATTTTCTATAATTCTATTCAGGAAATTTTTAAAAACTAGTAAAATCAACTAAGATATCCCAAACTTCAGAATATCACTCACCAAGGTTAATATTGGTGTTCGCCAATCTCAACCCAGTATCAGAGGACGATACCAGGAAGGATGCTGTACCGAACATTGGAAATGGAAAATCTGAGACCCGTCTTAACCGAAATCTGGATATCAGACAATAATATCAGATATTGGTTGCTACAATACCGATATCCGATACCGTTATCCATCCTGATGTCGGCATGTGTCTTCGTCTCAGGGGTTGGATGAAAATATTGGATATCAGTATTTAATGTTGGATTTTTTGATATCTGACATATATAATTTTAAACTTAAAACAAATTTTCAAATTTATTATGAAACATTTGAATACATATTTAAGCATAGAAGGCATATAAATCATTGCCATTGAATTTAATGAATAATCAACAATAAAAGACTGGTTGAGCTCCGTCAAAATCCAACTTCAAATTAGATTAGCCTGGCCCGGCCCAAAATCGGCAAGTCTCACCGAACTTGAAGCCCACATGGATTTAGACAACAGATGCTTTCTAGATTGCAGATCATTTCACATCTCAGTCCTTTGAAAATATTTAAACTGTTTTTTAGTTTTATTTTTTCCGTCTGGCCCTTAGATTTCAAACCAACAATCAGATATCGATATCTGGATACGGACTTTCAGTGTGGATTTTGATATTGGGTCCGGTATCCAATACCAGCATTCGCCACGTCCTGACTCCATTCTGATATTTGGTATGGGATGGATATTCGATATCCAGTATTTGAAACCATCTCCATTATCGGATATTGGGCGGATATCAGACGGGTGAACACTAGTTAATATAACAAAGAACTTCAACCTAAATACAATTAATTTCATTATCCCAGAATGTTTTCATCACTAGTGAAATCTACTGATATTAGCATCAATATCAACAGTAACACTAATATTAACATTTACATCAACATAAGCATTTACAACCACCTTAACATAAACATTTACCATGATCAAACAGTAAATGATAGGTCTATACTCTAATATTTAGCTGACAAAATCCCACGTTAACAGATGAATTGACCCAAACAATAGCTCGTCTCAGTGAATACCAACGTATTCATGAATCCGATTATGAATGAAGGATGGTAATTACCTACCTACATTGAGCAGCAATCTTCCCTTTCCCCATCTTCAAATCATTTCTGACAACAAGCACCTGCGAAAAGGGAAACCGCAATGGAAAACAACCAGTCAGCTTAATAGTAACAGCAAATGAGAGATCCCAGAAAAATCCTTGAAATCCTTGCTTTCTTACTCTCTTTCTCAGCCCAACATGCTCACCATCTTGAAATATTTTAGCAGCTATGCAAAGATATGTATCTTCATTTTTACAATTAGGGTAGACTTGGCCTCTAGACATTATTAGCCATCACTCTTAAATTCAATTACCTAATCCCATAGTTCCCATAAATGGATCATTTTAATAAAAATTAATCTACAAAAAATATAAACCAAAATCAACTTAGGAAATTTGAACTTAACATCTTAGCCCAACAGACTCACCATTGTGAAATCTTATAGCACCTCTGCAAGGTTATCTACCTCAATAACTACAATTACCAGTCACCCCACTTAAATTTAAATTCTTAATCCCATAGCTCTCTCTTTACCAGAGATTCAATGATAGCGTACAATCTACATTAATACAAATCAGAATTATCCCAACGCAGGAAACTAAAAAGTAACATCGTAGCCCAGCAGACTCACCATTGTGAAATCTTATAGCACCTCTGCAAGGTTATCTACCCCCATAACTACAATTATCAGTCACCCCACTTAAATTAAAATTCTAAAACCCATAGTTCTCTCTTTTCCAGAGATTCAATGATAGCGTATGTTGACATTATTTTCTCTTCTCCTCTCTTTGTCTTAGCCCATTAAGGGCCCTATCTCTAATTAGCCCATTAGGGCTCCCTATAAAACCCTTGTAATCCCATTGTTTCAGTATCAAGAATTGAGCTTTCTTGTTTTCATGGTATCAGAGCCATAACTATAACCCTAATCCCGGCGTGGTCGTGTGCCGTTCTCGGCGGTCTTCTCCCGGCCGTCTTCAAGCACTCCGGCCTCCTCCTTCTGCGAGTGGCCGACTCTGCATCCTGCGCAGAGTCTTCTGTGCACACAGAATCGATCGACTCTGCGCCAGACGGCTGCTTCGCGCGGCCTATTCTGTGTGCTACGCTGCTGTTTCGGGCGGCCGATTGTGCGCTCAGCGGCTGCCTCCCGCGGCCAATTTTGTGCATTGAACGGTTGCCTTTGTGCGGTCGATTCTGTGCATCAGGCGTCTGTCTTCGTGCGGCAGATTTTACGTGCGAAAGGGCTGTGTGCTGAATCATCCTGTCTGTGTGCAAAGCCTTTCTCAGTGCAATCGCCTCCACGTGTGCAGACCGTCTTTGGATTCTTTATCTGGGTGCATTCAAGATGTCCATGGAGAATCCTACGGATGGTGTTCGTCCAGACGTCCAGGCCTCTGATGTGACGCCGGGATCTACGTCATCCAGTCGTGATCGATCGCCTACTACACCGGCGCCTTCTCTTGAACCAGGAAATTGGTCTGCCTCGACTGGACCATTCTCTTTGCCCAAGATGCCTCCTGACGGAATGTTCACTGGCTTCAACTTGCTTCAATGGCGCCAGTATGTTCAGATTACCCTTAAGGGTCGTCTGATGCGCCATTTGCTTGAGGACGGACCACCCAGAACGGATCCCAAGTATTACGACTGGTTGGATGTTGAAGGTGTGGTTCACCGCTGGCTATTAGACAGCATTTCACCCAACCTCAAAGGTGAATTTCTGTCTCTTGAGTCTGCCCGAGCTGTGTGGGAAGCGGCCCTTGATAGCCACTCCAAGAAGCATAATATTGCCACGCTGTATGAGCTAGTACATCGGGCCGTCAATCTGCGTCAAGGTGACAGGACTGTCATGGAGTACAGCACTGAACTCATTTGTCTCTGGAATGAGATCGATCACTACATGCCTCCGGACCCTCATTCAGTGGATCGAAAGTACACTCTTCAACTTCGGGTTTTTCAGTTCCTTATGGGACTTAACCCTGAATATGAATCGGTACGGGCTCAGCTCATACACCGGGAGAAAGAGCTTTCCTTCAAGGATGCGCTCCGCAGTGCGAGAATTGAAGAATCACGCTTTCAGCGGACCCAGACCACGGCTTCAGCACTTGTAGCACACTCGTCTTCCTCCACGCGTCCCTTGATGACGATCACACCAACTGGAGCAGGAGCTTCGCCTCGTGGTCCGTCTACTCGGACTGAGGAATCCTCCAAAGGTGATCCTTCCCTTTTCTGCAATTACTGCAAAAAGAGGGGTCACTCTAAGGAGACGTGTTTTAAGCTTCAACGGAAGCGAATGCAACAGAGCAATCTCGCTACTGTCACCCCTTCTGTCAGCCAAGTGCCAGCGCCTGGTCAAGTGCCTATGCCTTGTGGTCTTCTCCCGACGAATGCCTCTCCTCCCGGCCTTACACCTGAAGAAGTGGAACGTCTTCGGCGATTGCTTGATCCTCCCCTCGTGGGCTCTTGCTCTCTAGCCCATGCAGGTACGTCCACCATTCCTTCTACACCTCCATCAACTTCTGGAAACTCTCCATCATCATCCACTTGGCTTCTTGATTCCGGTGCTACGGCTCACATGACACCCAATCCTCGAGCTTTTGTGACTTATCAACCCGTTTCCGGCTCCTCCAAAGTTAAAACGGCTTCCGGCGATCTTTTCACTGTGGCTGGGATTGGTCGTGTGGCTCTCTCTTCTTCGATGAACCTCACTCAAGTCCTTCATGTTCCCCGTCTTGCTCATCATCTTCTCTCTTTATCTCGCCTTGTTCGCGATCTAAACCACGATCTTACATTCACTCCTAATGCCTGTTTTTATCGTGATAAGGTGTCGGGGAGGACGATTTCCATTGCTGAGGAACATGAGGGCCTCTATCTCGTTCGATCTCCTTCGTCCCCCCTTGCTGTTGCTGCCGCTGCTGTTTCCCTTTCGGCATCTCATGAGCGTTTGTGGCTTCTCCATCGACGTCTCGGCCATCCATCTTTTGCTACTCTTTATCGTTTATTTCCAAAACTCTTTCAAGGTCATTCTGTGGACCGCTTTGTTTGTGACGCTTGTCGAGTTGCGAAACATCATCGTACCACGTATCCTATTTCTTCTTCTCATTTGACGACTCCTTTCTCTCTCATTCACACCGACGTGTGGGGACCATCCCCTGTTCATAGCACTTCCGGTGCTCGGTGGTTATGCGTTTTCATTGATGACGCTACTCGTTTCACGTGGGCCTATCTATTGAAGAATAAATCTGAGATATCTCTTGTTATTCCCCAATTCTATTCTCTCATTCAAACCCAATTCTCTACCTCCATTCGTCGCTTCCGCTCCGACAATGCTAGAGACTATGTCAACTCCACGTTAAGCACTTTCTTTCAAGAAAAAGGCATTATCCATGAAACCACGTGTCCATACACACCCCAGCAAGATGGTGTTGCAGAACGAAAATTCCGTCACATTTTTTAAATGACTCGGAGCCTTTTATTTCACATGCATGTGCCAAAGTATTTTTGGGGTGAAGCTGTCTTAACCGCCATTCATCTTCTCAACCGTCTTCCGTCTCGAGTGCTTGATTATTCTACTCCCATTGCCTGTCTCCAGTATTCCTTCCCAAAAAATTTCTCTTCGAACCAATCTTACCCCTCGTGTCTTTGGTTGCGTTTGCTTTGCGCCTAACCACCATCTTGGTCGTGACAAGCTTGATCCTCGTGCCATCCAATGTGTATTCGTTGGCTATTCTTCCACCCAAAAGGGTTATCGATGTTATCATCCCCCCTCTCGTCGATTTATCGTCACCAAGGATGCTACCTTTGACGAATTCACTCCGTATTACCCCTCTTCTTCTCCAGTTTCACCTTCTTTACCACCTTCGTCAGATCCTCTTGAATTTCTTATTCTCCCTCACACATCTACTTCTTCACCAGTCTCCAGTCCTTCCCCGCCTGTTCCTCCCGACGAGCCTCCACTTGCTAACACCTCGCCCTCCGGTCCTCTGCCCGCACCACTCTTGGATCCTCCTGTCCCTTCCGTGGCTCCTTCTCCAGTCCTTACCGACGATTCATTCTCTGCTCCATCGAATCCTCCTGCAGCTTCCCTATCGGATTCATCTATTCCTCTCTCTGGCGTTCCTTTACCTATCCGCCGTTGCCCGCCAGAAAAACGTTATGGTCTCACTCTTGCTCGTCGCAAGCCTCGTGTTCCTCCCACTCCCGAAGCTCCCTCATCCTCCTCCGCCAATCCTAAAGAAAATCCTTCATTAGCCCTGGTGTCTTGCCCTCATCCTTCCCCATTGTATCCATTTGAAGCATCTATCTCATCTCATCGTCTCTCCCCATCCTACCATGCTCTTCTCACCTCCCTTGACGCTATCTCCCTTTCGAAGACGGTGGACGTTGCCCTATCGCTCTCTCATTGGCATCGGGCTATGGAGGAGGAGCTCCACGCACTCGCTTTAAATGATACATTGGATCTGGTTCCTCTACTGCCGGGCAAGCCCTTGGTTGGCAGTCGTTGGGTTTATGCTGTCAAGCACAATTCCGATGGCTCTATTGAAAGTCACAAGGCACGTGTTGTGGCGCAAGGGTTTACACAGCAATATGGCATTGATTATCAGGAAACGTTTGCTCATGTAGCCAAGATGAACACTGTCCGGATTCTCTTGGCCCTTGCTGCAGACCGTGGCTGGATATTGCAGCAGTACGATGTCAAGAACGCTTTTCTTCATGGTGACTTGACTGAGGAGATCTATATGGCCTTACCTCCTGGATATGCCTCCTTAGTGCCGTCTACTCCGAGCTCTGTTGTGTGTCGCCTGAAGAAAGCGTTGTATGGCTTGAAGCAATCTCCTCGTGCTTGGTTTGGCCGTTTCACCGTGGCCATGAAGCACCGTGGATATCGCCAGTGTAATGGAGATCACACCCTCTTCTACCGTCATTCCCCGTCAAGGGGAGTTGCTATTCTTCTCGTGTACGTGGATGACATTATCATCACAGGTGATGATACGGAGACCATTACTCAGCTGGCTATGTATTTGTCTTCGGAGTTTGCTATCCGTCATCTTGGTCCGTTACGGTATTTTCTTGGGATCGAGGTGGCTTATTCTTTGAGTGGGATTTTCATCTGTCAGCGGAAATATACGGTGGACCTTCTTTGTGAGCTTGGAAAGGAGGACTCCAAGCCTATTTCGACGCCGATTGCTGCAAATCATCGACTTAGTGCTGATGAGCATGAAGACCTTGCTGAGCCCGGACAGTATCGAAGACTTGTGGGCAAACTGCTTTATCTCACCCACACTTGTCCCGACATTGCATATTCAGTGGGTGTTCTTAGTCAGTTTATGCAAAACCCTCGAATAAGCCATCTTCATGCTGCCCATCGACTCCTTCGTTGTCTGAAGAGCACCATTGGCCGTGGACTGTTGTTTCGTCGTCACAGTGGTCTGCGCCTAGAAGTCTACACTGATGCAGATTATGCAGGGTCTGTGGTTGATCGCCGGTCTACCTCTGGGTACTGCACTTTCTTGGGAGTCAATCTTATTACTTCGAGGAGTAAGAAACAGAAAGTGGTATCCCGATCAAGTGCTGAAGCGGAGTTCCGTGCCCTTGCGCATGGTCTTTGTGAAGCACTTTGGATTACCAAGCTTCTTCGTGAGCTACAGTGTCCAGTTTCTTCTCATGTTCAGCTGTTTTGTGACAACAAATCGGCTATCAGCATTGCTCATGATCCCGTCCAGCATGATCGTACAAAGCACATTGAGATTGATCGACATTTCATTAAAGAGAAGCTTGAGTCGGGAAATTTCTGCACGCCATATGTTCCGTCAGCTGACCAACTTGCAGACATCTTCACCAAAGGGCTTCATGCCCCTAGGTTTGAGGAGCTCTATGTCAAGCTGGGTGTGGAAAACATCCACGCTCCAGCTTGAGGGGGAGTGTTGACATTATTTTCTCTTCTCCTCTCTTTGTCTTAGCCCATTAAGGGCCCTATCTCTAATTAGCCCATTAGGGCTCCCTATAAAACCCTTGTAATCCCGTTGTTTCAGTATCAAGAATTGAGCTTTCTTGTTTTCAGCGTACAATATACATTTTTACATATCAGAATTATCCCAACATAGTAAACTAAAAAGTAACATCGTAGCCCAACAAACTCACCATTTTGAAATCTTCCAGCATCTTTGCAAGGTTATCTACCTCCATAACTACAATTATCAGTCACTACACTCGATTAAAATTCTTAAATCCATACTTCTCTCTTTTCAGGGATCCAATGATAGCGAAAAATCTAAATTTATACAAATCAGAATTATCCCAACACAGTAAACTAAAAAGTAACATCCTAGCCCAACAAACTCGCCATTTTGAAATCGTCCAGCATCTTTGCAAGGTAATCTACCTCCATAACTACAATTATCAGTCACTACACTCGATTAAAATTCTTAAATCCATAGTTCTCTCTTTTCCAGGGATTCAATGATAGCGAAAAATCTACATTTATACAAATCAGAATTATCCCAACGTAGTAAGCCAAAAAGTAACATCGTAGCCCAACAAACTCACCATTTTGAAATCTTCCAGCATCTCTGCAAGGTTTTCAATCTCCAGAGGAACGACCGCCAATGGGATTGTCTTTGCCTGCCGCGTACCGGAAACTTTCTCTTCTTTCTTGTCATCATCGTTTGCAAACTTTGCCTCTTGCAAAGACGCGACAGAAGTTGATTCTGGCAACGGGTTATTACCCTTGACTGCGGATCTCATCCAGGAGACAAAACGATTGCAAGAGAGAGTTTTTGCGCTGGAATCTGCAAGAATATAGCCGATTGCGAAGCAACTCGCGCCTATGAGCAGCGTAGAGGTCACGCTAAAAATGGAAACCTCCATCGCTGCCGCTTCCGCCGCTCTTTCCCAGACGAATTCTTACCAATTCCTAATTTTTTTTAATGGGTTTACGATGAAATCACTCATTAAATGGAATTTTGTAAAAGGGTTTAGGATGAAATCTCCAAGTATTTGTTCTTAGCAGGTTGAATCTTTGTTAAGGTTACAATAAACATCAAATCTCCAAGTATACTTTGGAAATCTGGGATATGGGTACAATAAACATCACTCTTCAATTCTAATTTTTTTAATGGGTTTAGGATGAAATCACTCATTTAATGAAATTTTGTAAAAGGGTTTAGGATGAAATCTCCAAGTATTTGTTCTTAGCAGGTTGAATCTTTGTTAAGGTTACAATAAACATCAAATCTCCAAGTATACTTTGGAAATCTGGGATATGGGTACAACAAACATCACTCTTCAATTCTAATTTTTTTAATGGGTTTAGGATGAAATCACTCATTTAATGAAATTTTGTAAAAGGGTTTAGGATGAAATCTCCAAGTATTTGTTCTTAGCAGGCTGAATCTTTGTCATACTTTGGAAATTTGGGATATGTGTACAATAAACATCACTTTTCAATTCTAATTTTTTCAATGAGTTTAAGATGAAATCACTCATTCAATGAAATTTTGTAAAAGGGTTTAGGATGAAATCTCCTAGTATTTGTTCTTAGCAGGCTGAATCTTTGTCATACTTTGGAAATTTGGGATATGTGTACAATAAACATCACTTTTCAATTCTAATTTTTTTAATGAGTTTAAGATGAAATCACTCATTCAATGAAATTTTGTAAAAGGGTTTAGGATGTAATCTCCAAATATTTGTTGTTAGCAGGCTGAATATTTGTCATACTTTGGAAAATCTGGGATATGGGTACAAAATTTACTATAGCATCGATCACATGGGTACATCTAGAGCATGGACACATGAACAACTTGAAAATATCATTCCAGGAAACAAAATGAGAGTGTAATGATTTCTACACAAGGTGATGTGATCATCTAAGGTATAATAGTTTGACTCTGAATTGTTTTTCCCCATTATGTTCCTTGAAATTGGATTCCAAGTAGTCAACCAAAGCTAAAGAACACATCAATTTTTAAATAAATATCTTCCATGTAACCACATTTTATTTACAAAAATGCAGGAGGCATATATTAATCATAATTTGATTTTATTCTTTCATATATATTGCCTACTAAGTTTCAATTATCTACGATATTAATATGATGTGAGAAAATAGTATATGTAATAAAAATTAAATGAAACTTGCATAAATAAGCTCATTTCATTTATTGAGTATATATGTGTCTCCATTTGTGACTGTATTACAGGTGACTGAATTAATGAGCTACAATTCTTTGAGTATTTCACTTATAAATTTATGATAACTGCATTAACAAGTTTACGGGACCAGTTTCAAGATAATTTGTGATATCTTGTGTGTCGTATTATCATTGAAATTATTGGGATGACTTTTTAAGTCTCAAAATATAAATAATACTTTGATACAGCATAACAATGCATAAGGAACATTGATTTTGGATCAGAAATTTAAAAAAAAAACAAACAAAAATATATGAGAGTATTGTGTTCTGATCTGAGAAGGTTTGAGAGACATAGATGGAAGACATATATCAAAAAGATAAGTCCAAAATTATATGATATAATTGTAATAAGTATGTATATATTCTCTAACGAATGTCAAAGTGACATAGGGATGAGAAGGCACATGTTAAATTTACTGCTAACTTGAATCTATATTTGAATTAATTATGAATTTGGTGCACTTAATATATCGTTAATTGTTAGTTGTAGAGTTTATTTAGATCCTGAGATAGAATACTCTAAATGAACCTATTGTAGAAATCTTGTAGACACATTGTAAGATACTCCAAGGGAAGTGTCCATAGGCTACTGCATAACTCTATTTTATTATTATACTTGATAGAACATCCTGGTTTGTGTAATTCATGCCTCCTTTTCCGCACGACACTAACTTTTTGTTGAATGTTTCTTCTCCTTTTTATTTTTCTTGCTCCACATTTGTTATCTGATTTTATTCTTATGCATTATGGATAAACAAATGGAATATCGTTAAAGGTGAATGCAAATAATTGCTATTACTTATGGAACATCATTAAAAGTAAATGGACAATGATGGATGAATCAGATTTTTGTTTCTGATAAGTCCAACCTTAGTGATAATATAGTTGTCGAGGCAATTATAGTTCAATATCAATTATAAAAAATTAAAATATTCATTGAAACAGTATTTAGAATGATTTTCCCTTAACTACTACATAAATAAGATATAGTAAGTAACGTTTTCAACCAGTCCGTCATAAGTGGTAGAAAATGAAGGAAAAGTGGAGGAAATGTATGGTGATGATGGACAAGACGTAGATCTAGGTTCCTAAATTGCTGATGATCGTGTCTTGAGCCTCCACTTCCTCATCCCCTACTTGTATCTTATATTTCTATAAGAAAAAGGATGATTAGAGGATGAACAATTTTAAAAAATTATGGTATAATAATACTCCTATTCTCCTTGTAAACTAGAGTGACCACAAATTAGAACCATTTGCATATCACACTATTTTATTTCCATTGTTTTATAAGATAAATTATGTGTTGCTTCATCTAGATTCGTACAAAACTGAAATATATATATATCAAGAGGTTCATCTTTCAATGAACTATGTGCAAGTTTTTTAATTTGTGTGCATATTTTTGTCCGAGAAAGTATGTTCATCCCAACTTAGAGCTTAATTATAGAGGCACTAATATTCTAATATTTAATATAGAGTTGTTACCTCAAAGCGCGTTAAAAGAAAATAAATTAATTCACTTGGAATGTGATGACCGTCAAGTCAAATGGAAAAAAAAAGAATACCGACGTAAATTACAAAATCCTGACCCCTACTTCACGTGTTCTATTAAAACCCTAGCCTCATTTTTTATCAGAAAAAAAAAAAATTGTCGTAGAAAAAAAATACAGCCCATGAACTGCCAGGCTGTAATTTCTAATAAAAATTTAAAAGCCGAAAAAGAATGCAGCTAGTGTCAGAGTCTTTTGTCGGCTACCGGCTGATCCTCACGTGCTCATTATCTCGGACACGTGTCGAAATCTCTGGCCCACACAGAGTCCGCCACGTCAAGGAGTTGCGCAGTGAAATATCGCACGAGTTTCACGTGCTTTATTTTACCCCATTAATTTTTAATTGTATTCTGGTCGGGGTTACTGTCAGTTGGCAGGGGAAAGGGCCAATAAATAGGCGGGTTTGCGGATTTACTTGGAAGGGGGGGAAGGGAAAGGCGAGCGGAGAAGACGACGATGGCGGAGAAGAGGGAGAGAGGCGACGAGGAGCAGCGCGGTCGGAGGAGGGATCGGGAGGAGGAGGCGGAGAACGAGCTTCTGTACGAGATTCCGAAGAAGCCGAGCAGGTGAACTTCGATCGATCGATCTGATCTTCTTTTTCGCTCTGATTTTATCCATCCGGACGAGAAATCGAGGAAGAATTTCGATTTCTGATCGTGATATGTCCGCTGAATCTGTGCTTTTTCCGCGATTGGATTGATTTATTGATTTTGCGTGTTGTTCGCGGATCTGCGGTGATTTTTCCGTGATTGAATTGATTTATTGATTTTGCGTGTTGTTCGCGGATCTGCGGTGATTTTTCCGTTCGATCGGTTGTCTGTCTTTGCCCGGATTTCGATCTTCGCGGCGGAGGAATCGAGAAGTATTAGTTTGTGGCAGTGGCTTCGCTTCCGAATCGGCGGTTGAGCCTTGACCGGTCGATTTATTGATTTTTTGTGTTGTGCGTAGATCGCCGGCAGTTTTTTAGTTTGATTTTCTTTCCTTTTGGGACTGATTTTAATCCGTTCCGACGAGAAATCGAGGAAAAACTTCGACTCATGCCGTGTCCACTGAATATGTGTTTTTGCGGTGATATGATCGATTTATTGATCTTGTTTGTTGTTCGCGGATCTGCGGTGACTTTTCCGTTCGATCGGTAGTCTCTTTTTTAGCTGATTTTGATTTATCGGGCGGGGAAATCGAGGAGGAGCTTTGATTTCTGGTTTCTGCTTCCCTACCTTATCGGCGGTTTTAGACCTATTTCTTGATATTTCATGTTGTTCTTAGATCCCCGGCGGTTTGTCTTCCATTCGACCTCGATTTTTATCCGTCGGGACGGGAAATCGAGGCGTTAGCTTCTGGATCGGTGATTTTGCTGCTATCTGGTCG
This sequence comes from Wolffia australiana, assembly GCF_029677425.1. NCBI lineage: Eukaryota > Viridiplantae > Streptophyta > Magnoliopsida > Alismatales > Araceae > Wolffia > Wolffia australiana. Next base: position 3,954,339 of record NC_135838.1, read on the forward strand.
ATTTTTCAATCTCTCGCATCGTTCGTAGATCACCGTAGGTCTTTTCTCTGGATCAACCGTCCTTTTTTGGACTGATTTTGATCCATCCGGACAAGAAACCGAAGATCTAGGACCTCAGATCCGCGTCGATCTGTTCGATTTCTGAATTTGTCATGTTCTTGGCAGATCGCCGGCGTCTGTTACAGCATCGATTCTCATGGAAAACGGAATCTCGCAGTTGACGATTTTCTACAAGGGGGACATCTGCGTCTACGACGATGTTCCTCCGGAGAAGGTAAATCCGATCGCCTCGGCTGTTGGTAATCCGATTTGATCGATCTGATAATCTTTCTCTGGATGTTCTTCCTCTGCAGGCGCAGGCGATCATGCTCATCGCCGCTGCCGCCGCCAATGGCTTGGTTGTCTCCTCCTCCAACAGCGTCGCCAACGGTGGCACCATGGCCACGTCGCCATCGCTGATCTTGTCCAGATCTTCGTCGTTCCAGAGCTCCTCTGCAGGTTTCCCAGAGGCGCCGGCGACACAGAATCTCCTCCCCGGCGCCGCCAGCACGATCTGCAAACTTGAAGCAGGTGATCAATTGATCTCCTTCTTGGTTTCAATAAATTTCAATTGATTTCAGTATAATTCAATCACTTTTCTTATCCATTGATTTCTTCCCATTAAACACAGAGCTTCCACTCACGACCTCATCAATTGATCTCTTGCTTGATTTCTGTAAATTTCAACTGATTTCAGTATATTTCAATCACTTTTCTTATCAATTGATTTCTTCCCATTAAACACAGAGCTTCCATTCACGACCTGATCGATTGATCTCCTTCTTGATTTCAATAAATTTTAATTGATTTCAGTATAATTCAATCACTTTTCTTATCAATTGATTTCTTCCCATTAAACACAGAGCTTCCACTCACTAGAAGACAGTCCCTTCAGCGGTTCTTGGAGAAGCGCCGGGCCAGGTAAATTCCATCTTCAAGGGTCGATCTTGTCTCTATTCTTCTACTGCCATCGTATTGGGTTCGGAGATCTGATCATGGATCTCTGTGGAAGTCAATTGATGATCAGATCTCGAATCGTTGAGCTTGGATATATCGGGTATACTGATCAGATCAGAAGTGGCGGGCAGCAATCAGTTTAGTACATTAGATCGGTCTTACGATCCCTGATCAAGAACCCGCTTCCGCTGTGGGTTTGATTGATCCAATTTCTCAATCAGGGAAAATCAGATTAAGATTTGATCGAATGGATCAAATCTCGAGAAAATGCAGATTATTTATTATTTTTCCATGAAATCCTGTTCACGATCATGAACATAAGCCGGACAGATTTTCTCATCTTGATCAGCTTCAATCCACTGGATCTTGTATTTTTGTCTCAATATCCTGTTCTCGATCAAGAACAGAAACCGGATAGATTTTCTCCTCTTCATCAGCTTCAAACAAGTGCGTTTTGTATATTTGTCTTAATATCCTGCTTTTGATCAAGAACAGAAACCGGATAGATTTTCTCGTCTTGATCAACTGTGAAACATTACGGATTGTTTTAGCTCTCGTGATCCTGTTCATGATCGAGAACTGAAATCAAACGGATTCTATCATCTCGATCAGCTTCAGGCAGTTTCATCTTGTATTTTTGTCTCGTAATCCTGTTCATGTTCAAGATCAGAAGCAGAACATTATTTTTCACATGATCTCCGCCCTCATGATTTTCTACATCATCAATAACAGAAACAAACAGAAATATTTCATCCCGATCAACTTCGGAGAATCGCAGCTTGTTTTTTATCCCATAACCCTGTTCATGATCAAAAACAGAAATCGAACAGATTTTTCTCATCTTGATCAGATTCGAAAAAGACATTGTTTTCGCTCTCTCGCTCCGAAGATCGTCAAGAAGACATTGCTTCGGAGAATTGCATTTGTTCATGACCGAGAACAGAAACCGAACATGGCTTTCTCATCTAGATCAGCTTCAAAAAACTTTCAGCTCGATTTTTATCTCTCGATCCTGTTCATGATCAGGAACATGAGCTCAAAATAAAATACCAAATTGCAGATTGGCAAGCAAGGCCGCGCAAGGGCCTTCCAAGAGCGTAAACAGCCCGGACAGCGAATGCTCCACTGCGGCGGCGCTCTATCACTAGAAGACGCTTCAACTACGTACGCTTCTGTACCTCTGTTTCTTCTCTCTGTTCCGCCATGCCCGTATAATGTTCTAACTAAGTATGCGATCTAGTTCCGTGTTTTTATTTTCTCTGCTGTTTTGATTTCTAGAGAGAGAATCGATTCTTTATCATTTTCTTCTCTCTAATGGTGCACTAGAGAGAAGAACCAGTTCCTAGAGAGAGTCGTTTTCTCTCTCTAGGCCAATAATCTTTGTGAGCCCAAGAATAACTTTTTCTCTAACCCACGCTTGATGCCTATATAAATATAATTCTACTCCGTTACCCGTTAAGATCCATAGTAAGCAAAAGCTTACAATATCATTTTATGTTGTAATCCCAGTATCTAGAGAGAGATGGAGGAGCTCTCTCTCTCTCTCTAACCCAAGATCCATGGACTTCTATTTTTGGCATCTTTGCCATTAGAGAGAGAAACTATCTCACTAGCCCATGATCCATTAAACCCTCTCATTCACCTAAACATAAAGATATAAATTTCATTTTTCAGTCTCCCTCTAGAGAGAGAAAGTAGCTACACTCTCAAACCCAACATCCATCGCTTTATAATGTAAAGTCAGAACTTTTTCAATCCATTCTAGATAAAAGAGTTCTTCTTTGTGCCTCACGATCCATCAAACTGCTTGTTAATAGAAAATTTTAGCTACAACTTTTATTCCATAAACCCACTAATTACCTTCATGAAGCAAAAAATGGTTAGCTAATTGTTATTTTGTCATCTCTACCGCTAGAGAGGGAAATGCTTCTCTCTCTAGCCCGCGATCATCTTGGGCATCGTTCCCTGAAATTTGTCTTTGTTAAGAACATGTGCAAAAGAAAAATAAAAATTATTAAGGTAGAGATGTAAAGTTAACGACTCGTTTCCCACTTGAACTGACATGGAGAGCTCGACAACCATTGTTTTTTGTTCAAGCTAACATGCTCGTATAAAACTGTCAATGAACATCCCAAACTATATTTGCATGAATATTTCGCGTTTATTCATTTCTCTGGAGAGATTTATTGTGTGATCACAAATTTTTATTCAAGTAATGAAGGTTTAAAGTTGACATCCCCAAAAGTATCTGAATGATTGCATGCAATCTCATGATAATTAATTTTGCATAACCGCTTGTGCATCAATTATCTTGCATTGGGAATCTCATCGCTACTTTTCATACTAAATTAGCGGCAAAGCTCCAAATCACCCAACATGAGAGAGAGAAAAGTTATGGCATTTATTCATTACATGCATTTACATGTCATTTATTGTAATTTGATCATAAATAATGATTTATAATAGCGCACTTTCCCAATAATTTATACGTAGACATTTCTCTCATGCGTAGACATTGTTTCCCGGTTTAACATTCATTCAGAAGGAAACAGAGATTGATACATACATTATTTTAGACTTTCCCGGGGTCATCATTTTCTAATAAACCAAAGATTTCCACTTGTTACATTTATTTGTAAGGAAATAAATTGAGAGATATATAAAATATATTTCTCGGTAATTTTGGGCTTCCGAATCGGTAGAGTAGATTGACAGGTTATCTTAGATGGACTTATGTGGTCTAATCGCACATGCTCGTATCTAATTTATGTTCATATAAGCAAGTTAGTATTCATTTTTATTACGTGATACTAATAATGGTAGTAGTATCATAGTATAATGATCAGTAGTCTTTAAAGATGTGTTTAAATATTCATATTCAAGGGTACTAGAAAAAGTTGTCAAAATTATAAAGATAGTATCATAGTTTATAGCTGATCTTGTAACCATTATTATGGATATAGTAAGGATAGATGGTGGGTGTACTTTAGGGAAAGTAATTTGTTGAATTGACCGCTTTAAATCCCTGAATTCAAATATATATAATTTTCAATCAAGTAGATTAATGTCACCGTTATGTAAGTGGTTTGTCAACCCTAAACACGCAGGCGCCTAATCGATGAACAGTCATGCATTGACTATTATCTACAAGTATATATCCACAAAATCCAAAGCATTATTAGCATGGCTGTGGCTAGAAATCCACGAGGGTCATTATGCCATCAAAACAAGATTGTTTGCCCTTAGTATAAGATGAGGTGGACTTAATGAAGACGATGCAATTGATTTTCTGGCCTGGTGATGGAAATTACGAAGAAGATTTATTCATGCATCATCACTAGCTAGATTAACCTACAATTCATATTATTTGAAGACAAAATATTAATACTCATGACTGAAAGATGTATAGAATTATATGTATATCAAATAATTGTCTCAACTAGATGAAGTATGTATGTAACTAATGTTTGTAATATTCATTGAAATAATTCATATTCTCCTTTATACCTCGTAGAGCACAGTGTAACTTAACGCACATGGATTCTAAACTCAACATATCAATTAATTTAAATAAATCCTCAATTAATTAAACCATAATGCTAATAATTAATTTTATGAGCTTGATCACCATAGGTTATCAAGTTATTATAGTAACTAACTAAAATAGCACATATTTCTGGAGGGCTATGCTCATGAGATTTATTAGATGTTGAAGGATATTGGGGGGATTTTTATTAAAAGACACCCAAATAAATAAGAAAGGGGTAAAACCACATTTTAGAGATGCTCATGAAAATTTTTCACTTGGCTGCCCCTCCTTTCTCTTCAAGAGCTCGCCCCCCCCCCTGCTTTTGATGGCGGAGGTCGTTGAGGACGTCGTCCAGTTGGCACCGAGTATGATGGCTCCGTACTGAGCTAGTGGTGGGACGTCGACGGTGTCGTCGTTCGATGGATGGAGAAACCCTAATGGGTATATGTAACTATGATGTAATGAATGATGCGTCCTATTTGACATACGTGCAAGCTCCGACTCGAGGAAGGTGCCGAGCTCCGTGCTCCGAAGGGTTGCCGGGTGACGGCGACAGTGGCCTCTCAATCCTCATCGGAAGGACGAAGACGTCTAAGGCCGAATGGAATCAATCCGTATGGCTCGCACGCAATGGACGGACTCATCCGTACTGGTAAGACTCTCAAGTATCATAATAATCTCTCAATCCTCTCTCACCTATCTAGCCCGAGCGCGGTGGTTCCAAATTCACAGTATACTGCAAGGAGTAATATAACAGGCAAGCGGAGGGCGACATACCTCGTCGGCGCAGTGCTCGTTGTCGATCCTTCGGAGGTGCAGCAACCGGTGCTGGCTGTAAGCAGAGAGCGACGAGGAGGGACCCAGAATAGCTCAACTGGTGTAGGAGCAATAGAGAGAGAGTATGGCGGGAAGAACAAGTGGTGAGCTGTGTCAGCACGTCCAGAGTGATAGGTCGGGCCAGAGTATGCGACCTTGGGGTGGATCGGTGCCGGCAGAGCCGCGCCAAACAACCAATTACAAGGCCAAGGGTGCCGCCACCACGTGATGCAGCGTACATGGGGTGCATGTGTGGCGTGTCCATGCCCAACGGTACACAGGGGCATGGTACACGGAACACAGCGCGGCAGTAGTTGACCCCGCTGGCCGGCTGAAGTGGGCAATCACTATGTGCCTTGCTATTGGGGCGAGCTCTTGGTTTGTTCGACCGGCTTTGGGGGAATGCACCATCTGGTGGGAAACGGGGCGGGGGGACGCACGATCCGTGCGATCACCGCACCACCCAAGGGATTGGCGGTTGACCGAGGACCCCCCCCCCCCACACACACACACAGGGGGAGATCGCCTCGGCTACTTGCAGAATGCGACGCGGGAAAACCGGGCTTGCACACAACCACAGGAATCCGGCGGTGACAACAACCCAATGACAACCGTCAGGGTACCGTTCGCCGTAGAAACCCAGAACGCCGATGGCTGATCAGGGGTTGGGAGAGCAACCAGTGGAGAGAGAGGGAGGCGTTCAAACACCCCTCGTACCGTCCTCCGTTCCTCTTTGGTGGATTCTTCCTATTTCTCTTCTCATTCTACCCTGAGCTCTTCTTCTTCCTCGCCTTCTCTTTCTATTGTTCTGGTGAGACCTGGAACACGATGCGTAACTGTAAACAACTTGAAAATTCCAGATCTCACAAGAACACAAGGCCATCATGGCCTTATATAGGGCCATGATGGGCCCCTTACAATGGGTCCAACAAGGGGAGTCCAATAAGAGACCCCCCTTTTTTTACAACACAAATAAAGGAAATAGAGAATTAAATGACGTGAAAGTAAAATAATACGGACAGATATGAAAATACGATGAGATGATACGAATGCGTCATGAACACGACGATACGAGCGGACACGACAATATGGACAACGAAAATGAAAACACGATAAATTGGCAAATGAAGCGAGCACGAGCTGGCAAGAAATTCAAATCAATCGATGGCGTACTCGTGCTTCTCCCCCAGGGAGCTAAATCCAGATTCTTCTCCGTGGCCTTGGCGTGTCGGTCAGCTGGGCGCGACGTCGGGCAGTCGACGACGGTGACGGTGGTTCAGATGATGGCTTTGACGGGTCCAGATGGCATGTGCCATCAGCTTTCCCCCTTTGTTATTTTGAGAGTCACATGGTGAGGAAATTGACTCAGAAATATAGAGGAAGCATTTGATGTATCATAGAACACATGGATGGGTCTAGAGGTATAACATCTGAATGTATAAAAGGGAAGCAATTAAGGAGCCCATTGATTGATTATTAGTCTTTGGACAAGGTGACAAGACCAACAACATGTCGTTGGTTGTTAGTCCATATGATCGATATATAGTTTTATTTATTCCACTTAGTTAATTTATTTTGGATAGTAAAGGAAGTTCATAAATCTAATTTGATGGGTCTCAAGTTAAGGAGAGGGCTAATGTATCTTTAAAGCAAGATCCAAGGTGTTGGGTTCTAGAGGCCTGGATCTGGATGAAAACAAGCACTCTATGCAGCTAAAGGCTTGAATTCAAACATAACAACAACATTAAAATCATGAAACAAATAACCTCGACTTGGATTACATTTGTGATTTCTTTGATCCTCGAGTAAGATGCATCGAGATGTTTGTCTATGCACCTTTTAGACATATCCACGTGGGTCCACGGCATATCAAATATCCTCCTTCACCGTGACGAGTTTTGTTCACCCTTCGTTGTTGTTGTTATGCAGTTCTGATTGCATCAAGAGTGGAGTGGAGGTGTGGGACGAAGGGAGAATAAGAGTAAGTGATGTAACATGATGGGGTCGGGATCGACGGCTTGTATCACACCACAGGCGCAAGCAAAACAGTGTAATGCTGCGTGAATAAGTGATGCGAGAGTTTTACAATACAACGAGAAGTACGAAGCCAATTGACTGATCCAAGCTGATAAAGCAGTTAGACAACAAGAGGTGTCGTGTCATAGACGAGCTCCCAATAATCCAAGCGATCAGTACGAAGGCTGACGAGGTGGAGGACGTCGAGGTGAAGCACGGTCGATGTGCAAAGGGCCGCGCGCAGGGCAATGGGGACGACGGTCGAGTCGCGGCGAAAGTGCTTTTGGGAAGTGTAGCACGGGCCTCACGTTGAAGTGACGGAGATAATGGTCGGGTTGCGGCTGAAAGGTGCAAGCTGGTGGAATGGCTGGCACAATCGAAGCCGCGGAGGTCGGTGCACAGAACCGCTATAACCGAGGAGGACACAAGATTGAGAGAGCCCTGCGGTTTGGTCACCGTGCCATGTGGATGGTCATGGAACGACGTTGGAGGCCACCCAGGGTGGAGCGGGTCAATGAACAGGTGGAGTTCAGGCTGATGACGTATCAGCATTCTTGGTATTGTTGACTTGGTGGAAGGACAAGAGGTTGTTGTAGACGGCCGATTGACGGCGCAAGCAAGACGTTTTTAGGTTGGGCTGCACCGTGATTGATCTTGCGCAGGGTGAACGCATGGTGTTATTACAAGTGGTAGAGACCACTGAAGGCGTCACTGGTGTTATTACTCGCGGGCGCGTGATGCAAAGTTACACGGTGGCGATGGTCGTGGGGCAGCTGCACTAACCACCGAGTAGGAGTGAGGTCGCCAGAGATGATGAGGATGAGGCGCACGACAATCACATTGGTAGCAAACTCCAATGTCAACGGCTCGACGGTGGTGCAAAGAGGTTTGTGCAAATGATGGGTGCCGAGTGAGTGATACATGTGGCTCGTGCCTGGCGACTCAGTTCAACTGGGCATCGACCAGTTGGGCTTGGTGATCCTAGAACTACCCAACGTAGCCTTCTCCAGCCGAAAAACTAAGGAACCACGATGAAGAAGAAGCCCCTTGGAGGGGCAAAGGGTGGACGTCCAAAACGATGTACCATCGTGCCCAATGATAACAACGATAACCTTCCCCTCCTTTTTAGTAAAAGAGGGGGGTTAGGGACTTAGGGTGTCGTATGTGCTCCTTTAGGGGAGAAGCCAAACATGGGCTCCCCTCAAGAGGGTGTAAACAAAACAAAACAAACACAAATAAAGCACACACATGGGGGAGGCCTGTACACACGCAGGAGGGGCCCTCACTATAGTCAAAGGGAACGAACAAGATAAGTTCAAAATGATGCGAAAGCTTGGATGGTCTTTCATAAGACCATAATAACCAAAGTGACGAGAGAACGTGAAAATGCGAAAACTCAGATGTCCTCGAACCTGATAGCAAAAACTCGGGTTCTTCACATCGGCTCAGCCTCCACGATGCGGTTGATGACGAGTCTGGACTTGCTCAGTCGTATGGTCATCCATCATCCTCCCGGAGTGGGAAGAACTCGGCTGTGACGAGTTAGAGCCAATGATACCTTCGGAGGGCTGGACTTGCTCGGTTGGAGTGGTGGTGTGGGGAGAAGGGAGAAGAAGGGTAAGGCCCCTGAACAATTCTAGCATTGGTGAATTTTGTACAAGGCCTTCCCCAATTTATACTAAGTTGGTATTTTTCATAAAACCCCCCAAACTTAAGCATATCTTCCTAAGTTCAAAGACCATTTGTGTGTGACCCTCTAGGCCCATCTATTTGTCTAGTTAACGATTATAGCATCCCAATAAACTTTATTGGCCTTCAAAATTAATTTAATATATTATCATATAGATTAATTAATGTTGGATCCATTTAACCCAATCGATAGGTTGAGTCTCCAACATGTGGGGTGGCATGCTACACCTCGTGTTCTAGAAGATACAAAGGAGTGTGCATCGACTAACTCATGGAACCTGTTAGTCATTGGTTACTTTGTATGTATAGTCCCTCATCCACTTGATGATCCTAGAATTTTCCAACTCATCGGATACGATTTTTCTAACTCACGGAACCTGTTAGACATCGGTTACTTGACATTAAATTTGGAAAGATATGATTTTTTAAGTTGATATATATATATATGTGTGTGTGTGTGTGTGTTTTTGGGCTTTCATTTTAATTAATATGGATTTTAAGTATATGTTTTTAACCCCATTTAGTTGCCCCACCACATGTCATCGTTCGATTCGTCAAGCGACGACGAATTGTAGCGCTTGTGGATGATTTACGACAGCCAATCAGTAACTAAGATAATGATTGGCGTCAACCAATCATTAACCAGGCAATCATCACTTTGCGATTCGCGAAGCGCTGAGTGCCTTTATGACTGACGAAAAGTTTTCTTTACTTTTTAACTTTTTTTCTTCTTTTTTACTTTTTTTTAAGGGGTGTAAAATGTGGAAACATTATAAACAAAGAGGTATTTTGATCAAATACTCTCACAGAAAACTAATCTCATGCTTCTCATAAGAATGATGAGATGATGTAGATGAAGACAAAGAGAAAGATAACAGTGAGAGATGTCACGAAAGAATGATAGTACAAGGGAAAGAGTGGGAGAGTTATGGTAGTAAAGCATATCATAAGTTATAAGGGACATCGGTATAGATGGGCTTCTACAGAGATAAACGATGATGGATGGACTGCTCCAGGTAGACTAGGAGAATGGGTGAAGCCGATATATGTTTCAAAAATGATTTAAGGTGGCTCAAGAAAATTGACTCTGTACTCTAAGATTTGAAGAAGTGATCACCCCTAACCCAAGATAGATTCTAGTTAACATGGATCCCTTTCATTTGAGATACTCAACTAGTGGAAAGTTGTTTGATGGGTGGTTCACTCGGCCCTCACTCTAGAAAATAGCACTTCAAACCTTTGATTTTCATGTATGTTCCTCACCCTACCAGATATCCTAGCCGCTTAGGAAGAGATCATAGGTCTAGAATCATGACTCCTGCCATTAAAATGTATACACGATCCGCCACAAGAGCCTTTTAAATAACAGAATTTTTGTACGCTTCGTTTCTTAATTCTTGCAATTCTTGGAGTTCTAACATGCGATTTTTCCCTGCATCTTCTATAGCAAGATTCAATTTTCTAATTGCCCAATAAGCTAGATGTTGAATCTCAATAGGAAGATGACATGCTTTTCCAAATATAAGTCTATAAGGGGACATTCCAATGGGTCCCTTATAAGCTGTCCTATATGCCCATAGAGCATCGTGTAATCTCTCATTCTAATCTTTACACATCAGGTTGTATTATTTTCTTTATAATCTTTTTTATTCCTCTATTGCTTACTTCAATTTGGGCATCAGCTTGAGGATGATATCAAGTGGTCATACTGTGATGTACTCCATATTTCTTAAATAAAGATCTGAAATGACAATTGTGAAAATGGGATCCACCAACCCTAATTATTGCTCTTGGACATTCAAATCTGGAGAAGATATATTAAGTTAAAATTTCAATACTACCTTATGATCATTTCTCCTAGAGGGTACTGCCTCAATCCACTTGGAAATAATCCACAGCCATCAATTTATACTCATGTCCAAAAGATGGTGGAAAAGGTCCCATAAAATCTATACCACATAAATCAAAGATCTCAATTTCTATGATCAGTTTTAATGGCATGGTATCATTATTTCTTAAATTGATCATGGATTGGCATTTTAAACAATTTTTGCAAAACTCATACGAATCTGAAAACAACGTAGGCCCAAAAAAATGCTTTGAATAATTTTGAAGCCCTAATTTTTGATACAAAATGTCTCCCACAAAAAAATGAATGACATAACTATGAGAAATTCCAATATTCTTATTTTGTAACACATCTCCTCAAGATTTGATCAGCCTCTAAATGAAATAATTCAGGATCTTCCCAAAAATAGTATTAGACTTCTCTCATAAATATCTTATTTTGTTGTTCAGACCAAATCTCTGGGGTTCTACCTAAAGCTAAATAGTTCACTACGTGTGCAAACCACGGGTTTTTTCTAGTGCTAATCTTAAGGATATGCTCATTGATAAGTACAAATTTAGGAGTTTATGCCGTTGTTTTGACTTAGACTTAACCAATAATTTTTATGAAAAAATTCCATTTAAATAATCTATAATTAATATAGGGCAAGTAATGGGTCAATCTACAGAGAGGCGGAAATTTAATTTCAGTATTTTTTCTCAAGCTTGGAATGATGGAAGTGAGGTTTAAAGTGAGATATATGAATTCTGACATTTTTATGGATATTTAGTCAATTTATATAAATTCGTATGATCTAAATTAAATCAAAACTACAACGAAAAACACTAAAAATACTTTAGACTAATTTTAAAGTTTTAATTAACACTAGAACTAGGAAATAAATATTTTTTGAATTTAATGAACACCAAAAATACTAGAAATATTAAAAACGAGAGTTAAATATTCATTTGGAATTTTTGTAGATGTTAAAAATACTGAATATTGATAATATTAATTTTAGGTATTTTTATGATTTTTTGGAATTTTTAAATATATAAAATAAGAAAAATACCTTTTCCAGCCATCGCTGGTAGCGGCGGCAGAGCGGTGGCGGCGACAGCGGACCGGATGACCAATGGTCCTTGTGTGGCCCTTATAGGGCTGGCCTTAGTGGGTCACCCCACTAAGGTTCAGCCCAATTTGGCTTAGTCAAGACTTAGCCAAATGGGCTAAGTCCTAATGGGCTTGACCCAATATGGTTAGGACTTTGTCAATTTGACTAAGTCCTCCACTCTCCACTTTTTTTGCCCTAAATGATGGAATTCAAACATGAAATTTTTTATCTTGAAATTTGAAAGGAAGAGTGAAAGATGATATAGAGAGATACTATAATGGATTTCAGAGAGAGAAAGAAACAATTTTAGAGAGATAAAATGACTGAAATGAAGAGATAGAGAGAGAAAATAAAGAGAGAGTGTAGAAGAAGTTTGAGATAGAATTTGAAGGTGAACATGAATGATAATTTTTATGAAATTTGGAGAGGATGAACTAGGGATATGAATGAAGATTTAGAGAGAGAATGAAATGATTATAGAGAGAGAAAGTAGGGAAGACATGTATTTAGAGTGAGAAAATGATGATTTTAATGGTAAATGGATGGATGATGATGTGAAAATAAAAATCTAGGTTCTTAAAACCTCAATGCAAGTCTAGTGAGCCCTCAATGCTTCCTCTCAAGTCTGTATCCTTATATTTCACCAGGGTCAGGAATTTTTCAATGCAAACAAGAGACGAGATTGAATGAAAACTTCAACAAACTTACATTAAGCAGGATGAACAACCTGGATTCTGAAATATGTCTTGTCCTGCTGGCCAGCCACTTGCTACAACACGTCCAGAATGAGGGGAAATGAGGGAGAAAGGAGTATTATAGATTGGAAGAATTACTAAGATATCCCTTTGGGTATTATTTTTTTTCTTTAATTGCCATTTTTGCCTCTTTTTCTCCATGGGTTGAGAGTTTCCCCTTGTAATCTTCAACATCTTTCTTTGGAAGGCCTTTAAGAGCCCAATGGACAGGTCAGGTAGTGGCCCATCTTCCTCTAATTTCTCATTTGAAGGCCCCAAACACTCTTTTTCTCCATTCAATCCCCCTTTTAAGAATCACAAAATTCTCAAAAAATTTCCGACTCTTGAAGAATTGTATATTCTTATTCCTGTGAATTTTTGAACATGTGAAACTATAGAATAATCATCAGTACTAAAACTTCTTGACTTCAAAGAAGTAAAGGAGTTTAGTAAAAAATAACCATAATGTGCAAAAATTAAAATTTATAGCTTATGCATAAGTATTTAGTTGATTCAAATAATAACATGATAAAATCTTAATTAATAATTCCATAATTATTTAAAATGTATCTAAATATCCATTAAGTTATCATGTTATCACTCATCAGGGAAAATTTCAAAGATAGGAATTGGATCACTAATATTGAGTCGGGATAAATGATGAGCTACATAATTTTCAGACCCTTGTCGATCCTTAATCTCTAGGTCAAATTCTTGCATTAATGGTATCCACCTAATTAATCTATGTTTTTCTTCTTTTTTATTTATTAAAAATCTAATAGCTGTAAGATTAAAAAATACAACTATTTTATTACCTAATAAGTAATATCTAAACTTATCTAATGCAAACACAATAGCCAACAATTCTTTCTTAGTTGTAGTGTAGTGTACCTGGGCGTCTCCTAAGATTTTGCTAGCATAGTAGATGGTCATAGGCTTCTTGTCAATTCATTGACCAGGTATTGCTCCTATTGCAAAATCGGAAGCATTGAACATAAGTACAAAAGGGTGGTTCCAAGTTGGAGTTTGCAGTACATGTGCTTTCACTAGAGCCTCCTTTATCTGCAAAAAGGCATGCTTCCCTGCATTGTCAATTATGAAGTTCACATCTTTAGCCAATAAGTTAGTCAATGGTTTTGATAATTTAACAAAATCTTTATTGAACTGTCTGTAGAAGCCTGCGTGGCCGAGGAATCCTCTAATTTCCTTGATGTTGGTGGGAAGTAGAAGGTTCTGGATCACCTCCATTTTGGCCTTGTCCACCTCTAAACCACGACTGCTGACCATGTGTCCCAGTACTATTCCCGCTTGGACCATGAAGTGAGACTTTTCCCAACTGAGTACTAGCTGTCTCACCACGCAAATCTACAAAAACTTTTCTAAATTAGTCAAACATGTGTTAAAATTTTGTCCAAAATCATCCATAAAAATCTCTAAACAGTCTCCAACTAAATCTGAAAACAAAGCTATCGTGAATCTTTGATTTGGTGTGTTACAGAGTCTGAATGGAACTCTTCTAAATGCAAAATTTCCAAATGGGCAAGTAGAAGTAGTCATTCTTGATCGTCGGGTGAATTTCTATCTGGTTATATCCTAAATATCCATCTAAGAAACAAGAATAGTTTTTTTTATCCTGCTAATTTTTCTAGAATTTAATCACGGGCAGTGGATAGTGATCTTTTTTTGTAATTGCATTAAGCTTCCTGTAATCAATGCATATCCTCCAACTAGCTGGCAGTCTAGTTTGAATTTCTTCACCTTGATCGTTTCGAGTTACGGTGATTCCTGTTTTCTTAGGGACTAACATTCACAGGACTTACCCAAGGACTGTCAGAAATGGAGTAAATAAATCCAGGATTTAACCATTTTAATATCTCTTTCATAACTACATCTTGCATGATGGTATTTAGTTTTCTTTGGCATTCTCTAGGGGGCCTAGAAATTTCCTCTAAACAAATTTATGAACACATGTAGATGCACGAATGCCCTTGATATCAGAAATAGACCGTGCAATGGTAAATTTATATTATCTAAGCATGTCTAGTAATTTTTTATCTTGATTCGAAGATGAAGATGATGAAATGATTACTGCAAAAATCATTTTTTACTCCTAGAAATGCATACTTTAAAGTTGAAGGTAACAGTTTCAAATCAATATTTACGTCAAGGGAGCATATATCCATATCAACAATTGATGAGTCTGAAATTTCTTGAGGAGATTCATAAGAAGAGTTGTGATCAAGATGCTGAAAAACATCGAGAAAACATAATTCTTCAGACAATTTTTCTGGATATTTCATCAACTTAGATATTTTAATCTCCAGTTTTTATTTCCCAACTTTAAGTTCTAATATTCCCCTTTCCCAATTCGTGTTTTCCCTAGTTGTGGCCAAGAAGGGTCTACCGAAAATGATAGGAGCATTTCTAATAGCATCTGTCACCTTCACATCGACAATAATGAAATCAGCAGGAAAATAACATTGTTCTATTTGACAACATCTTCTACTTATCCATGTGTATTCCTAATAGAACCATCTGCTAATTGTAACTCAAAAAAATGGGTTTTAATTCCCCAAAATTAAATTTATCAAATAAGGCTTTTGGCAGAATAAACACTAGCTCCGGAATCAAGCGATGATTTTGAAAAAATCATTCCTCCTATCTCGCACTTGATTGGGGGGCTCCTAGATCCCTAGGTTTTTCTAGAAGATTTTGTAAAATAGAACTAACATTTTCGGATAATTTAGTTCTCTTATGCTTTCGGCTAGGTGTGCACAGATTTTTCAAAAACTTTGCATAAGAAGAAAAATGTTGTATGGTTTCAGTCAATGGAAAATTGATAGATACTTGTTTAAAAATCTCTAGAAGACTTTCATCATGAGGATTTGATTTAACTTTAGAGTTTTTTAGAGCAACGTGGAAAGGAAGAAAAGTTGTAAGAAGGTCACTTATACATAATTATAAGGCCAAAGAAAAGTTGTAAGAAGGTTTGATCGAGCTATAGATTGAGATGGACACCCCTATGTGTTTGGAAAAGGCCCTTAAACCATTAAGAAAAAGACGACGTAGTATTAGTGTGTACAAAATCGAAAAGCTGGTTTCTAGGCATTGCCGATTGAGATCTACTATTAAAAGGCCTGGAGGAATCGCCGATTGAGAACAACTTCGAGACATAGCCGAATGATAACTACCAGAGGCATCGGCGATTGAGATCTATTTGGGCTTTAGAGGCTTTTCCGGGTGGAACGAAACCTATTGGATTAGGCTCAATTTTGGTGGAATCATCATTATCTTCCTGATATATCTCTACTTCTTCTTTTTGAACATCAGAAATATCTGGCAGAACTTTTGCATTTCGTAATTAGAAATTGCATGCATGGTTTCGTGAGAAAATGAATCATGACATTCAATAAAATGTAGATTCCTAGGATTAATATGGGGTTGAATTGGGGGTCGACTTGTTTCTTGGATAGGGAATCCATTCTCATCCATTTCACCTTTCTGTTTGAGGTCGGCTCTTCTCTCATTTGCTCCATTTCCTTCTTGAATTCTTGGAGCATTCCGATCATTTGAGCTTGCATTTGCTCCATTTTATCTTGTTTCTCATGCACATTCATGTAGAGCTCATCATACGAAGGGTCAGTAGTTTGGTGAAAGGTATGTGATTGGGCCTTGGATAAAATTTTTTCTGTTCTTTTTTAAAAGGAATAGGATTTTGATATGTATTTGTCGGCATGTTATTCTTTAGGATTTTGATTTTGGTAGCCACTATCTCTAAGATTCCAAGAATTTTGAGCTACAGGTCTATTCATCTTGGACCGATCAATAGCCATGATTTGCTCATGCATTGGACAATCTACTTCTACATGATCAGCACTAGAGCAATGCTGGAAAAGTGAAGTATCCATTTGAGAAGGATGAGAGGAATTAGGTGATTCTAAACTATCAATTCGTGTAGTTAGATCAGAAACAGCTTTATCTAATTGCTCAATTTGTATATCGGCTTCAATGGCACTTACATCAATCATCCCTTCCCATTTAGAATTTGTGTTTCTCCCATTACTATTAAGAGCAGTGTAATAAACATCATTTTATGCTAGTGTTTCTACAATGCCAAATGCTTCATGTAAATATTTATGCATAAATGTACCTCCACTGGCGGCATCGATCATCTTTCTGTCTTGATCTCGTAATCCTGCATAAAAAGTTTGAACAATTTCCCAATCTTCTATCCCATGGAGTGGACATTTTTGGGTCAACTCTTTTAACCTTTCCCATGCTTCTCCTAGGGATTTGTCAGGCCCTTTACAAAATTCTCTTATTGCTCGTCAATATGAATTTGTCTTTCCGACTTAGTAGAATTTTTTTAAGAATGCAATTTCCATCTCTTTCCATGAATGAAAGTTCAGAGATAGAGATGTAAACCAGCTTATAGCTTTATCTCTAAGACTGAAAGGAAATAATCACATTTTAATAACCTCGTTCGTAACATTATGGAAGTGAAATATTTGATAAATTAAAGTAAATTCTTCCAAATGCTTATACGACTCTTCTTGAGATAAATCATATGATGATCAATTTTAAAATTTGAATCCTCATCTATAGGTGCAGTAATCTTAGTAAGGGGCTCGTATCCTACAGGAGCAGAATATTCGTTTAATATACATCATCTATTTTCGTCATTTATAAAAAAATCCTCAAGGTGATTGTTTTGGTAATTCAAAGCCTCTCCTATATCTCATTGACTTTCATTCTCATTTTGTTTTTGTGATCGTCTACCGTTCATGATGAGATATATCCTTAAAAATTGTAAAACTTAAAGAGTTTTCAAGACGAGAGGTGTACCTTTTCTTCGTGTCTTCGTTGGTCTCGTGGAGCTGATTGTGCTACTTTAATCACGATTAGTAATAGAGAGAAAAACACCAAAATAAAAGAAATAAAATCCTTAGTGGCTACCATTCCCTCGCAACGATGCTAATTAATAATCTCAATTTTAGTAGTTTAATTTATCGTTGGTAATTAAGATTCTTCAATAAAAATATATTTAACTGTACTTAAGAATACTTTTAATGATGAGCATGGGTCGTCTCCACAGGGAACGATGATTAAGGAATAAAGTTCTTAGGATAGTGATGATCAATACGAGCTAGTGATATCGAGTAAAAGGATGTAAGTTATATGTTAATTTAACAACAAATAAGTGAATGTGAGGAGTACAATGATGGTCGAGTGCATAAATGATGGTAGTGGCTGAATGTAGAACGGTGTGATGGAGAGGATATATAGACGAGATAGGAGAATATAAATGAGTGAAATGTGAGTGAAGATATGATGAAAAACACTAATTCAACGAATGATGGTGTTGGATAAGGAGCAACCCAAGGCGAAGACACTTACCTTAGATCCTAACGTTCTGCTAGGATCACAGTGATTTATGAGGCCGGTAAGTTCCCCCTCTTCTCGAATGCTTCTCCCCACACACCCAAGACACCAAGATCGCCCTTGATGGATCTCAAAACTCACTATCTTTCAATCAGCCCACAGAAGTAAGAAGCAAGTTCAAGATGAATTTCATAATGATCCAAGTCTCTATTTATAAATTAGAGGGTATGGATGAAAAGAGGAGGCAAAGATGAAGCAATGCTGAAAATTTCCGCTCAATCAGACTTGTAGATCAAAAGTTATGGCCGTTTGAAGTTGAGCCAAGCCTAGCCCTTGATTTCCTTCTCTCTCCTCATCAGCGACCTCATTTTCCATTTCTGTTAAGAAGTCAAAGCGCTTAAGATTTCGCACTTTTTGTATTCCGCGCGTGCTTTTCGGAGTCCACGTGTACCTAAAAAAGACAAAAAGAGGTGAAGGAATAAATAAAAAAAGAAGAAAGAAAGACTCTTTCTCGAGGCTGACGTGGTGGTGCGTCAGCTCGCGCCACGTCACCCTCTTTCTTCTTTTTTATTTCATTTGTTTTAAATAAGTGGACATTAGTGATGCAGGACAGATGTCGTTGACGTCCTGCAGCGGGAGTCGTGATCCGTTCGTCCTTCTCGGGGACGTTCATCTTGGACGGCACGTTCCGCTCTAGGTGGGGTGTCCCGGAAAGATCTGGTCCTGCACGGGGTCCTCAATTCGTTGGGCAGAGGGAGTTGCTATCTTCACAGGGTTTGTGCTCCACGAGACAGTCGTTGAGGCACGGTAGGCCGATGATCGGTGGACGAGCAAATCCGCCAGCCGGATGATGAAGTAGCGGCGAACGATACGGTGGTGCTGGGCGGCTGAGGTGGGGGGCGGCGACCAGAGGCGGCGGCGGCAGTGAGCGGCGGCTGGAGGCGGCGGTGGCGGCGGCGACGGTGAGCTGCGGGGACAGTGGCGACCGGAGGCGGCGGCAACAGCGGCAGCGGCGAGCGGCGAGTGGCGGCGGCAGTGGCGGCCGGAGGCGGCAGCGAGCGGCGGTGGCGGCCAGGGACGACGGTGGCCAGGGATGGGCCACGGTATTGGGTCGCGGTAATGGGCCGCATTCAGGGTGATAGGCCTCAGATTTGGGCTAGATTGGGCCACCGGGATTGGCGGCAGCCCATTAAATTAGGCCCGTTAATGGGCTTAGGGCTGACGTGGCATCCCTCGAGATTCGTGCATGGGTGGCTAGAGTAACCGGCACCTTGGGGCATGGATTTACGGCGCCACGGGGCGCGGGATCCAGGCTGGCTCGGCCTGGTTGGATTGGTGGGCCTGACCGGGTGGCTCAAGCCCAATGGGCGAGGCGGCCCAATGGACCGGTCAGTTGGGCGCGGTAGGGCACAGTTGGGCGTGGCGTGGACGGGCACGACGCGGCGCGGGCTGGCGCGCTACGGCTTGGCGTAGCTGGGCGCGGTGCAGACGGGCGCGCACGGGCGCGGATGGGGTGGTGGCTGGGCGCGACGCAGGGCGGCGCGGTAGGGCGTGGCGCGGTGGGTGCCGGCGGCGCTGGCGCGGCAGCGGGCGTGTGGGCGGTGGCGGTGCGCAGAGTGCGGCGTGCGCGCAATTGAGCGCGCGGGAGACGGCGGGCGGCCAGAGATGGCGGGACTACGGGCGCGCGGTGGCGCGTTTCATGGCACCCAGTGGTGCAGGATGTTGCGCGAGGCGGCGCGCCTTCAGGGCGCGCTGGTGGCACATTTCATGGCGCGCGGTGGCGCAACTTCAGGGCGCACGATTGTGCGTTACTTGGCGCGCGGTGGCGCGTTACTTGGCGCGCGACGGCGTGTTACTTGGTGCGCGGGCGGCGCGTGGGCGCGCGGGATGGCAGTGGCATGCGGCCGCGCGGGGCAGTAGCGGCGCGTGCGCGAGGGCATAACGGTGCGGCTGTGCGGCACTAGGCGGCGGGCGCGCGTATGGCAGCTGCTGGGATCGCGCACTGGGGGGCCCGGAGGGGACCGGCGCCGGCGGTGGCGCCGCTCCTACAAATTTCTCTCTCTAAACTCTTTTTTGTTCCAAAAATTCAACTGGACTTCTTGTTCTTCTTACCCTAGGGGTCCTATATATAGGCCCCATGAGCAACAAAGAGAAACCCTAAACTAAAACGTGAAAATTTAGCCTAAACTTAGAAAGGAAAAAAAAACCCTAGATAACTTGAGGGCTAAGCCATCAATTAGTGCACCATGTTGCTTGCACCATTTCAAAGAAAAAAGAATCAAAAAGTGAGTTTTGTCTCTTTGCGCCTCTGTCCGTGCATCATTTAATGCAAAAATATTGCCCTTTTTCGTCATTTGGGCCATGTTATCTTGCGCCAAAAAAACAAAGTTAACTTTTTTGAGTCATAAATGAAATCATTGCTTTGCGAATCGCAAAGGAATGATTGCCAGGCTAATCATTGGTTGACACCAATCATGAGCTTAGTTAATGACTGGTTGTCGTCAATCATCAATTAGCACTACAATTCGTCATTATTTGATGAATCGAACAGCGACAAGTGGTGGCGCGAATAAAAAGGATTAAAAATATACTTTAAAATCCATATTAATTAAAATAAAAGCCCAAAAACACATATACATATTTATTTTGACTTAGAAAAATCATATCTTTACAAATTTAATGCAAAAACATTCAAGAAAAATCATATTCTGTCTCAAAAAATTAGATTCTTTTAGAATGTATTGTCATAAAATTCTCAAAAAATTCAGAAAATATAGAAAATTTTGAAATTCATTTTAAAAATAGATTTAATCATTTAAAGCTTGATAACATGCAAATATGAGTGATCTAATGCAAATAGATATGCAAATATGATCATATTAACGTATTAAATATCCATGTTATCAATGTCATAGTAAAAGTACAACTTTTTGTCCACAAGATGTCCTTAGCGTCTAAAGTCTAAGGACCACTTACACAACTGTGACATGAATCAACCTGATTGACAGTTAGGTATAATTCCATTCCAGCCACTAAAGGGCACCCACTATCTATTCTTAGTCTCTCCACACAAATGTCTACGTGAATATCCCCACTCATCATATGAGTGTGGGTACATGAACACATTCTTAAAGGCTAGTGATCTCCGTATTACAATCTCATCATAATTTACTAAGTCGGATCATGTATTCATGTACTTCATTATAAACATCACATATGCATTATAATGAATATGTTCTATTGATGAGCATGTAACGAGGTATGAGATGTGCAATTTGCTTAACGCCCATACATATTTCCATCAAAAGGTCACACAATGAATCATAGACCTCTAAGGTCACACAATGCATGACCCCGTATCTTATGATGTTCATGGTCTACGTAGTGAACCGCTTTAACTTCACACTCTGTTTTTCATTAGAAATTAAAATCCACATTTAATTTATTCTAACTAGATGGTTTGATTAATTTCAGTATTTCCAAAACGTCCCCCACCATGTTTTATTTATCTGACTAGGATTTTTAACCACGTAAAAATTGATTTCTTACCATGTTATTGTCTTGTTCAAATTCAGAGCTAAAGAAATATGTTGGATCTAAAATTACAAGAATTGATCAATAATAGAGGAAAAACTCTTACATAAACATGTGTAGAGTTGGTTTATGGATTCATATAATGCCATGAATCTCACATAAAGTTGAATACCAAACAGCACAAGATAAGCTTGTGAGAAATGTTTGATTTTTTAAAATATAAATGTTATTCATAAATTGATTGGATAATCATTCAATTCCGATTTTCCATAATCCTGTCATTTTGATATCTTGTGCTTAAGGGAAATATAAATTTTCAACTTCCATCACAATAACATCTAGAAGTAATCTCAGATAAAATTGAATAAAAAGTTTGACCAAGTCCTCATGCAAACATATCATTTTACTTATTTTGACATTTTAAATTATGATCATTTGTTACATTTTTTAGCAATGAATTTATTGAGTGTGGTATTTGATGATTCCATATTTTAGTAATCGTATGAATTATAGTGAAACTCCACAAAAAGAACATTAAGGATTCATATAAATTACCTAATGGAAAATGGCATGAATGAATCCACCGAATTATTATTAATCCAGTTATTTAATATATTGTGTTAAGTAGCCTTGGTGAATTAAGTGAAGGTAGACAAAAGGAAAAAGAGGGATTCAAACCCTCGCAAGACAGAAGCTTGCATAGCAGTTACAATGCTCCGCCTTCAATCACTCGACCATCTCTAATATAAATTTAACCCACCAATTTCAATGTAAGATAAATCAGATATAAAAATTTATTGTTGACGATGTTTACTAAAATTAGATACAAAAGTTAGGATAAAAGAGAAATCATGGGAAATAATAAAAGTATATACAGTTCTTATTTTTATTCCTAGCCTTTAGAAAAAGAAAGTGGTGCTGCTTGTTTTTGTCATCAGTGCATTGATAAACTTGAAACTAAGTTAAAATTTATGTCATTGTGAATTTTATTTTAATAAAAAATATTTATAAACCTCTACTCATTAACAGTCTATATAGATAGAGATGATCAAGGGTCTTCTCCACAGGGAACGGATCTTAGGGAAATAACTATTTCGAAGGGTGAGTTCTAGAAGGTGCAAACGATTATGTATTGCGTAAGAGATAGTAGACACAATAGAGGTAGTAGTAATTTAAAAGTATGGGTGATAAGTTGAGTCTTAGGAGAGGTAACCTAGTCGATGTATGATTGCAAGACTTATGCAATGAATTTATAGTTTACCCTTTAATTTAGTACTACTAATGTAAATGATGAGGAAGAGGTTGAACAATAGAGAAGGACAGGTGGTGTAGATCAATTTTGAAGAAATTAAATTGTGAAGAAAGTGGTTATGGTGAGATGATAGACCAGAATAAATGGGATGGTTATATAATGAAGATACTAGTTAGGATTATATGATGAAAATGAGTGGTAAATTGTATGTATAGGCTCCTAAGTCCTACTCATAGCTATTAAAAACTTGTCACAGAGAGTAAAACAGATGATCAAATAAGAGAGATTGAGTAGATTAAAAACTATTTAAACTACCCAGGACTTCCCTCCCTCTTTGGTAATGCTCTCGAATCCTAAACTCACTTTGTGAGCCAGTATGATTCTCCCTCGCTTGGCGTATGGCAAATCACATGAGTAAAGATCAGAGAAGAGAAGGCCTATAGCCTTTGTGAAAAAATAGAAACACTATAATGGCACTCCACAATGTCATGTTTCCCCAAATCTTGCTCCATGAAAGAGACAAAATGAAAAGGCACCCTCTCTTGACATTCCTGCACCCTCTTTCCCATGGTCGTCGGTGGTCTGCTAGAAAAACATCCCCAATTTTTGTTTTGGCATTTTCTCATATTTTTCCTAGCCATTTGAACATTTCAGGAGATTTGCGTGATCCCCCAACCATTGGATTTTCTGATCATTTGGCACGGAGTGGTTTTTGGCCGTTTAATTTTCTTCATCAAATGATGGTTCACGCTCAGTCGTTCAATTTTCAATGATTTGGTCACATACATGTACGCCACGGGTCCGTGCCTTCCAGCGTGCGCCTTGTGCCCTCGCTGCCCGCGCTGTGTGTGCCTGCGTTGTGTGTGCCCGAGTACTTGTCATTAATTTTCTATCCATTTTCTCGTTTCATTCATATCATCAGTGCATTGTAGACTTTTCCCCTGTGAGTAACACGAGCCGACTGATCCCGACGCACCTCGTGTTACATCACGCGCGCCCCAACGCGCCGCCAAGCCTTTACCAACAAAACTTTAGAGAGAGGAGGTCCATAAAAGACTTTCTCAACCAACAAATCGAAGGAATTGGTGATCTTAAAAATTAGATTATTGCTAATTCTGTCAGCCCTGCCTCTCATTCTACCAAAAACTTTCATATGACAGTTCTTTCAAAGACCTTCTCTCTAGAGCCTAGAGAGAGGATGGATATTAGAGCCTTCATAAACCAAAAATTTCATGATCCAATGATCTAAAAAATTAATATAATTGCTAATTCTGTCATCCATGCCCCTCATTCAACTAAAAAACCTTCACTTGACAGTTCTTTTGAAGACCCTCTCACTAGATTTCAGAGAGAGAGTATGTTCATGAAGCCTTCAAAAACTAAAAACTCACAGGATGTAATGATCTAAAAAATTAATCCAAACAGCTAAGTCTGTCATCCTTGCCTTTAATTCTAGTAAAAACCTTCACACTCCAGTTCTTTTGAAGACCCTATGTCTACATTCAAGAGAGAGGAGGTTCATAAAAGCATTCACAAACAATTACAGGATTTCATGATCTAAAAAATTAATACAAATCACTAATTCTGTCATCCATGCCTTTAATTCAACCAAAAACCTTCGTACAACAGTTATTTTGAAAAATCCTCTCTCCTAAATTCTAGAGAGAGAAGGTCCATAAAAGCCTTTATAAACCAAAAAATAGCAGGAATTAATGATCTGAGCATTTGGATGGACAATTAATAAACTTGTCACTAAAAATTCAGGTGAACTTTTTTCACACTAAGATAATAACTTCCACTACAACTTAGATCATAAATTTATTTAATTGTCTATTTTGCCCAGCTCGGTGCAGTATAAATATGTCTTATGTTGTGAGCTTTGGCGTTGCCAGATCGATCTGTTGTGAGCTTCAAGCAGGTAAATTTCATCTTCTGATTTCATCATTTCTCCTCCGATGTGTGGAATGAAGTCCAGATCTCGATTTTGATTGTTGCGTCCGATCGATGATTCTAAATTTCGATTCGTCGTGAGCTGCGACTCGGATCATTGTTTTTTTTCATGATCATGTTCCGGATCAGTGACAGAAACCGGGAGCATTCTGTCCTAGATCGATCCTGTTTTTCTTCTTTTTCTGTAGAAGTTATTACTTATCTCGACCGGCTGGCATAAGTTGCGGTTTGTATTTTATCTCATTATCCTGATGTTCAACAAAAACGTAAATTCTCTTCTCTCGATCAGCTGCAAAATGTGGCTGCTGGTATGTTATCGAAGATTCCTGATGTTGATGAAAATATAAGCCAAATCTCGATCAGATTCAACTTTTCGTGGCTTGTTAGTTAGTTATCCAGTATTCCTGATGCTGATCGAAAGCAGAAACCAAGTCTCGATCAGCTTCAACTTGTCGCGGCATTACGCTAAGGTATCGCAAAGTTCTGATGTTGATCACAACAAAAAACGAGCATAGTTTCCTTCTCTCGATCAACTTCAACGTGCCAAATTTGTATCTAATCTCACTACCATCTTCTTTGACATAAACCAGAAATCAAACAGTTTTTCCTTCTGTCGAACCGATTCAAATAATTGCAGTTTTTTGATTAATTGGTAGATTTGTGTTGGGCCCATTTAGGCCCACTTAGGGGCACCCTCTCCTCCCTTATTTTTTCCTCTTCATGAGCTCAACTCGAGCGTGAGAAGAAGCGGATTCTCGCACCATCTCTCGCGATCGAGATCTCCTCTCTCTCCTTGTCCGAATTCGTGTTTGAATTCTGCTCCAAGGGCAGATCTATTTCGGTAAGATCTCAATCCGCGAACCTATTGGGATCTTTTTCATCATGGGCAATTTCTTCCGCTTTAGAGCAGATCTACTTCGCTAGTGGCGATCCAAGGCTTTGAATCTCTTCTTGTTTATTGTAGGTAGAAGAGTTGATCTTACCGTGGAGGTTTCAAAGGGTGGGGTGAACGGGTCTCTAGACTGCGCCCGCCATGGCAGGAGCCGCAGGCGGATTTCTCACGCGTTCTTTCGAGATCATGCTAAAAGACTGCGGCGGGAAGAAGTATGGAGCTTTGCAGAAGGCGATTCAGACTTTCCTAGGTTGGTTCTGTCGTTCTTTTTCATCATTTTCTTTCCATCTTAATTATTTTCATCCGGAAATTCGACGAATACGATGAGTTGATGGGGTTTTCTGCGCGATGGAATGTGGGAATTTTTCCTCTATTTCAGTGGTGGCAAGTTCGAGGGGCACTATTTAACGAACAATGTCTGAAATTAATCTGCCATTTCATCTCATTTTCTGCGTTTTGATAACGTCAATCAGTGACTTCAACGGGCTCCGCAAGTTCAGAAATGGATTTCCAATTTTTAACTCATTGCTAGAATGTTTACTTAGCTATACTATGAGAAAAAAATGTGCATTTCATTTTCCAGTAGCTGTACATTCCATCTATTTGAAATGTTCCAATAACTGCCCATTGTCGCTGATGCAACAATAAGGTTGAGCTATGTGAAGCTTTCTGTCACTTCTCCCTTCTTTTTTGGTGCATATTAATGTACCTCGATTCCATTTTGCTTTTGTTTTAATTCTGAAGAGTTTCACTCGCTGCATTTTCATATATTACGATCTTGTTTTACAAGTCAAGGCAAACACATCCAATGGGCTTCTGAAGAGTAATTATCAAATGATTTTAAGAAATCGGATGAGCTTCTCAGTGGGAGCCCTTACTGTAAAACAATGATATGGCGAGAGAGTTGTCTCCTCTCCATTAGCCTATTCTTGGTTGCCTGCAAATCTTCGTCCAGAAGAACTGAAACACCATTACTTGAAGGCGTGCTCACCTTAATAACTTTTGTTATTCCTTGGATTCGTTAAAAGTGTAATAAGAATTTTGAAAATGGAAACTGTCTGAAGAACTGGAGTGCTGGAGAATCGCTTAGATCGGAAGGGAAGAAATATCAGAAAACCGTCTGTCCAGAAAAGAGGACTGTGGGAGCTGTGTAAAATAAACATTAAGTGGATAACAGTGAAACTCCAAAAAACAGAAGCAATACGAGGGGCTTAACTGTAATTGATTGAAACAGCTGCAGAAAGAAAAGGGAACTGCATCGTCATGATAATTATTCTTGACTGCTCTCCTAAAGGGATGCCCTATTTAGAGAGAAACATGCATGAGTGGAAAGGACGAACTGCCCCTAGTGGGATGAAATGACAGAAACATCCCTAGAGGAGTTGGAGATTGAATTAGAAATCACCTATTATTAGTCTCAAATCCTGGTTGATTGAAGAGAAGCGTTGTCCCCTTTGTTGAGTAGTATGACACAATTTGTGGGTTCTATTTTCGCTGGTGATTTGCTTGTTTCATTGTCATCTTGAAAGTTGTTTCAGGTGCTTAAACTTGTTGTAAATCGCTCCTTTTTTTCCTGCTTTCAAACTATTTGTGAGCGTCTCAGTTAATTTTTGTCGGTCATCCTATGATTAAAAAAAACCACCTGCCTTGTCTTAAGCTTTAACAATTCAAAGACACTTCATCGTTATGCTCAAACTGTCTCCTTTTTTCTGCTGATTTGTCATCACTTCTTCCCCCTTTCCTTGGCTCCTCAGTCCTACAGTGTAGGATCTGGTCATTTTTCAACATGTTCTTTCAATCTATCAACAACATGCCCTGATTGCCTTCGAGAACTTCTTTTTTCTCATGCCAATTTTTTCCCCATGGTTAATTTACTGTTGCTTGCTTAATTTTTCATTTTGCAGATTCTTCAAAGGTGATCACGGAGAAACCTACCATTGTGGAGGGCCCAAGTTCTGAAACTGGCGCGTCCTCAGATCAGAGGTTTTCTCGTGACCTAGTTTGTTAATTGTCAGTAGGTTCGTCTAGATTTGTTAATTAGTTTTTTTTCACGAAGTATATTGGTTAATTAGATAACTATTAAGATCTGAGGATTACAAAGTAATTGCTTCAAAGGCTCTCAGGTCTCTCTCTCCTAGCATCTCTTCACTTTGTTTTTTTCAAAAAAAAATAACATAGGGTTTCATCATGAAGGATACTGGTTCTGGTCCAAGCTTTTAGTTGCCCAGATAATTGTTGTGATATGCCAAAATAAATTGGGATTTAAATTCAATCGCGATGTTTGCTCGTGCGCCTTCCTGAAAATAATTACCCAATTTATCATTTGAGGTTGGTACTGAAAGGGATGATTTGTGCTCTGCATTGCTATTTTCATATCATAATAACTGTCAATACTTGCGGCCAAGTAAGAGTCATCCGGGATTTGTCGGCCTTTTCTAAATTTATCTTCTGATATCAAACAAGTGCATTGCATTTTTTACATGTCATGACTTCATGGTAATTCTGCAAAGCAGCAATAGCGTGGATGAACAGGCATTAGCAAGTGAAGAAGCTACTCCGGATGAACAAAGCACTAGTCCTGTGGAGAACACAGAGACAATCACATCTGTACTGGCGTCTGTTGGACATACATTGGAAGGGGTTCAGGCTGAGCTTGTCCTCGAACCGTTGAGACTTGCTTTTGAGACAAAGAATATCAAGCTGGTGGAATCAGCATTGGACTGTCTGCACGTATGTCTTCATGAATCTACTCAGAAACTCGATTTCTATGACTTTATTACTAATCAGAAACTCAATTCTCTTTCAAACATTTTGTGCAACAGTAAGGATTGTGAAAATAATTGTGATTTTTAATTTGGTTTTACAATGATGCCATATTTACAAATTCATGACACCAGCTCTCAACGGGGCATATTTACAAATTTAATTTTGGTTGTCCGATAGTTTGTAGTGCAGTAGTTTCTTGGGTTTGGGATTGAAATGCTGTTGTAAATACATTTACTCTATGGTATCTATATCGTGTGCTTAGGATTATGTTTTTCTTCTGACGGCGACATGTTTGATCAGCCATAACAACAATTGCTTAACATCACATTCCGGTCAGTTAATTATCTATTAACATATTAGGTCCTCATATTGGACTAGTTGAAAAAGACCACGTTGTCAGGTTTCAAAAATGATGTGGGCATTCTGTGTAACGGGATATCCTGTCTCAACGTAATGTTATTCATCAACTTTTACGGTATTCACAAAAGTCGTGACATATATATTAGTTGCCTGGACCTGAGATCTGACAAACTGTAGAATCGTGTTTTTCTTTGTTTATTTCAGAGTTTAGTCTGATACTCTTTTCAGAGTGGAAAAGAAATAATGCTTGAACTAGAAACCTTAGGGGTCTAATGCGCTTCATTTTCATCTTATCTTTAGTTCGTTTTCTTTCTTCCTTTGTCTTCTACGGATTTTTTTATATATTAAAGAAGCAATGCAGTTTTTTAGTACAATGGCTCCTAACGCTAATAGTTTTTTTCTGTAAAAACTGACGGTATTAGTTATGAGGTTATTTTCTTCGATGGGCCCTCAGGACTTATCTAAGATGTCAGAAATATGGAACCATCGGCAAGAAATTACCGCCAATGATTAGTACCGGAAAAAGCTAGATTAGAAGAGACTTCTGAGGATCTAGGTTAAGGAATAATCTGCCGAAGAAAATAGAGTGAAAATTATTAGTAGCAAATGTTAATTCCTCTCTTTTTTACCATTGAACTTGATTTTTTTATATTCTCTGTTATTCAGAAACTCATTGCCTATGATCACCTTGAGGGTGATCTTGGATTGGAAGGCGGTAAAAATTCACAAATATTTACCGATATCCTTAACAGGATTTGCAGTTCAGTGGATAATTCTTCCCCAGACAGGTATAAACCCCTGGTTTATTTTAACATGCTAATTAATATCCCTTTTAGGTTCCATTTTTTACTAAAAATTTGGAACTTCAGTACTGTTTTGCAGGTTTTGAAAGTACTTCTTACTGCAGTGGCGTCTGCAAACTTTAGAGGTAGCGTAGTTCTATTACTGGTTCATAGCTCCCCATGCGCTATCCACAAGATTCATTTATTATTGCATGTGCTATGGTTCGTTTGCTGAAGAATCTGCATCCAAGCGTCAAATTATCATGAGTGCCTTGACTTTTTAACCAAAAACTCATGTAACAACACTGTCATGGAGGTTCATTGAAGAAATCAAGAATTCAATTCCTTAACCCTCATTAGGGTGCATTACATTGTATTTATAGGAAGGAGGAGAGAGAATGCAAAGTGGGCCAATTACCATGGGTCATTACAAGGAGATATTAGAAATAAGAGAACAAGCCCATTCAATATTCATAACTTTCTTCCTCTGCGCAGAACCCATGAATCGATGTCATGCGGGAGGAATAGTGAATAATATAGGGGGATCATAACAGTTTGATATTTGATTGAATTTGTTCTTCTCTAGTAACGGCCGTGGTGCTTGTATGTAGGGTAAAATCTCTATGATTTTTTATTGTCTGGACGTGGCTTTGATCCCTAGTCTCTTTGACATGATCATGCACGAAATTAACGGAATAGCATGGGTAGCAATAAAAAAATTACTCTAAAATGCGCATGTCAGTTTCACATTTGTTCCTTGTCTGACATCCATTCTTTATGGCTCCTCTAGTGACAAATTAAAATGTTGAAACCTTTCATGGAGATCTCTTTTGTGAATAGAGTTTGGTTCATAAAGATATAGTAAGATTCAGGGTTTTTATTCTGCAAGTATCTTTATTCCTTTTTGAAAATTGAAGTTAAAGAAGCGGCATATTAGATTAGACTTTAGAGCAGGGTTGAGTGCGTACTTTAGTTTGTGAAATTGACGATCTGCTTTATCATTTCTTCGATTATCCAGTCCACGGTGAACCCTTGCTTGGGGTCCTGCGGGTATGCTACAATATTGCCCTCAACAGGTACAGTTTCATTTATCTTCTTTTTGTTGTTTTCATAATCTGGAAAATGGCAATTGATGTTTTCTGCTGTGGTGGTTGCAGCAAGAACCATATAAATCAAGCAACTTCGAAGGCAATGTTGACCCAGATGGTCAGTATAATTTTACGAAGGATGGAATCTGATCAGGTAAAGCAGGACTCTATTCTGGAAGATTTTACCTGGAAGTAAGAGATGAAACTATTTCTTGGGTTATTATTTGGCCATAGGTCTCTGATATGTCTACCGAGTGTAATCTGGCGGATCCTAATTCAAGTAGCTCTGGAAAATCTGATGACAGAGAAAATTCTGTCGAGGACAAAGGAGACAAGAAAATCACTCTTGGAGATGCATTAGCCATGACAGTTGGAAGTGATGCATCACTTGCATCTGTCGAAGAGCTTCAAACTCTTGCTGGAGGTGCCGACATTAAGGTGATTTCTCTTATAATAACACGACGTCAAATTTACTAATCTTGCTGACTAAGTGTTCATCTTCCTCTTCCCTTTTCCGCCACTAGGGATTGGAGGCTGTTCTCGACAAAGCTGTAAATCTTGAGTACGGGAAAAAAGTGTCCCGGTACAGAAGAAAAACTTTAATATGAGTTATTGGTCTGCATCGTATTTAAATTATAAATCTGAGATGTCAACGTCATTTTTTCTTCTTAGAGGAATAGATCTTGAGGGCATGAGTGTGGGACAGCGTGATGCACTTCTCCTATTCCGGACTCTTTGCAAGGTTGACTCTTTTTCCTCCTGGATTGCCACCAAGTCGTTGTTTGAAGGTGGATTAATCGTCTTTAGTGTACTAACAGATGGGAATGAAGGAGGAGACGGATGAAGTTACAGTGAAGACTAGGCTTTTGTCGCTTGAGCTTCTCCAGGTTTACTCTTGAATGCCTCTTCTCTGGCAAAATTAAAGTCCATTTTCACTTGTGTGGATGTTGTAACTGCCCTCGGATTTTTCTTTTCATCCAAAGATTGTAAGGACTACAGTTTGCCTGCCTATCTTGGACTAACATATTACTTGTCGTTTGTGGAATTCTTCACTATACAGGGTTTATTGGAAGGAGTTACCCACTCTTTTACGAGAAATTTTCACTTCATTGATTCAGTAAAAGCATATTTGTCTTATGCCTTGTTGCGAGCCTCAGTTTCTCCATCCCCAGCCGTTTTTCAGGTCATCCTTTGTTCCTTTAGTTCCTATGTCCAACCTAACGCAAGCTTATTTGTTTTTGTGTCAGGTTTCTTTTGGTATTTACTACGTTTGTTATTGCCTGGCAGATCAGCACTGGGATTTTTTCTGTTCTACTGCTGCGGTTTAGGGAAAGTCTCAAGGTTTGTGTCCCGTATGAATCCAGGGGACACTATTAGACGTTTCCATTTAATCACTGACCCTAAGACTTTTGATCAGGGAGAAATTGGTGTCTTTTATCCCATTATAATCTTGAGATTCTTGGATAGCGTTGACAGCCCTCTCAATCATCGTATAAGTGTTCTTCGGTAATCTATTCCTTGACGAGTAACAAATTTCTATTTAATGTTCTGTTTTTAATAATAGTAACGCTTCTTTTGATGTCAACTATTCGGTTATTATTCTATCCTCAGTATGTTGGAAAGGGTTTTTAAGGATCCACAAATGCTCTCGGATATATTTCTCAACTATGATTGTGATCTCAACTCGGCAAATCTGTTTGAACGCACGGTAAACTTCCAGATAACCTTCGGTTTGTTTATCTGGTTTTTCTGATCTCGACTTTTGGTTGTTTCTGATGTGTTTGTGCTTTATATTCAAAAAGATCAATGCTCTTTCAAGAATCTCACAAGGGACCTTAAATTCGGATCCAAGCACCATCTCTGGGCCTCAAACTGCAACGGTTAAATCTTCGTCTCTTCAGGTATTTCCCAACTATATATGATGAAAGCTTGCTCGCTAATTACACTTAACTGTACTGTTTCCTCATGTCAATAATTTTTTTTCTGGTGTCATGGTTGTGCCCATTTTCGTAGTGCTTGGTGAATGTGCTAAAATCACTAATAGATTGGGAGAAAAAGCATAGAGAGTCTGAAAAATATGCAATCATCACAGCCGAGTCAAGTGAGGATGCACCAATGGAGAACCTGAGCAATCTGAACGGATCAAGAAGGGAAGATGGTCCGGGTCAGTTTGAGAAGGCTAAAGCCCATAAGTCTACAATGGAGATGGCTATCTCTGAGGTATGCATAATTGATGAAACAATACTTAAGATTCTATCCTCTTATCGTGTTGAAAAATTATTTCCTGATCGCCTGTTATTCTACAGTTTAATCGAAAACCAGGAAAGGGTGTAGATTTCTTGCTGTCGAATAATTTGGTGGAGAACACTCCTTCGGCCATTGCCCAGTTCCTGCGGAACACTCCTAGCTTAGATAAGGTAGCCTTTTGGACCATATGATAAGTTAAATCCATTTCTGGCAAAACAAGCACAGGTTGACTGTTAACATGCCAATAATAGCCTTCAAATAATTGATTTAATATGTTGGGGGCATTAGTATCATTATATTCAAATGTTTGCAGGGTTAAAATGATTAAATATAGTTTTAGAATGATATTATGATTTTCCAGATTTTTTTTTAAATTTTATGGGCTTGCTGATGTTTATTTCATGGTTAAAGTAATTAATGTTTTATGTTAGAATATTAATTTTTATTAACTCTCTCAAAATTTGCAGACAATGATCGGAGAATACTTGGGTCAGCATGAAGAGTTTCCAGTTGCAGTGATGCATGCTTATGTTGAGTCCATGCAATTTTCTGGGTTAAAGTTTGTTCCTGCAATTCGTGAATTTCTCCGGGGATTTCGGCTTCCAGGTGAAGCACAGAAGATTGATAGGATCATGGAAAAATTTGCTGAGCGGTATTATTATTAATTTATTTATCTTACTCTTTATATTCATCGGTTTATTGCTGGATTTTAGATGTTTCTTTTTCTTTGAATATGCAGTTACTGTGCTGACAACCTGGGAATTTTTGAGAATGCGGATGCAGCATATGTTCTTGCTTATGCCGTTATTATGCTGAACACTGATGCCCATAATCCGTTGATTTCATCGAAAATGTCAAAGTCTGACTTTGTACGTATGAATTCTGGAGGTGATGCCGAAGAAGGCGGCCCAAAGGAGCTTCTGGAGGAGATCTATGATTCAATCATCCTTGAAGAAATCAAGATCAAGGACGATGAATCTAGTTCAATGAAGAGCGCCAGGCAAAGGCATGGAGCTGAAGACAGACGACAACTCGTCAGAATTCTTAATTTGGCTCTCCCTAGAAGAAAAACTGCATCTGATGCTAAGGCAGAAAGTGAACGAATCATCAACCAAACACAAGCTCTTTTCAAAGGCAAAGGTGCGAAAAGGGGTGTCTTCCATACGGCAGATCAGGTCGAACTTGTACGACCCATGCTGGAATCTGTTGGTTGGCCCTTGCTTGCCGCGTTTTCTGTGATTATGGAGGAAGGTGATAATAAGGCGAGGGTACTCCTCTGTATGGAAGGATTCAAGTGTATCATTCATTTCACTCGTGTTCTTGGGATGGATACGATGCGTTATGCTTTTCTGACTTCTCTTGTGCGGTAAATATCTCTTTTTTTTCATTCGATCATTAATCTGTGTGTTGATGGAATCATATTGTCTAACTGAAGTTTTTTCCAGGTTTACATTTTTGCATGCTCCTAAAGATTTACATAGTAAGAATGTTGAGGCGCTGAGGATGCTGCTGTTGTTGTGTGAGGTCGAGACAGATTCCTTGCAGGACACGTGGAACGCTGTTCTCGAGTGTGTTTCTAGGCTGGAATTTATTATATCCACTCCGTCCATTTCTGCTACTGTGATGCATGGGTCCAATCAAATATCAAGGGACTCTGTTCTTCAATCCTTGAGAGAGTTAGCTGGGAAACCTTCTGAGC
This sequence comes from Wolffia australiana, assembly GCF_029677425.1. NCBI lineage: Eukaryota > Viridiplantae > Streptophyta > Magnoliopsida > Alismatales > Araceae > Wolffia > Wolffia australiana. The sequence continues at coordinate 3,989,013 of NC_135838.1, forward strand.
AAGTGTTTGTGAATAGTGTGAAATTGCCAAGCGATTCAATTGTTGAATTCTTCACTGCCCTTTGTGGAGTTTCTGCTGAAGAACTAAAGCAGGTGCCTGCCAGAGTCTTTAGTTTGCAGAAGCTGGTGGAGATCAGCTATTATAATATGGCTCGCATTCGTCTGGTTAGTCCACGTAATCACACACACTCACTGTCTGTTTGTGCACATTCCTTTCTCTGTTTCTGCCTTTCTCTCCCATATCCCTCATTCCTTTCTATGTTTCTGCCTTTCTCTCCCATATCCCTCTTTCCTTTCTCCCTTCATTTAATCTTTTCTCCATCTTTCTTCCTTCAATCTGCTCTCTCTCCCCCAGGCACACACATAAACTCAACCTAATTAATAAGTCTCTCTTCTTTTAATTATTACTCTCCAGTTATCCAGGGTAGTGATCGTTTTTTCTTCTGAAATAATATTAATAATTCAATTTATAATGTAATATTTGCTGTTTTTATGATTCATGTACTCTCTACTCAGTTTAAATTCAATGGTAAGAAATTTCTCATTTCTGTTTAAAATCAATAGGTGTGGGCAAGAATATGGTCTGTGTTGGCTCACCATTTCATTATTGCTGGAAGTCACCGCGAGGAAAAGGTGGCTATGTATGCCATTGACTCGCTGAGACAGCTGGGCATGAAGTATTTGGAGCGTGCTGAGCTCACTAATTTTACATTCCAGAATGATATCTTGAAACCCTTTGTTGTTCTGATGCGCAATAGTCAAAGTGAAAGGATACGAGGTCTTATTGTCGACTGCATCGTCCAGGCATAGCTCTCTTCTACTAGCTCAATTCGTTTCGGACTCAGATTCTCTTTAGTTTTCTCATAAATAGTTGAGGGCTTTAATTAGAGAACTTATAAAGTTCATGGGACGCAGATGATAAAATCTAAAGTGGGAAGCATCAAATCTGGATGGCGAAGTGTATTTATGATCTTCACAGCTGCTGCTAATGATGATGTTGAATCAATTGTAGATGGTGCCTTTGAAAACGTGGAACAAGGTCCGTTAAGTATTACGGTGCTATTTATTGATTGTTATCGCGTTTTTTTCCTGTTTACGGGGCCTGAACCACTTCATTTTGCAGTCATCCTTGAGCACTTTGACCAGGTCGTGTGTGATTGCTTTATGGACTGTGTCAACTGCCTTATCGGGTTCGCCAATAACAAGTGCTCCCCAAGAATCAGTTTGAAGGCGATTGCACTCCTGCGAATTTGTGAAGATCGTCTTGCTGAGGTATATGCCAAAGCTCCATTTCAGTCCCCATGTAGCAGCGTTTTTCTTACTAGATATCTGTCTTTTTTTTTGGTGCGGTGTGTATGATCTTACCTAACATAAGATAGAATATCAGGCACCGTAGCAAAGATGGTTGCAAGATAGAGTAAATCTGACACATTATGATGACTGCTTGGTCAGGTCCAGTTGATAACTAAAAACTGCTTTAGCAATAGCCAACAAAGTAGGTCTTGTTGGGACGAGCCAAAAAAGTTTGGGTAGTGCTGGATCTTAGTATTGGCTTGGTTGGCATCCCCCAGTAAGAGCAGGTTTGAGCCTGTAAACCATTCGCAACATCCCATGGCGGGATGGAAGGGTCCTGTGCCACTGCTGTCGACACCATCATAACCTTTATTGGGCTTATGGGACCCTCCATACTTACCTTCCTGTCCACACATGGTATGTCCAGTCCCATCTAGCTTCCTGGGCTTTGGGACGAGAGGTGATGTTATCCTATCCCAGGGGTGGGTGTCCAATTGGTAGAAAAGTCCCATGAACCCTTGGGTTTATTCTGGATTATGAAGGCACTCAATTTATGTATGGATTGAAGAGTCCAATTGGATCCATTAGAGTATAACTAATAGTAGATAAAAGAAGGATTGTGAAAAAGAGATAGAATAACCTGACATGGAATGTGTGGGCTTTTACAATCTTTTCTTTGTGTCTCTCTTCCTTACTAAATCATTAAATATACCTGATTCTCCTTTTGCCTTAATTAAGGTCCATACCCGTATATTACAACATGTCAGGCTCATATGTCCTTTATTGTAGACCACGGTAAAATATTGATGCATTTGTTATTTTAGTGTAAAACATAAATTACAGATAGATGCGGCTGCAAAAAGTTAATTAACTCAGTATATATCAGGTGAAATAATGCCCCCTTTGATCAAGCGAAAATAACATAATCTAAGTTGTTTCGGTCAAAAGAAAAACATATTTTTCCCGCACACTTCTATCTCAATGATTCTGTTCAAGTCCTCCTCAAAGATGCGACTAATTCATACTTGTCTACCAATTTCGCGGAGAGCATTTCTCATTTTATGGGTACTCTTGGATGTTATGAGTGCCAAAATTGGTTTATCATTTTTATCGTTTATTTAACATCAGTTTCTTTATTACTCATGTTTAGATATTTTCTGAAAAACTCTGTTCATTTATACAGGGTCTCATACCAGACAGTGCTTTGAAACAAGTTGATTCTAGGCTGGACAATAATTTTGATATGACAGAGCACTATTGGTTCCCAATGTTAGCAGGTTTGTCGGATTTGACATTGGACTACAGATCAGAGGTCAGAAACTGCGCACTTGAGGTGCTATTTGATCTGCTGAATGAGAGAGGACATAAGTTCTCACCAGCGTTCTGGGAAAACATATTTTACCGAGTTCTTTTCCCGATTTTTGATCACGTGAGGCACACTGGGACAGATGGGCTTCTTTCGCCTAGAGAAGATTGGCTCCGTGAAACTAGCATTCATTCACTTCAGTTACTCTGCAATCTTTTTAATCATTTCTACAAGGTAATTTGTTTTTTTTTTTGCATCCTGGACAACTTGACATTAGTTTTAGATTAAGCTTTATCCATGCCGATGCATCTTTCTGTAAAAACAGTGCATTTATATGCGAAGTATGATTTTAGAGTGCTTGAAATTGCGCATTGTTAGGAACACTTGTGTGGCAGTGACTGTTTGCATATCGGATGTATGATCTATTTGGTTTTCAACAATATCATTTTCTCTATTTTAACCCCGAGTGACAGTTGGGAGAGTGTCAACGATTCAAGTATGATGTTCTACAGTTTAGACTGAGTTTATGCAGAATATCTTTTCAGTTCGTTCTTGCTGTGTGTCAGCCGAAGACTCTCTCTCTCTCTCTCCTATATTTCTCTCTCTTAGTGGGCCTGTACGAGTTAAGCCCATTAGCTCATCCTCTATAATTATCTAGAAAGTTCTAATTCTAGAACTATCCTGTAATTTCGTGATTTCCCAAACCCTATAAGGTAGGGCCCATTGTTGTAAGAGACAATTGGAAAGTGCTATTTGGTTTCTATCTGATGACACTGATTTCAACCTGCTGACCTTTCTTGAATTTAAAATAGGCTCTGTCCAGAAAGTCTGAGATTACTGATTTTCTCTTGTTATTTTTTGATTCGATCCCCAACCCCTGCCAGGGTTATTTTGTTTTTTTGGCAGCAATGTTATTCCATTTTAATGCTACTAACCATTCTCTAAGTAGGGCCTGTAAGAACTTGTATTGGCTGGGAGATACTCGTGAGGATGGTTCGGGGACCAGTCTTGGCCTGTAACCATTTTCATCTTTCTATATTTTCTTCTACCATTCTTTCTCGAAGATTTCCCTTCCTTGATAGAGACCATCCTGAGGGCTGCAAGTTTGGGAAGTATCACCATGTCCTCCCAATTTAGCCTAAGCTGATGGTGATGAACCCAAGTGCACTCAACCAGGAGGGTTGGTGCACTCAATCAGGCAGCCAAGAAGTATCTTGTGAGACCCGTTCTCTCTCTACCCTCTTCTCTCTCACCAACTCTCTCTCGGACTCTCTCTCTCTCTCTCCATTGCCTCCACAATCAACGATCTCTCTACTTCCTCTCGCTGATGAACATCTCCACCCATTTCCTTTTCTCTCCTGTGGAATGTTTGGCAATTGCTGTCGTCCATGAATTGGAGGTTTCTATGTCAGAATTTCTCTTATATCAGGTCATTTGACTGATATGCTCAAAGGAATGTATCGGTCTCTATCAATTGTGTCGGAGATATTGAGAATCCAATGGTTTTTGATGTTTACTGCTATGTATAATTCCATTCTTCAACTTATACAAGACATTAGCTTTGATTTCATTGGATCTTTTTTTCATAGGAAGTATCCTTCATGTTGCCGCCGCTTCTTGGTTTGCTTCTGGATTGCGCCAAGAAAACTGATCAGGCCGTCGTTTCAATCTCTCTAGGTGCATTAGTGCATCTAATAGAGGTTGGCGGTCATCAGTTCAGTGATGCAGACTGGGATACCTTGTTAAAAAGCATCCGGTATCCATCTTTATTTTCTTTTTCTGCATGGACTCATCTTTTTAAAAAAAAATGCATTTCCTTCATATATTTATGTACTTTTCAATTTCCCAGAGATGCGTGTTTTACAACACAGCCACTTGAGCTGCTCAATTCTCTGGGATTCAAGAACACTAATAATCAGCTAATGCTCAGTACGGAAGGAAATGCTCATGGAGAGAGCGAACATACCAACGAAGAGTCTGATCATGCAATGGGACATGTTATTTTAGGGGATGGTAGTCAAGGAGGAGTCCGAAGGTCTGCAATGGAGGAGTCCGAAGGTCTGCAATTTATTTTATTTAGTTGATTTGATGACATGAAGGGAGGTTTTTTAGCTCATAAATGTTTTGAAAAAAAGATGGATGTCCTATAGCTCAATATAAAATGAAAAAAGTACCCTGCGAAGATGATTTTGGATATCATGCAATAAGTACCATTTAAAAATGGACTCCTTATGTGTACTCCTGTCAGACTGCAATGTTAGTACTTTGAAACTTTATATGAAATGAATGTACACATATTTCCTAATAGCATCTGGTTGACCACCGTTTTTGGGTGGTCTTACTTTTTATCTCTCAAAAAAAAAACTAGTTCAAAAAAAAAAAAACTACCTATTAACCGCCTCGAAATGTGGGTTTGCCTCAAAACAAACTTACTTTCAATTGTAGGAAGTGGTTAAATATATATTTGATGAACTCCGGACCTTGGACTTCATCAAAGATGGAGAGTCCATGAGAAAAAGAGAGGCTTAGCCTCAACATTATAATGAATTCGGGTTAGCTACAAAGTATGTATAGGGAGGGGGAGAGATTCTTAATGAGACGTTTTAATGAGCCATTATACAGAGGGAAGTAGGACAAATTAGGGAATGAAACGTGCATTCAACCGCACAAATATTACTTTTAGATTTTTTTTTGAAAGATATTTTTAAATTAATATTAAGTTCCATCATATAATATTTAATTTAGTAAAAAATACTAGGAGGTTTCAAGTTAATAATTTTATCACTACGCGGTTTTTCTTGTACTAGTTTATTTATTTTTGTTACTTATCTGACTAAAATACTCGCATACTTTAGGTTCGCCGTTGGCATCTGTAAGAACCCCAAAGGCGAGTGACTCAGAGAACATCCAACGAAGCCAAACATTTGGTCAACGAATAATTGGCAACATGATGGACAACCTTCTAGTCAGAAGTCTCACCTCCAAGAGCAAGAACCCCATTCCCGACGCTGCTTTGCCCTCCTCCCCTTTAAAGGTACATATTTCCTTGATAAATTTAGGACGTTTGACTCGAAGGATGGTCAGTATTCCTAAATCTCTCGTTAGACCCAACGGTCACAGATCCCTGAAGTTACTGAACCAAGCTCAGATGAGGAAGAGGAGAGTCCAGCACTCCAAACTATTAGAGGGAAATGCATGACTCAACTGCTGCTGCTTGGCACCCTAGACAGCATTCAGGTCTTGAACCGTGTCATTATTTTTTAAAAATTAGTCACGATTTGTAATTTTTTTTATTTCATTTTGATATTATTAGTTATTTATGTTAGTTTATTGACATCCCCCGGACCAGTCATGCCACAATGACTCCAAAACTGGATATTGACATTATGGTCTTAAAAATTGACATTATTTTTATTTCTGAACTAGGTTGAAACACAACAAAATTTGACATTATGGACGTGAAAATTGACATTATTTTATTCCTTTTTTGGATTGCCTAATTTACACAGATTCTGGATCAGGTTGAAAACCTTGAAAAGTATACTTTTAGACTTGAGAATTGACATTGTTTTATTTTTTAATTTTAGTTTTATTTTTCGGATGAAATACTGGATTAGATTGAAAACCCCCACAAAATTTGACATTTACGACGTGGAAATTAACATTGCTTTTTTTAGCTAACAGTCGACTACCATTATTTACGTTCCTATATTGTGTATTTTCTGTTTTTTTCTGCTCCCTTTATATTTAACAATATGGCCTGTTATGATAGGCCCATTAATATTTGGCCCATATTAGAACCCCTATATATAGGAGTACGTGGGTGTAGTTAGGGTTAATTAAGTTTTGTATTTTTTCTTCTTCCACCTGTCGTCTAGGGGTCCAGCCCTCCAAATCTCACAGTTTTATTGTTTTTCAATTTTTTTTTTTCAAAAGAAATACTGGGTTACGTTGAAAACCCCACAGAAGTTGACATTTTGGACGTGGAAATCGACACTGTTTTGTTTTTTTTCAATTTCCTTTTACAGAAGAAATCCTGGATTGGTGGATATCCCGTAAAATTGGACATTAAAGACGCAATAATTTAGATAATTTTATGCCTCTTTGGATTTGTGCCATCCGAAGAAATACTGGACTAGGTTGAAACCCCAAAAAGTTGACCATATTGACATGAAAATTGACTTCATTTAATTTCTTTTCTTGAGTTTTCTCTTTCAGCAGAGACATTGGTTTATGTTGGAAACGCGGCCAAAATTTACATTACAGACGTGAAAACCGACATAATTTCATTCCTTTTCTTTAAGTTCCTATTTCAGAACAAACACTAACTTAATTCAGAATCCCCACCAAAAATCGGCATTATTTGAATTTTTTTGAATTTATTTTTTCAGAAGAAATACTGGATTAGGTTGAAAACCTCGCAAAAAATCGACATTATGGACGTAGTGCTCTCTCTCCTAGAGTTTGCTGCCACCTATAACTCTTACTCCAACCTTAGAGGGAGAATGCATGTAACCCCCGCAGATCGGTGAGTTTTTATTCTGCCCTATCTCTTTCCTTCCTCAGAAACAGCTTATGATTGTGGGAATCAATTCTTGCGTAGGCCGCCTCTCAATTTGCTACGCCAGGAAATCACTGGGACCTCCATTTACTTAGACATCTTACATAAGTCAACGTCTATGAAAGAGGAGACGACTGGATCAATGGATGATCCGAGCTTCTTAGAGAAGACCGTCGAAGGTGATCTTGAGAGCATGGCGGAGGATAAACTTGTTTCTTTTTGTGGGCAAGTGTTGAAGGATGCGGCTGAAGTTCAGTCGAGTTCTGTTGAGGCTGCTAATGTCGAGGCACACCGAGCTTTGGAGCTCCGGGCTCCTGTTATTGTTAAGGTAGGTGGTAATTTATAATAGATATTTATTTTCTTTTACTTGAAGTGTCAGGAGAACGTATTGTTATTCTTTCATTTGTCCTTATTTACGTTTTGATTTGAACAAGGACTTACACTTATTATTTTGCCTTTTGTTTTACTTCTTTAAATACTCCTTTCATATCTATGTTTCAAATAAAACAAGGAGTACTTAGCCGTGTTTTAATTTAATGTTGGAGTATTAAGTGGCATACTTGGTTTAATATCTTTGTTTGCACGTTGGCTTATGTGTACTTTTGTGTTTCATTTTCTTTATTTACATCCACCGTTATTGTTTATATTTTAACATAAGGTAGGAATATCAAGAAAACGTTGTTTCCTGTTTTCCCCATCCATTATTCAAATTGACAACTTTGAAGCTGGTGTCTTCAGCTCCTCAGCAACAACCTTCTTCTCCACGAGAAACCCTAGGGATAATTGCTATTGAACAACGACGACATCTTTCGATTAACTCTTTCTGGTCTAATATACCAGATTCTTGGTTACACGTATTGGGCCATTAGTCTATAAAGGAAATAACGAAATAAGAAAGACAAAAAATAGAAAAAGGTGTCTCGACGAACACAAATATGTTTTTTTACCTGTGCTTTCATTTAACATGTAAAATATTATGCAAATGTAGTTAATGGCGTTGTGATGACATTGACTGAGGTCAACTTATTTCTGCTTGTCTTTTTATTTACAGGTTCTCAAGGGGATGTGTGTCATGAATGGTCAGATCTTCAGGAGGCATCTAAAGGAATTCTATCCGTTGCTCACCAAACTTGTTAACTGTAATCAGGTCATTATTTCCCATCTCATTTAATCTTCCCTCTTTCTCTCCGATCGTTTTATCTTTTTTAAATGTTTGCATTTTTGCTCTGGAACTAAAATTTTTTTAAGATAATGCGGAAGGTCACCCAAGAACAGTGATCAACCTGATGCTATTTACTGTTATGGACGTAAAATACACTGGATGACCAGGATGGACCCCGATCTTCACTATCTTCTAAACCAGTATGAAACAAGGCTCTCCATGTCATGGAGAAAGCTACCTGTCAAGGCTGTCCATCATCCAGCTCTGTCACTGGTCAGCTGCTGCTCTAGCCAGCGGTCAGAAAAAAGAATAGGAGGAAAATAACCCATTTTTACCAGTTACTTTGGTTCACTGGTTTAAATCCCAGTGAAATACACATGTGCATGACTTAACGAGTCAGGTACCCATTTTTTTTTCTTCAAAAAAAAAAATCCCAGTGAAATACACATGTGCGTGACTTAACGAGTCAGGTGCTAACTGATAAGGTTGCCTCCTAAGTACATGCACCAAATTTACAAAAAAGGAAAGCAATGAGAAATATAAGGAAATGAAAAAAGATAGGGAGCCTACTCACAATGCCCCAGAAGGCTTCCTTCTAAGGAGATATCCACCCACGGGATCTTCTGCAAGGCCCGTATCACGCGGGTGATCTGTCATCCTCATCCTTTGTGCACTTGGTGCATTCGGCTGAGGCATCTCGGCATGTTCTCTTTTGGAGGTTCCTGTCACGTGTAGACTTCTATGGAAGCAGAAAATTCCCATTAAGGTGTGACTTTTTGGATGGTTTTGTGATGGTTTTCGTCTCCTCCGTCAATCCCTCTCTGATCATCATGTAGGCTGATAGGATCCTTGAGAGGATCCTCAACCTATCTAGGGGTATTTTCGTCATGTTAGCCCACAGGGACATTTCAGTCATTTGACTTATGTATTCCCTTTAAATAGGGATGCCCTCCCTTTAGGAGGGTAGCCAAGAAGAAGAAGTAGATTGAAGTAAAGTTTTCTTGGTCTCCCCCTCTCCCTCTATGATCCCCTGCCCTCGTGATCGTCTCTACCTACCCCCTCTGCTCGGCCTCCTCTCAGATCCTTCCCGTTTCACCTCTCTACCACCTGAATTTCTACCTCGCCTCGTCCTCTACCCTCCTTTAGATACGAGCCTAGATCAAGGTTTGTATCATAGGCATCATGGATTAAGGAGATGCCTCTCCACTCCCGGCCATCACGTGTCTGGCTCAAAGGTCAGAGATATAACAGCGACGAGTGCATGCTCAACAGCTCTTCTCGCTTCTGATCCGACCGAGCATCCTCCAAGATCAAATTCCATTTGCCATCCCAGCACTCCCTAGCCAGCGCTTGGCGATTCTTTGCGAGGGCAAAAAGCCATCACTGAGTTGGGCACTGAAAAAATTCCCAATATCAAGGCAAGATCTGTCTCATGCCATGCCAAAAATTAGATTTCCCTCGAGTATTTTTTTTTTTAAATGATTTAAGGTGGATTCCCCTCGAGTTGAAACCACAAACCCCTCCTGTTACGACTTCGTTGGGACTAGAAGCGTAACGGAATGGGCCACGGAATCCAACTCGCTAACGAGAATATCGCTTTCTTGAGTCAGTGGACAAAGATGAAGATAAAAGAGGGGGACGAAGAGGTTCGTGAAGAGTGAGAAGTAGAGAACAAGGAAAACAGACAAGCCGGATCGGCAATGTCTCGGTTAGGGTAGTGAGACGATCTCCCCCAACCCTCCTGGAGCTTTAGCCCGAGCTCCCTTCAGAAGATTCCTCCTCCTTTCTTCTGTGGTTCGTTCCTCTTTCTTTATAGGTCGTTAACTGACCTACCCTCGCCCTGTGCTTGGGCCGCGGAGCGTGGCCTTGTGAGCGGCGTGAGCGATCTTTGATTTTTTCCTCTTTTCCATATATGTCCCTGTCAGTTGCGTATCACCTTCCAGCTCAGACCTGAGCCATGTAGAGCTGGCGGACGGATGACGTTTTCATCATCCGTCATTTGAAAAATGCTTCAGGTGTCTGGGGTGGGGGCATCATGCACGTGATTGTCGTAATTCGCTCGTTTGCAGGCGATGTCGGGGGGTGGGACATCGACAAGCGCAATGCCAAGACGCGGCCTCCGACCATAGAAAGGCAAAGGAGTTACTGATTGCGAGGCGGGTGAGTTGTACCCAGGCTGCGTGCATTGTTGGGAAGATTGAAGCAGGTGAAGTGAGAGAGGAGGAAGTACGGGAGGCATTGGTAAGGAAATTCCTGGCTATGGAGGGGTCGGAGGTAAAGAGACTAGAGAAGGGAGAGGTAGTGGTCCGACAAGTTCCGGTGACTGAATGCATCGCAGTGTGTGGGTGGAGGCAGGTGATTGGTGAAGCAAGAATCAAATGGCAGCGCATTATCTGGACCGGAAAGGTCAGGGATAGAGCGTCGAGCCGGCTATTATTGATGTCAGGGGGGTACGAGCCGCATATCGATCCACTCGGAACATGGAGGCATTAGTCCGATCCTTTGGGAGGCTGCGATGGGTCGTTACGTCGGGCCTAGAGTCGGGTGACCCAGATCTGGCGGTGTTGGATGTGGAGGTGAAGGAAGATGTGGTGGCATCGTCGCGGGTCCTGCTTTAGGGTCGTAAGGGCACATATAATGTACGAGTACTGGAGCGCCAACCACCAGCCCCACCTGATACAGAGGGTCATGAGCCCCGTACTGAGGCGGTCGAAGGCGGGAGGCGAGAGAGGTTGCCTGCAAGGGAAGGGGAGGCAGGAACCAGGACGTTGGAGGCAAAGGGGAATAATGAAGAGGAGAGCTCGCGGGTATCAAAGGATGTGAATGCAAGTGATGGCAGGATGGAGTCACAAAGCGTGGGAGCGATCGAGCAGAAAGGGGCCAGGAGAAAGGGCACACTACAGTTGCCAAGAGGGAGGCGATTATTGAAGGGAGACTTATTGGGTCGTTGCATTGGTTATGCAAGGCAGCAACTCTATATCAAGAACGTCGACGGAGTGAAGATATGGCTGGAGGTTGGGAAAGGTGGGAGGATGCATTTCCCCTGGGACTGGATGGCAGTAAGAGTGGGAAAGACAAGGCGCGACAAGATGGAGAGGAAAGTAAACAAATCGAGAAGCAGGGCAATGGAGGAGATTGAGATCGAGGAGACACTCTAGCCGGAGAGGGAGGCGGTGGCGAACGAGGATGACGATGCAACACGAGACACAATTGTGGGTGTGCTTGGAGGCTTCGCGGAGACTCAAAAGGACGGGAGGGGTTTGTGCCAGGTTCCATGAGATGCATATCATGGAATGTGCGGGGGCTCCGGGATGCCAAGAGGAGAGGGATTGTGGGCAAATACTTAAGGGAGTGGGGTGCCACGGTGGTGTGTTTGCAGGAGACGATGTTGGAGGATTGTGGAGTAGGGGATTGTCGTGGGGTTTAAGGGAGTTTGCTGGAGGGTTTCATCGCGGTGAATGCAAATGGGTGGTCAGGAGGGGTGGTGATTGCTTGGAACAAGGGCGATTGTAGGAAGGAGGCATGGCGTGGTCAATTTACGGCGGCAGTAAGGTTGACAAGGAGTGATGGTCTGGGGGTGGTCATAGCTTCAGTTTATTGACCAGTGAACGCCAGCCTGACGGAGGGGCTATGGGTGGAGCTGGCGGAACTTGTGGATAAGTTTTGAGGGAGGCCACTGTTGTTTGGGGGGGATTTCAATGTGACGCTGGAGACCAATGATAGGCCCTATGGTAGGGGGGGGGGCATGACCAGGGGTCGGAGGAGTTCTGGGCTTTCTTGGCGGCAGCAGGTTTGCAGGAGATGGGGCCAAATGATTGTTGCTACACATGGCGGAGTTCGGAGAGAGCGACATATAAGTCTCAGCTGGATAGGTTCCTATGCTCAGTGGAGTTGATAATAAGGTTCCACGGGGCAGATGTACGAGCCTTGTCCAGACCTATATCGGACCATACACCGATCATGTGGCAGTCTCATGAGGGCCATGGGCGGACCACATATTTTAAAATTGACAAGTCATGGCTACGAGAAGGGGGGTTCAGAGAGGAGGTAAAGGATATATGGCGGACACATTCGGAGCAGGAGCCAGGGGCGAATAGATTGGCAATTTGCATAGGTTGAGAGATCAGTTGAAAAGCTACAGAAGGAGGATAAGGGAGGCAAGATGTAGAGTGAGAATCGAGGCCCTCACAAGGATTAGAGAACTGGACGAGGTGGAGGACAATCGGACATTAATGATTGAGGAGATTCAGGAACGAAAGAGGTGGAGGAATGTAGTGGCAGAGGAAGATAGGAAGGAGGAAATGGTTTGGAGACAAAGGTCCCGGCAGCTTTGGCTAAAGGAGGGTGACGCCAACACGAGGTTTTTCCACCTTGTAGCAAATGGACGACGGAGGGTGAATCAGATCCTGTCAGTGAAGGTCGGATCACAGAGGTTTACCGGAACGCAGGCAGTGGGTTGAGCAATAGCGGAGCATTTTCATTCGATGTCACGGCGGGGGGCCCCGAACAGATGGTGGTGGACGGGCCAGGGGGCGTCACAACTAACCCAAGACCAGAGAGATGATCTGGTACGGCCTTTTGATATAACGGAGGTTCGGGCAGCTATGGCAGGTTTGAATGGCGAAGGCGCCCTAGGACCAGACTACATAACGGTGTTTTTGGAACGAGGTCAAAGAGGGCGTGGTGGTTATACTGGGGGAGCTGAGAAACACTCAAGCAAATATGGAAAAGATTAATAAATCTTTCCTATTTTTATTACCGAAGCGGCAAGGGGCAGAAAATGTAGGCGACTACCGGCCCATATCACTATCCAACTCCATATATCTTATAGTTGCAAAGGTTCTGGCAAATCGACTACAAGGGGTGCTTGGGGACTTGGTCCGTTTCAATCTGCCTTTGTTCCGGGAAGACAGCTAGTTGATAGTGCAGTCTTGGCGGGGAAGATTATTGCTTCATGGATGGAGAATGGGACCAAGGGGTTCATGTGGAAGGTAGATTTTGCGAAGGCATATGACTCTCTGGATTGGCGATTCCTATGGGCATCTTTAAGGCGGGGTTTCCCGGAGGAATGGATCAAATGGGTAAAGCGATGCGTGACTTCTCAGTCCTTTGCGGTGCTGGTAAATGGACGCCCCGAAGGGGGGTGGATTAGACCGCAGAGAGGGATCAGACAAGGGTGTCCTTTAGCACCAATGCTTTTTGTTCTGGCAGCTGATGTATTAGCCATCAGTACATCCTTGGTATGTGGGAGGGGATGTATTAGAGGGTTCCAGATGCCAAGCCATCCTGTGGGCATCCCTCTGTTACAATATGTCGATGATACATTATTCTTCATCGAGGGATCAGTGGAGGAGGCCAAAAATTTGGCGGCACTCCTGCGGGTGTTCGCAGATTGCTCGGGACTGCTCATCAATAGAGGAAAATCAGAATTTGTGGGTTTTGGTCCATCGCTGGAAGAGGAGACCCAGTGTGCTAGTGCGCTTGGAACGCCACTGGGATGACTGCCTATGAGATACCTGGGACTACCCTTATCTGCCGGTAACCTACAAAAAGCAGATTGGCAACCAGTGGTGGAGAAGGTGGAGAGACGCTTGGAGGGATGGAAACAGAGAGTTTTATCGCGAGGAGGAAGACTAATGCTATTGCGATCAGTACTATCAGCAATACCAACTTTTTATTTATCCGTGTTTAAACTTCCAGTGGGTGTTGGGAAACGCATAAGCGGGCTCAAGTGGAGATTCTTTTGGAAGGGGTCCAATGCAGGGGAGGGGCGTGGCATGGCATTGGTCTCATGGAATGACATTTTGCATGCCAACTAAACAGGGTGGACTTGGAGTACCTCGTCTAGATACACTGAATGTGGCTCTACTGACGAAATGGGTTAGACGGATCGCGGGACCGGAGGATGACTTGATTAAGGATGTAGTGAGGGACAGATACGGCTCCAATTTGGGTTGGGAGAATTTGATGGACAAGGTGAAGGGGTAGTCGGCCTTTTGGAGAGGGATGAGGAAGGTGTTTCCCTTGGTCAGGGAGTTTTTACGGGCCCAATTGGGGAATGGCGCCGGCTTTAGGTTTTGGATGGAAAATTGGACGTTGCATGGACGATTTTGAGACCTGTTCCCTCGTCTGTATGCCCTAGCCCGTCATCGGCAAGCTTTGGTGGAAGAGTGTTGGGATGGTGTGTGGTGTCCAACTTTTGCGGCCATCTTATCTAATCAGCGGGTGGAGGATTTCTTAAGCCTTCAGCAAACACTGAGCATTTAGAGGCCAATGGAGGGGATGACAGATGGGTGGGTATGGGCATCGAGTCTGTTCTCCTGCCGAGGAGTATACCAGAGGTTGAGAACACACCACAATGAGGACCCAATCATCTTAGGGCATGTCGCTCAATTTGGAGGCAAAAGATACCTCTAAAGGTTAGGATGTTTGCCTGGATGCTCGCCAGGAAGCGGACAATGACCCGCGTGAGACGTCGAAGGTTTTTCCTAGCAGAATCATCATAATGCCTTCTGTGTACGGAGGAGGAAGAGGAGTGCGAGCATCTTTTTTTCCAATGTCGGCTCACTCGTGCGATATGGGCTAGCCAGGGGCTAGCAGAGATTACGTCAAGCTCAGTCTTATGGGCCACACTGCCGCGGCATCGACATGGGTTTGCCAAGGAGCGCGGGCTGAGATTCGCGGTGCTTTGGGCAATATGGTCCCACTGCAACGAGGTCTTATTCAAGGGGACAGCAATGTCGGTGGACAGGGCTATTAATGAAGTGGAGAGACTTATGTTTTGTTGGTTTGGTCCTGGCTGAGGTGGAGGGTATAGGGGGCATGATGGGCCATTTGTTTTTGGCCTAGATCCCTCCTGTCCACGTGTACAGAGGATCACCAAGCTGGGTGATCTTCTTCATTGTTCAAAAAAAGAAAATCATCCGTCATTTAAATTTCGTCATCCGTCTTCATTTGTAGCGATTGACGGAGGACTGAATGGTCCTATGTCCGTCATTCGTCATTAGTCATCCGTCATTCGTGACGAATGACGGAGACGACAGATGACTATATCGGTTGAAGAAAATATTAATGTATAATGTTTACCTTAATTTTTGCATAAAAAGGTCTCAAATGTGGGGGGGGGGGAAGAGCGCGGAAGGGTTCGTGAGATGGGAGGGGGGGGGAATGAGCGCCGAAGGGTTCGGAGAAGAAGGGGGGGAAGAGCGCCGAAGGGTTCGAAGAAGGAGGGGGGGGGGGGAGCGCCGACGGGCTTGGAGAAGAAAGGGGGGGGGGAAGAGTGCCGAAGGGTTCGGAGAAGGGGGGTTTGTGAGTACTCTGCACTGTCACCCTTTCGTCGGAAGTTATACTTACGGGTTATCATTTCAGATGCTCACTCTCCCTCTCTCTTATTATCTTTAAAATTTCAGGGTTTTTTTTCTCTCTCTCTCTCTCTATCTTTCAATCATAGGCATACGGGTCAGAAGAAAGTACAGTTCCTCTCGTTATGTATAATGGAAGAAGTATTTTTCACAAAATTGTTTGGACCAAATTTACGATGTCGATCTCTTCTGTCTAGCTTTACGTCACTCGTTGCATCTATCATTATACTTGGGATCTTTGAGATATTGGTTTTTTTTTCTGTTGGGGACCAATATTCTTGTCAAACTTGAAGAAAACTAAGATTGTTTTCCTGTTGGTTTTAACAGATGGACGTTCGTCGAGCCCTCGGGGACCTCTTCGGCGCCCAGCTTACCACGCTCTTACCATGACCGACAAGTTTGTTCTCTCTCTCTCTCCCCCTTTTAGATGTCCATATTCTACAGGACTTTTTTTCATTGAAAGGATGTCGTTACTATCTTTAGATATATTTTGATTTCTGTTCATGGTTTGCTTTGAAATTGTAGGGTAATTTTTCTTGTTCCCAGAAGAAAAAATAATATTAAATGATCTGAGAATAGTTTACTACTCCTGGGCACCAAACCTGACTATACTTGCAATCTGTTCGTTACCTGGTGATAAGCTCAAAAATACGTGTTTATATGTCGTTATTTAGGGGTTTTTCGAACTTAATCACTGAAATTTATGTAACCCTTAATGCGTAAGTAAGGGGTCGAACCCTAGGGAGGCGATTGGTTATATTCAATTTTCTGTCTAATTAGGGTTTAGAATTCGAAACCTAAATGAAATGATGTTCTAATTACTTATTTAAATGCTAATACTTGTAAATTTTAACTAAAATTCTATCCTTTTGAACTTAAATGATTTTAATGATTCTCTGTTATTAAATAACAGAGATAAAATCAGTTAAGTTTATCTTTTTATTTGATTTAAAATCTTTAATTTTTCTGGATTATATATATTTTTTTGTAACGTTCTTTTTAATGGATTTGAAATCTAATTCTAAAATTGATTTAACCCTAAGTTTTGTATTTCTTTAATATGATTCATTCATCAGAAGATGTTTTACTATTTTTAAAGAATCAGAAAACTAGTTTTTATTCTATTATTAAGAGCATTTTTATTATATTTTTATTTTTATCTTAATTCATTTGAAATTGTAAATATGTCCTAAATTAGCAAATCGTGAATATGATTCACGATTTGCTAACTTAAGAAGTACTTGATCGTGAAAATGATGCAGGATTTTTGTGCGATTCAATGGACAGATAGGATTCGAAATCGGAAATTTATAATCAACTAAGACTAAATGATTTTAAAACGAACTAAAATCTACAAATTAAGACAATTAAAATTGAAAATTGAAAAACCAACGGTGAACATAAACGGAATCCTCAAATTGCTACATTAAGTGTGAAATCAAAGATAAAATCAAAGCAAACAGAGCCTAGAGGTACCAGAGATTATCAGAGAACCTATATGGGCAAATTCCGCGCAACGAAGACCCCGATTTCTACGATTTTGTTGATCTGGAGAATTCTTCAAGGACTGGAGCTCCAACTTGCTTCTGGTGGATTCCTGAGACTTCGAGGAGGCTAGGCTTCTTTCCTCGAGCTTTAAAATCAGGAACTCCCGCTTCATTTTTCTCTGTTTTTCGCGTTGTTCGCATAGCGTACAACGCAGCGGCATTCGCCGTTTTGGTATCGTGTATGGGTTTTCCTCTGTGTGCACCGCACTACGTGCGCGTGCTTTGCATGGGAGAAAACCCGCTCAGCGCTGTGCATGCGCTTAACTCGCTGCGTCGCACGCAGCGAGTTAAGCCAGATGCGATTGGTCAGCGTGCGGTCGCCTGTGGTGCACGACACGCATGGCGCTGCATATGCGCGTGTCGTGCAACGAAGACACCAATCCGCACGCTGATTGGTCTGCAGTGGTCTCGTATGCCCTGCACCATGTAGCACCCGCGTGAGCGCCAAAACTGGCCCAATAAGGGCCAGTTTAAATTAAAAAAAATGTTTTGTAATTATAAAATAACTGGAATAAATCCAAAAAAATGCTTATTAATGCCTAAAATGATTTTATTAATTTCTAAATTTCACTTAATTTGTTTCTTTTCTTTTTATTTATAGAAATAGGTCAATTAAACATTTAATTTCATTTTAAAAATCATTTTAAGTGTAAAAATTGACCAAAATATTGATTAAAGTATTATTTAACTTGCAATTCAAGGAATTTATTATTTTAACCTAAAATGATGATAACATGCATTAAAAATCCACGTTTGATCCATTAAAAGCCCAAAAATATGATGAAATTAGTACTTATTTAGTTCCTATTTGCATGTTATCGCCTGGTTTTATTCAGAAGTTATATTTTATTAGATTGAGATGAGATTTTATTCTTGGGTAAAATTAAACGGTAAGTTTACTTATAATGCAAAAATCTCTCTCTCTCTCTCTCTCAATCTTACTCTCCTTCAAACAATCTGTGAACCGATATCTCTCTCTCTTTTTCTCTACAGAATAATCATTGTCTTCATTATTATAATGCATAAAACCAAGTTTTAATATTTCCAACTTTTAGTTAATTCATGAAGAATTACATAAAATTGCCCCACTTTCTGTAAATATTATTGGTTCCAAATGAGTAACTATTGTAATACAGTAAGCATTAATTTCAAATAATAATGCGGCTGGTTCATATTTTTAACTGTTAGCCTAATGGGCTTATTAAAATTACTGAAAAAGGAAAATTGTAATAAAAACTCACTGTCCAGGAAGTTGAATAAACATGTTTCAATGCATGTAAACTGTATTATTTTATTTAATTTGTAAAATGGTATTAACCATAAACGGTATAAATTTTCTGCCATAGAGTGAGTGTCTCAATTAAACTTAATTTTTGATCCTCTGTTCATTCGCCACTTATATTAATTTTAATTTCAGATAAATAGTGGATATAGCCCAAGCGAGGACAAAAATAATAACATGTTTCGAAAGGATGAAACAAAGTGTGTAAAAGTGCAGATAAGTAATTATACAAAATTTATGAATCATAGATGTGAGCAGCATATAATTTGATAATATGGTGGAGAAAGCTGAAAACAGAGAAATGTCATTAAACGCTGATAAATTTTATATATCTTCCATTTTTATTTTCTGGCTATTCATCCTGCATTTAATCAACATAAAGATGCTAATAAATGATCACAAAATATAGAGAGGCCTAGGATCGAAAATAAAATACCTAATACTTGGGATACCACCACTTCATTATTTTTTGAATTTTCTGTTCATGTGCCACTTCTATAAAATTTTATATTGAGAAAATTTGTGGATAAAGTCCAAGCAAGAACAAGTGAAATAACGTATTCAAAACCGGCATTCCTGACTGGTTACTTTAGGCTGTCCGAATTACATTAAAGTTTCATTAAATGATCATACAGTTACATTAAAGTTTTCTATCTTATAGCCGTGTGCAGCATTTCTTTGATAAGAATGGTGGAGAAAGCTGAAAACAGAAGAGTGAGAAAGGTAATAATCACTGAATAACCTTAATATTTGTTTTTTTTATTTTCCAGTTATTCATTCTGTACTTATTCAAAAAAGATTTACAAAATGGTTACTTTTGGTTTTTTGAATTATGTTGTTTAAATTATGGAGAAATAAGTAGATTATTCTCTAGCAGCATATTATTTTGATGAAATATGGAGAAAGCTGAAGACAAGAGAGCAAAATGATGGGTTTTAATAAAGTATGTTCTAGTTTGATAATAAGGCCATTGTCATGCTGCTTTTATTAAAAAATAAGACGTTTCAAAATGATCACAAGAGATAGAGAAGACTAGGGTTTAAGTAATTTTAATGTATACTTTGGATGGCAGTGCTTAAATAGTTAATTGTCACGTTTTGATTGGAATGTAAAAATCTTTGTGTATCGTTTGATATCTCGATAAATCATTATATCCTATCAATCAAAGTCAAATCCTTGCCTTTAGACAAGTCCGTCATAATTACCTTCTCTCCTCCATTTTCTCTCCTGCCCTCTCCCTCTTCTCCCTTTCTCTCTCTCCTGCCTCTCTCTCCTCTCGCTTTCTCTCGCTCTCTCTCTCTCTCTCTCTCTCTCTCCTCTCTCTGTCTCTCTCCTCCCTCTCTCTCCTCTCGCTTTCTCTCTCCTCTCTGTCTCTCTCCTCTCGCTTTCTCTCTCTCCTGCCTCTCTCTCTCTCTCTCTCCTCTCTCTGTCTGTCTCTCTCCTCTCGCTTTCTCTCTCTCTCTCCCTCTCTCTCTCCTCTCGCTTTCTCTCTCCTCTCGCTTTCTCTCTCCTCTCTGTCTCTCTCTCCTCTCGCTTTCTCTCTCTCTCTCTCCTGCCTCTCTCCCTCTCCTCTCTCTGTCTCTCTCCTCTCGCTTTCTCTCTCTTATAGGCATCGGGAAGATAGTTAGAATCTTTATCGATAGATTCGAATGAACAAACGCTGATTCCAACAATCTGTTATAATCTTTAGATCGAACAGAGCCTTTTTTTGTGTTGGATCGAATGTTTCGCACAAACAATTTGATTCATTTGTGTTCGAGTGCCATTTGTTTGAACAATTACGAACAAATGGCCAGCGGCGCCGGCGACCGCCAGCAACTTTCTCTTTGGCAGCCGCTGGCCACTGCTGGAATCGACTCGAACAACGTCTTTGAATTGGATTGTATTCGAACATTCAATCTGAACAAGCATCTTATTCGAGCAATCCGATCCGAACAGGTGCAGATCGTGTTCGGATTGGATCTGAACTGGACAGATCGGTGTTCGGATCCGATCCTTCGAACGCCCGATCCGACCAAACATTCGAACGATCTGTCCGAATCCCCGACCCCTAAGTCACAGGGTTCTCTCTCCTGCTCTCTAACTCTCTCTCTCTCTTACACTGGGTTCTCTCCTGCTCCCTAACTCTCTCTCTCTCTCTTACACTGGGTTCTCTCCTACTCCCTTACTCTCTCTCTGCTCTCTGCTCTCTAACTCTCTCTCTCTACAGTGGGTTCTCTCTCCTGCTCTCTAACTCTCTCTCTCTACAGTGGGTTCTCTCTCCTGCTCTCTAACTCTCTCTCTCTACACTGGGTTCTCTCTCCTGCTCTCACTCTCTCACTTTATCTCTCATAGATTTTTTCTCTCTGTTACTCTGGGTTCTCTCTCCTACTCTCACTTTCGCGCTTTCTCTCTCTGTTACTCAGGGTTCTCTCTCCTGCTCTCACCTCTCGCTTTCTCTCTCTGCTGCGATCACTTCTTTCTCCTGCTCTCTTTTTCTCTCTCATGCACCAGGCATCTCTCTCTTTTTCACTGGCTTTTCTCTCCTGCTCTAGCTTTCTCTCTCTTTCAGTGGTTTCTCTCTCCTGCTGTCTCTCTCTCTCTCTCTCTCTCTTTCAGTGGTTTCACTGTTTTACTCTGCTCTCTCTCTCAGTGGTTTCTCTGTTTTGCTCTGCTCTGCTCTCTCTCTCTCATGCAAAGTTTCTCACCCTGCTCTCGCCTTCTCTCTCTCCTGCTCTCGCGTTCTCTCTCCGTGTCTTGCTCTGCTTTCTCTCTCCTCCTCTCGTGTGCTCTCTCTGTGTCTTGGGTTACTTTCTCTGTCCTTCTCTCCAGTTCCCTCTCTCTATTGCACTGCCTTCTCTCTCCTGTTCTCACTCTCATGCATGTTTTCTCTCTGCTGCTCTCGCTCTCGTTCTCTCTCTCTCATCTGCTCTCGCTCTTTCTCTCTCTCTCTCTCTCACCTTCTCTCGCTCTCTTTCTCTCTCTCTCATCTGCTCTCGCTCTTTTTCTCTCTCTCTCTCTCTCTCTCATCTCTGCTCTCGCTCTTTTTCTCTCTCTCCTGCTCACGTCGTCTCTCTCTCTCTCATCTCTGCTCTCGCTCTTTTTCTCTCTCTCCTGCTCACGTCGACTCTCTCTCTCTCTCTCTTCTTCTCACGACGTCTCTCTCTCTCGCTCTCTCTCCTGCTCACGACGTCTCTCTCTCTCTTCTTCTCACGTTGTCTCTCTCTTTCTCTCTCTCCTGCTCACGACGTCTCTCTCTCTTCTTCTCACGTCGTCTCTCTCTCTCCTCCTCACGTCTACTCTCTCTCTTCTTCTCACGTTGTCTCTCTCTCTCTCTCCTGCTCGCGACGTCTCTCTCTCTTCTTCTCACGTTGTCTATCTCTCTCCTGCTCACGTCTACTCTCTCTCTTCTTCTCACGTTGTCTCTCTCTCTCTCTCTCTCTCTCTCTCTCTCTCTTCTGCTCACGTCGACTCTCTCTCTCTCTCTCTCTCTCTCTCTCTCTCCTGCTCACGTCGCCTCTCTCTTCTTCTCTCGTCGTCTCTGTCTCTCTCCTGCTCACGACGTCTCTCTCTCTCTCCCGCTCACGTCCACTCTCTCTCTCTCTCTCTCTTCTGCTCACGTCGACTCTCTCTCCTGCTCACGACGTCTCTCTCTCTCTCTCTCTCTCTCCTGCTCACGTCGACTCTCTCTTCTTCTCTCGTCGTCTTTGTCTCTCTCCTGCTCACGACGTCTCTCTCTCTCTCCTGCTCACGTCGACTCTCTCTCTTCTGCTCACGTCGATTCTCTCTCTTCTGCTCACGTCGATTCTCTCTCTCTCTCTCCTGGTCACGTCGAGAGTCTCACCTGCTCAAGTCTTTCTCTCTCCTGCTCAGTTTCTTCCCTCTCTCTCTCTAAGATCTGGTCGATGTCCTCGACTTGCGCAACAGTCTAAACTTCTTTCTTTTCTGCTTCGTCTGTGTCGCGCACCGCCTCTCATTTTCTCTCTCTCGCTCTCTCTCTAAATCGAAGAAGAAGAAGACGAAGAGCTCTGCGGTTGAAATCTCTCTCCACTTTGCGCCATTTTTCTTCATTTTTTGAAAGCAAGATCATTTACCCTTTTCGTTTTCCTTTCTGTTTCTCGATTCTTCTGCTAGCATTTTTCGTCGATTAATTTCCTTCCAAGCGCTTTGATCGTGTCTTTGCTGTTCGTTTGTCTTTTCTGAATCCGTTTTACTTCTTCTCGGCGTTTTTTTTCTTTATGATGATGGCCTTTGATTGAAAAAAATTCTGCGCTTCGGTTTGATCTTGTGCAGTGTTCTTGGCGACGAGACTGCTACAATGGAGGAGTTCACTTCTCCTACGATATTGAACGCATCTGTTCGGGAGATATCTTTCAGCCTTGCGTCGGCTGAGGACATTGTGCGTGGTGTTCTATCTCTTTGATCTTTAATTGGGTTAATATTTCTGGATTAGGGCTGATGTGTGGTATCGTCATCCTGTTTTTTTTTCCGCTTCTAGAGGATAGATGAATAACTGTTTGGGAATGTAGCTCTGGGCTTTATATTTTTTGATCAAATGCGGTTGCATTACTTCTTGAGCTGCCTGTTGCATATATGTGCCAATAGTTGAAGATAATCATGCTTTAAACTTTGTCCCGCAGTTTATGATTTTGCTATTACGGGGAATTTTTTAGTATCTTTAGGTTCAATCAAGTTCAATGCATCTTATCTTAGTTTTCTTCCAATGCACTTTCAACTGTGGAAGGCGCCTCAAGTATCTTTGTCTGGTGAACAAGTATTCTCTTCAATAATTTAATTTTGTTAAATACAATAGATGCATATTTGGACGTCACTTTTTTAGCAGCGAAAATAAAATTTGGGGCATCTGAATGATCTCTAAAGAACTTTAGGTCGTACAACGATTATAAAAGCTGTTGTATCCAGTTCGAAACTTAGAATTTTTTCCGAGAATTCTTCTTCAATCACTCTATTTATTTGACTAGAGAAAACTTGGTCGATACGGCAATTTTTTCAACTTATGTTACACTATGTTCTAATTTTATTTGTGGTAGCCCAGTTTACCGGTTGACTGGGGTCATATTGCACTTCTGTATATGTATATGCTAATGCTCTATCAAATAGTAATAAGTGCTATCGTTCAGTTTTATTTGTAAGTACCTGATATATTGTAGTATGTAAAGGAGTCATCTTCGTTAATCATCATTTGTTTACTCCAGTATGATGGTGACTATGACAAAGTCGTAATCGTCACTTGTATACGACCAGGATGATGATGTTGAAAACTTCGTCATCTTTATTAAACAGTTTTTCTGTCTTGAGTCCAAACAGTCTGACGAGTTTGATGTGATATGATCCAAACAGTCGTGTCTTAAGTCCACTAAGGGCATTTCAATCTTTTTTTGCCTTTCCTCTTTAAAGATGTAGCCCGCGATGTCTACTCCATGGGGTCTTGTTCCCAATGGTGAGGTCTACCTCCCTCCGTGTCATCCCTGTGGCAATGCCCATTCTTCTGACTTCTTCCCTCCTCCCCATTCATGATGTGAACCATGTCAGACTGTATCAGAATGTTGATGACAAATCTACTCATCTGCCCTTTTAACTGGTCTCCAGACGACATGGCTGCTGCAGCCAGTCTCTTCCCTCGTCCCTGCCCCTGTGATCTTCTTTATCAAGAATGAGTAGAGGTCTATGGTGAGCGGTCATGGTTCTTATGATTAGTTTACTCCAGGATGATGATGTTGGGGGTAAAGTCATCATTTCACGTCATTCGTCACAACTAGGATGACAATGGGCTTCAAAGGATCTATGGGCACATCCCGCTAAGGCTTTCTGGAACCATTTCGTCCCGATGACCTACGTCATCAGTCTTCCTCAAAGGAACATGCAACCAAAGAAAGGTAACTTTAGGACGATTTTGTGTTTCTATAATGGCGTGGCATGGGCAGTTCGTCTTCGGTTGCTACATTACGTTTCTGAGTCTGAGCCTTGCGTTAGCATCCCGGACAAAGAAGGATGTGCTGGTGCACCCCCCAACTGTCATGTGTTCCTCTCAGTGGACATGTGCATTGGCATCCATGGACTAAGCATCTTTGTCTATAGTCCTCCAGTCTCTGGTCTGACAGGATGTCGGCCAAGCATGGATTCCATATGACATCCGTTCACTCCCAGACTGTGGGCTTAAGGGGTCCATGGAAGGGGGGACAGGCATGGGAACTCTGCCTTTAGTATGTGATAAGATCCTAGTCGGGACCGTATTGACAACAGGGTTCACCCTGGCAGAGTGGACGATGCCGAGGGTGTGGGGAAACGGTGTGGTGGGCCTCGATGGAGTGGACGTCGTCGAGAGAGGAGAGACTACAGGAAGGGAAATATTAACCAACAACTCATGTCCTGCCCTCCAACGAGGAGGGCTACATATTTAAAGGGAAATGCCTGGGAATACAAAAGATGATAATGCCCCTAGTGGGCTTCGTGGATCCTAACAGTATGCCCTGAGCTGTTCAGTCGTCAAGCCAAAAGCAATAGGCTGTGCTATTCCCTAGCTTGGTGTTGGAGAATTTCCAGACTTGAGGAAAACCTGCAGAAGACATTTCAACCACAGCCGAAGTGCAGTGGTCTGCCCACTGATCAGGCCATGGGCACATGGCGAAGCTTTGCTTAAAAACGAAGTGCAGTGGGGCTAAAGGGCATCCCTGTCTGACATCACTATGTCGTTAAACTATTTGTTAAGACTCCACGAGAACTCAATGATCTGATAAACTCTCTCTATTGTAGAATAGATCTCTATTCTCGTTTCCCGCCTTCATTCTGTTGGACGGCCACGGTCCAGGCTGGCACGTGACTCGTCTCCTCCACTTCTTCTTATTCTTTTATAAGTCCTCGGTAAGCCTTTAACACCATTCACCAGCACCAAAAACGAGTGAGATGTTATACATCTCTTAGTCCACCTCACCCATTCTGCTGGAAAGCCTAGGTGCCACATACATGCCCATAGAAAAGACCGCTCGAGGCAGCTGTAAGCCTTTGCAAAATTTACCTTCCTCAACCTTCATTCTTTGGTGCCATCCCCGAGTTGTCTTCTTGGAATAAAGGCAGATTGGATTGATCCTATCAGATCGCAGATCACCTCTCTAAGCTGGCTGGCCTAGATCTTGGTTAAGATAACAAATTGTATATGCATCTTCATTCATTATTAATCTATCAGACCCATGCCTTGTGTTCATTTTATTTTATCATTATGGTTTTATGACTGAATGTCTTATGTCATCTGACATACTCTATTTTTGACTGAAAATGAAAGTTTTCACTTTCCTCGTTCAGATCTTGTCGTGTGCAAATGATGAGCGGATAGTTCACGCTCACCAACTTAGAAATTCTATGCTTGGTCTGCCATCAGAGGCCGGGAAATGTGATGCTTGTGGTACCTCTGAACTTGGAGAGTGTGAAGGTATATATTTCATTGCATAGTGTCAGTATTGTATCATCTAATGATAACTATGCTGTCAATATATTTTTTCTCTCTTCCAGGGCATTTTGGACATGTCATACTGCCATTACCTGTATACCATCCCTTCCATGTTCATGAGCTGAAGAACTTGTTGAATCTCCTGTGTTTGAAGTGCCTTAAAGTCAAGAAGCAGAAGGTGCATCTTTTCTCTGTAGATTGTGGTAATAGTGTCTGGTGGAATTCGTCCTAGATAACTTCTTTACCCTGGAGGGAATTAAGTGTTATTTATTTTGCATGATTCTTAAAATTAAAATCTATGCGTCTACTTTTATCATTTAACCCAATTCTGCGCCATTCAGTATCTATTTGGACTTGAAGAAAATGCGAAGTAAATGCCTCAATGATCACCTGTCATTTTGGATTTACCAACCGAGTTTTTTAATTATAGAAGCCGTCTGTGGGACTGGTCTTTCATTTTCTGATGAAAAAGCGGGATGATCGCCCTAAATCGGTGATCAACCCAAAATTAATAAAAATATGTGATCGTGACAAATACAGGAGGGGCCATCCTGGCCTTTTTTCCATCCTTCACTTCCTGATGGACCAGTGGGTTATATATTTCTCCGCATCATGTACAACCACGTCCAGCGACACACCCCTTTCCTGAAAGGCCACCTCATTGGGGTGCAGCCATAATGTCCAGAGCTCCTCGAGGATCCTTCCCCACCCTGAATGTCCTCTGCATGCACCCGCGGGAGTGATCCCCAGCATGCTTGGTCAGACATCACATCCGCCTCTCTGAGCTTCTTCGATCGCCAAATTGCCAGTGCAAAAGAACAAGTGAGAACGGTCTTCCTCTCCTTGGATGCACATGGGACATGATGCCGGTGTGCCTGGTATCATGCGGTTTTGGAGAACACGTGTCATAATTTGTCTCCTAAGAAAAAGACATCCAAAAATCTGCACCTTTAACGGAATCTTCTGCTTCCATAAACATCAGCATGCACAGATGATGGTCTCAGCTTCTGTCATACCTCCCCTGATCATCTTCTAAACCTCCCGAACTGAAAGCTGTGGGCCCATCCCCAACCGCCTCGTGTTCCAAAGGTGGGTCGCAGATGGAGTATAGCCTGATCAGGAGGTCTTCCAATCTCTGATCAGACAGAGCGCCCTCCAAGAGCAGGTTCCATGTGTTGTCCCAACGCTCTTTTACCTACGCTTGGGACTCCGTGCCATCGCAAAGAGGCGGGGAAATGTCTCTCGCATCTTGCCACAGGCAGACCAATCATCTGGCCAGTTGCTAAAGAAAGCTCCATCCCCTAGTTTGGGTTAAAAAAACCCTTGAATTTGCCGGAAAATCTGTGGGACCAGTCTTGATCTTTTAAGTTTTTTCTACGCTATTTATTTGCCTATTATGAGCAAGAGTTTTGTGATGGAACTTTGAAATTCAGAACCTCTCTCCTCTTTTTCTTCTTTCGTTGAATGAAAATGGTCATAATTTGGTCTTCAAGCTTATTTTCTTCGCTATTTATCAGACATATGTCAAACTGGGAGCTGTATTTTGAATTAAGTAATCCTTTGTCGTTAATATTCTTGCTAATTTCTATTGTAAGTATGAACTGGAGATATTTAATTTAAAGTGTCTCTGGAGGTTACGATTACAGTTGAATTGTCACTCTATTTTGTGTCGTAGTTCAACCTAAAATCTTGAATTTTACCTTGTAACACATCCCTGTGACAGAGTTTTCTGTATCTCAGGGGAATCAGAGCCTCTCCGGAAAGAAGAAACGAAGTTCGTGCACATACTGTCAGGTAATCTGATTAGTATTGCATCTGATAATTTGGTTATTCCCTTTCAACCTGATTTTCTTATGGGTTCCCTTGTTTTATTCCATTTCGAATTTGGTGGATCTTGAGAAGGAAATCATTTTATACATTCTTAAATGGCTTAGGCATCCTTTGATTGATGGATAGAAACTCCAAAAACAATGAAGAATTTGAGTATGCGTTGGAGGGGTCTCGCCCAAGGATTTGTCATTTCTGATCTAAACACGAGTGGAATAGTGAGAGAGAAATGAAATCATTGAATTTTCCGTTAAAGAATAACGATCTTAATGATCTGATTGGATAGAACTATAAAAATTTCAGACAAAGGGTTAATCAGGGTCCTGGTAACCATATCCAAAAGGTACATCAGTAGCCCGATGATAAGCAATGATTCTTCTCCAAGAAATATCAAAGGAAAAAAAGAAGACACGTGCTGGATCTAGTATAAATAAAGAAGATGCGGGAAGTGTTTTTCAAGATTTCAGTCGCTGAATCAGGAGTGAGGGCTGGGGGAGCAGGATCGGGCTTGCCAACCAGAGTGGAGAGCTTGAGGAGATCTTCGCGGATTCTATATACCTTCTTCTAGTTGTTCTTCCCTTCACCTCCATTTCTTCTTTCATCTTGGGGTCAACATTTGCGAGATTTGTCGCACTATAGAGTCAGACATTTCTCATCTTCACGCTTGCTTGCTGGATCAAAATCTGATACAAGATGGATGTATCACCCGACACCGGGCAGCTTGTAATGGGCTTAATGCCCAGAACAGAGGAAGGTAGAGAGATAAATATAGACAGTTTGAGGCCAGAAGAAAGAGAGCCAATCATCAACATTGACTGTCTACTCTGGTTGAGTTATCCAATAGTATAATTTATACTAACGGACATAAAGAATTGCATTGGTGAAATGGGAAAATTTTTAAAATGAAGTCCTTCTGTTGACTTTTGTCTGGACATGAAAATTTTTAGAATGAACCTTCATGCGAGCTTCATTGCATTTTCATTGACATTCACTTCCATCACTATATCTATGTCTGATGCTTGCAAGGGGGCTACGCGAGTAGTGGGCTAGCTTTCATATCTGCTTTGAGTAGCGAGTAGTAGGGGACCTATCTGATGATATGGGGCTTCCTTGCAATTTTTGAGTTGTATGCTTTGGTTTTTATGGATTGTGTAGGGACTAGGAGCTCTCTGATAAGAACCCACAAGTTCCTATCTGGTTACGGATGGGAAGGAAGGGAGAAGATGAGACACAGGAAAAATGGACATCCCTGAGAAGGAGGTCTGACAGGGTGGACATCGCCAGGGAGAAGATAATGGCAGGATGGACTTTTACAGAGAGCCAAAGACTATCTCTTGATACTTCTTGTCTACCCTTCTACAGGGAGGACTGCCCTATTTAAAGGAAACACATAGGGACCTGTCTTCTATGACTATAAGGTTTCTTCTTTTTCTGATGATAGATCTCTTTAGGGAACTCTAGGAGATTGAGGAAGAGGGCAAGAGAATCAAGAAACAAAGGGACATCATGTTGCATTCTCACTGGATACCTTGGTTTACATATAGAGGCCAAGTTGTGCATCAGCATGGGCTAATAGTAGCAGTCCCATTAGAGTTATAAGGGAGTTATACCGAATGACCAAAATGCCCCTAATGCACTAAAAGAACTGTAACGTCTCGGCTGACAGGGCCAAATGACCAAAATGCCCCTAGTGCACTTACATGACGAAACTAACCCTATATATGATGGGGATCATATCACTCTCCAATGAGAGGAATACACGACCTCCAACACCTCTTTGGGTATTCCTGTCATTTACCCCCTCTAGGGGCTTCTTTTGGAGCTATTCCTTTACTGCATGTTTCTATTTAAATAGGGTATCTCTACATTTATCAGGGCGGCCTAGAAGAAATTAAAAATAAATATGGTTCCCTATAACTGCCCTTTGAAGACATCTACTCGTTTTTCCCTTTCCCTTGACCCTGCTGAAGCTCTGACTTCCCTGTCAAGTGGCGTCTAAATTATCTCTCTTCTCTTCACATGGTAAGAGCACACAGGTTCTTATCAGTCAATAATTGGTAGACTTGAGTTTGAAGCAAAGGGATAACTCCATTCGCCCTAGCCTCTCCGGCTGGCAAGTTCTCGTACCCTTCATTTGTTATGCACAATCATTTTTTCCTGTCTTTGTTCCCCTCTTTCTTCCATTCCGCTGCTTTGTCTCGGCTTCTCTCTGCCCCTTAGGATCAGTCTCATAACATACTTTCTCTCTTTTGAGTAATTTGTAAGAATTAGACTTCCTAGAAAATTGCATCAAGATGTACAATTGTTCAAGTTTTCATAGTTCAAAAAAAAATAATTGTTCAAGTTTTCTTCAAATTGTATTATTTTCGAACCTTAAAAATTTAGCTTGTATATGAATACAAGATGTATAATTATTGTTTATTTGTTTTGTTTTTTTACTATTATTTATTTATTTTTGGGAGGTACGGGGATCGATACCCTGCATCTCCAAGTTAAAGTACTTCTTTCTGTTAGATCATCACGGCCCAGTTAGGGCCAAATTTACTAACTTATGGGCCTGAGGCCATGTACGTGTAATAGACTAATCCTAGGGATCTAATGGAAAAACTAACCTAAAATAGATTTAAATAAAGGCCCAATAAGGGCCCATTAACGGCCCATTAAGGGCCCAATAGTGAGGGGCCCATTTAGGGAATATATTAGGTCCATTAAGGACCTAATATATGCTGGGCCTGATTTATATCAGGCCCAGCCTCCAACAGCTATAAATATAGCTGTTGGAAGTCCTTTTTGAAAAAGGAATCTCTTCTGCAGCTTTTTCCAACGGTCAGTTTTTGACCGTTGGACAAAAGCATTAACCTCTCTCTCTCTCTGTGAAAATTTGTATAAAAGGGGCATCTGTTCAGTAATAAAGATCAGTTAATTTTTGCCCCAATTTTTCTGTCTCTTCTCCACATTCTCAGAAATTCTCTCTGCAGTCCACTATCTCATTTTTTCCTTCAATTTATTACACTTTCAAAAAAATATGATTTAGTTTTTGGCTAATCTCTTAATTTTCTTTGGAGCTTGATTATGGTTTTATATCTTCCTGCTAATCCAAATGGTTTTATTCTTAGGGACCTTCAATCCTGGTTAATGATGTGAAGACTGCCGACGGCAGTATCAGACTTGAGTTGGAAGCTTCTTCAGATACCCAATTTGAAGCTGGCTTCTGGAATTTCATGGGAAGATATGGATTCCGATATGGCGTGTCAAATCATCGCCCTTTGCTACCATCTGAAGTATAAATTTTGCGTTTTATTTACGATTTCATGAGACTTTTTCATACTATATTACCACTAATACGTGCTATATGGCAAACATAGTCCCACTGTCTTAGGACGGTACCTGAGCAGTCGTTCTATCATGTATTTAAATTAAATTAACTGAATTAGTCATCTGATTTGTCTTATCAAGGTATTTATTATTACCTTGTGGACTTTATTGGTTTATCCAACTTTTTCCCACATCAGGCCCTCCTTATGCTGGAGAAAATCCCAGAGGATACTAGGAAAACGCTTGCCAAAAAGGGGTTCTACCCTCAAAAAGGGTTCATAATGCAGTATCTTCCTGTGCCCCCTAACTGCTTACATTTATCAGATTACATAGACGGGAAAGGGATCATATCTTCTGTAAGTCATGAAGTATAGGAGTTTATGTCTGGCTCATTTGTTCGATCTTCCAAGTTTTTTCATTTCTATTATTTTTCTCCAGGATATTTCCCATTCTATGCTGAGAAGAATCCTGAAGAAAATTCAAGACATCGAAAAATCAAGGTCTGGACCTCCAAATTTTGAATCCTCCGACTTTGAGTCCAAAGACTTGCAGGCTGCTATTTTGAGATACATGTGCCTTAAAGGCACCACGAAGGTAAATCATTTTTGCTTTATTATTGTTTTTCCTCCAATTTCTGCGGAAAAGATGCAATAAAAATATTTTTTGCAGCAAGTCCATCGTGACAAGAGGAAACTTATTGACCCAAAAGTGGGTGGGACTTCACAAAAGCAATGGCTTGAGAAAATGAGAACGCTGTTCATCAGAAAGTCTTCTGGGTATTCATCAAGGGCCGTCATCACGGGAGACCCATACATAGGAGTTGATGAAATCGGCCTACCCTTGGAGGTGGCCATGAGAGTCACGTTTGAAGAGAGAGTCACAAATCTTAACTTAGCATGGCTGCAACAGATTGTTGACAATCAGGACTGTGTTACGTTCAAAGACGGCTCGTCTACTTATGATGTCTCTCTCGGTCCAAAGGGCTGTCGATCCCTGAAAGTTGGTCAGGTTGTTCATCGCAGTATTATGGATGGTGACATTGTGTTTATAAACAGGCCACCGACAACGCATGGACATTCTCTCCAGGCTTTATCTGTATTTGTTCATGTTGATAACACAGTGAAGATCAACCCTCTGATATGTGCACCCTTGGGAGCAGACTTCGACGGGGACTGCCTCCATGTCTTCTATCCGCAATCATATGCTGCTAAGGCAGAAGCCAGAGAACTGTTCGGAGTTGACCAGCAGCTTCTAAGCTCTCACACCAGGGCCTTAAATCTCCAGCTAAACCAAGACGCACTACTGGCCCTGAAACTGATGCAGAAAAAGTTTTTCTTGAAGAAGCCTGCAATTCAGCAACTGGCAATGTTCTCAAATACTATGTTATCTTATCCAGCCTTGTATTCTGCATCCAAAGATGCCTCACTATGGACTGCTGCACAGCTTTTGCAAGGTGCCCTTACTCCGTCCTTAAACTGTTCTGGAGAGAGGTGTTTAATCGTGCAAGGGGAGATTATGGTATTAAAATTTGAGAGGGACTCGCTGCAGTCAACGATGAGTGAGATTCTCAACTCATTATTGTCTTCAGACGGACCAAAAGAGGTTCTCAGGTTCTATAATGTGCTTCTGCCTCTGCTGATGGAATTCATATCCCGAGAAGGTTTCAGCATTTGTTTAAAGGATTTTGTCATCGCAAAAGATATTAGAGACAACTTAGCTTCTAAAATCGAAGGGATTTTCCCTCTCCTCTGTCAGCGAAGTAGCTCACACATAGAAAGGCAGTTAGAGGCTGTTAGTACCCCGGTCGTTGACTTTATTCAAAAACAATCTTCCTTAGCTTTTCTGGTTGACATGACGAGCAACTCAGCTGTCTCCAGATTGGTAGAGCAACTTGGTTTCATCGGCCTTCAGCTTTCTGATAGAGGAAAGCTTTACTCGCCTTCATTGGTTAATGATATATATTCACATTTTATGTACAAATATCAACTTGATGATGATCATTGCCCCACAAAAGGTTATGGCTTGATTGGCAGTTCGTTCTTCCATGGCCTGGATCCATTTGAGGAGATGATCCATTCGATTCACAGTAGAGAACTGATCATCCGTTCTTCTTCTGGGTTGACTGAGCCAGGAACCCTGTTTAAAAACTTGATGTCGATTCTTCGCGATGTGGTTCTTCTCTATGATGGGACTGTACGGAATGTTTGTACTAATTCTATACTCATGTTTAACTATGGATCAGACGTGAGAAGGCAAGCTGGCAAGCCAGTTGGGATTTTAGCTGCAACTGCTATCTCTAACCCCGCTTATAAAGCTGCTGTTTCTTCTTCTCGGAGTACAGAGACATCGTGGGAGCTGATGAAGGTGAGGAATGTAGGAGAAGAGTCTCATCATCTTGTGTCGCTGAAGTGTATTTTAACTTTTTTCTTCTTCAGGAAGTTCTGCTGTCCAAAGTCAAATTCAAGAATGATGATGCTGGTCGGAGGGTAATACTTTACATGAATGACTGCCTTTGTGGAAAGCGGACTTGCAAAGAAAAGGCCGCATGCACGGTTTATTCTTTCTTGAAGAAAGTCACATTGCGGGATCTCACCCTTTACTTCTCAATCGAGTATGCAACTTTTGGCTTAACCCATCTGAAATTTATTATTTTGTTCGAAATGTTTTTCCAGTTTTTATAATTGTTTTTTGTCATCACAGTGCTATTTTTCCTTTGATCTTGACGGTCTGTTCTTCAGGTACCAAGGAGGAGTCAGTTTACCTGAAACTGGAGATGTCTTTTTGGGTCTAATGGCGCATATTCATCTTGATCAGGTCACCTATTGTTTTTCTCCTGTTTTCAGGTTTATCGTTTTGACCGTTTCCTTTGATTAATGCAAGTATTTCATCGTTTAAAAATAGATTTTTGAAATATGAAAGACAATATCTTTACACTATTTATAAATAAATCAATCAAAATAAACTGGAGTGTACTTGATGACAGCGGAAATTGGATGGATTGTCATGCAACGTGGATGACATCTACGGCAAATGTTTGAACGCCATTT
Source organism: Wolffia australiana (assembly GCF_029677425.1). Lineage (NCBI taxonomy): Eukaryota > Viridiplantae > Streptophyta > Magnoliopsida > Alismatales > Araceae > Wolffia > Wolffia australiana. The sequence goes on from NC_135838.1 coordinate 4,023,157, forward strand.
CGTTGCGTGGAAAAAAAAGAAAAAAATTATCTGAGATTCTGAAAAAGATAATCTTGATCCCCAGGTTGGTATTTATCGGAAAGAACAATCATTTTTCCAAAATTTAAATTTATAAGGTGTTTTAAGCATCTGCTGCAGCTGGGATCCTCACAAAGGGCGTCATCACTTATCCTCGTCTCCCTGCATACGGTTCTTATATCGTGATCCGTACCCTGATCCATCAGACATGAACAAAACTTTAGAAATATTGGCACATACAGTATGCCCTATTCTATTGGAAACTGTCATCCAAGGTAAACATTTCTCTATGTAGTATCAGTTATTTTATGCATGTAACTTATGATTGAGTAATTACTTCATCTTTAATTTGATGCCTGCCCTAAGGTGATCCACGGGTACATTCTAGTGGGATAATCTGGGTGGGCCCCAACGCCATTCCAAGGGTTAAGAATTCTACTCAAGTGCCCACAGGGGAAGTGGTTGTGGAGGTGGTAGTGGGGAAAGAGGAGGCCAAATCTCATGGTGATGCATGGAGAGTCGTGCTGGACTGCTGCCTACCTGTGATGCATCTCCTCGACACAAGACGGATCATCCCTTATGGTATTAACCAGATTCAAGATTTTCTGGGCATCTCCTCTGCCTTTGACCAGTCGCTTCAGGTGATGGATTTTCCTTCATTTTGTAAAATTAAAATAAATCCTCCCAGTAATTTTAGATTTTGGGCTCATGGATTTTTTCAGCGCCTCTCAACAGCTGTTGGACACGTATCAAAAGGGGTCCTGAATGAGCATTTCCTCGTGGTGACTGAAGCCATGACCTGCTCTGGGCGGGTTATGGGCTTCAACAGATCTAGTTTTAAGCCCCTTTTCCGCTCCCTTGGCATTGAGCTGCCCTTCGCTGAGGCCACTCTCCAGGTATGTGTAATATCTTTTTTCAAAGTTAATTATTCTTTTCATATTCAGAAAGATTCCGTAGATTTGAGAAGTGTAAGTTTTCGGATGCATAAGTATAGCTGTTAGTATCAATCTTCATTGATTTCCTAATTTTAGAATGAATGAATTCATGTGCATATTTTTTTGAAACTTAGTATAAAAAATCAATACAAACAAAACGACTTTGTTTGGAAAAAATATCACCCTGTGCGCCAAACAATATTTTTTTTGTATTTGTCAACAGACCCCGCTTAAGTGTTTTGAGAGAGCGGCAGAGAAGTGCCATAAGGATCTGTTGACCAGCGTGGTGGCAGCATGCTCTTGGGGAAAACCCGTGGCCATTGGCACCGGAGGGTACTTTGAGATACTGTGGGACAAGAAAAAGGTCCGATTTTGATATTATATTTCATTTATCTTTTAGGTGCTTAAAATGTCCCAGCTCCAACGTTGATCAGGGATATTTTTGTCAGGTGGCTGGGTTTGAGGGTGTTGATGAAGATGTCTACGATTTTCTGAATCTGATCAATGGTGCAGCTGGTCAAGGGGAAAAAGGCACCACATTGTTAGGTGATGATATAGACTTCATTGCTGAAGATGAGGTGGTTTCATCACCAGAGCTGGATCAGAAGCTCTCAAACCCTGTTGAAGACTCTGACAATGGGTTTGACCCAGTGGGCTATTCTTCTCCAAGGTCGGATGCCTGGGAGAAGAACAGCAGTGCGTGGAACCCATCTGGTCCACCCAATTTGGGTATTATTGAATGTACTTGGGGCTCGAGCCCTAGCAGACCGGCAGAAAGTCCACCCCAGAGATCAGATGGCTGGGAGAAGAGCAGCAATGCATGGAACCCATCTGGTCCATCCAATTTGGCTGTCGGTGCATGTTCTCAGGGTTGGGGGTTGAGCCCAGGCAGACAGCCAGAAAATCCAACCTCAAGATCAGACGACTGGGAGAAGAGCGGCAGCGCATGGAACCCATCTGGTCCATCCGAGTTGGATGTAAAATCACATACTCAAATGTGGGGCTCCAACTCATGCGGACGGGCAGAAAGTCCTGTCCCGAGATCAGACGGCTGGGAGAAGTGCAGCAGCGCATGGAACCCATCTGGTCCATCCGATTTGGATGTAAAATCACATACTCAAATGTGGGGCTCCAACTCAAGCGGACGGGCAGAAATTCCTGTCCCGAGATCAGACGGCTGGGAGAAGTGCAGCAGCGCATGGAACCCATCTGGTCCATCCGATTTGGATGTAAAATCACATACTCAAATGTGGGGCTCCAACTCAAGCGGACGGGCAGAAAGTCCAGCACCGAGATCGGACGGCTGGGAGAAGGGCAGCAGCTCATGGATTCCATCTGGTCCATCCAATTTGGCTGTCGGTGCATGTTCTCAAACTTGGGGCTCAAGCCCAAGCAGACAGACAGAGAGTCCACCCCCAAAAGCAGATGGCTGGGACAAGAGCAGTAGCGCATGGAACTCATCTGGTCCATCCGATTTGGCTGTCAAACCATGTTCTCAAACCTGGACCTCCAACTCAAACAGACAGGCAGAAAATCCAGCACCGAGATCGGATGGCTGGGAGAAGAGCGGCAGCTCATGGAATCCATCTGGTCCTTCCAATTTGGCTGTTGGTGCATGTTCTCAAGGTTGGGGTTCGAGCCCAAGCAGACGGGCAGAGAGCCCAACCCCAAAAGCAAATGGCTGGGACAAGAGCAGTAGTGCATGGAACTCATCTGGTCCATCCGATTTGGATTTCAAACCATGTTCTCAAACCTGGACCTCCAACTCAAACAGACAGGCAGAAAGTCCAGCACCGAGATCGGACGGCTGGGAGAAGAGCAGCAGCTCATGGAATCCATCTGGTCCATCCAATTTGGCTGTCGGTGCATGTTCTCAAGGTTGGGGCTCGAGCCCAAGCAGACAGGCAGAGAGTCCACCCCCGGAAGCAGATGGCTGGGAGAAGATCAACGGCCCTCGGGGATCAAGCAGATCTCCTAGTCCAACTTGGGGTTCAAATTCAAGGAGACGGGGAGGAAGTCAAACCCAGACTCAAGAAAGGTCGCATTCCATGGCAAGCATCAGCAAATGGAGGAAAAGTCAAAGTCAACGGAAAGATGGGCAGTTAATCGCTTGGGGTCAAAGTCAACGATCCATTCGGGCGGGATTGACCCCCGAGGAGGAGGAAATCCTCGGCGAGGTTGACCCTGTCTTGATGCGCCTAAGGCAGATTCTTCATTTATTCGGGTAGGGAGATTGTTTTTATTTTTTCTTTTAAATGTTTTTTTTTTGGTTTATTTTTTCCATTTTTGAATGTTGACTCTGGTCCACTCTCAGCTATAAGGATGGCGATCGGTTGTCTGAGGAAGACCAGTCTTATGTCCTGGACAAGTGCTTCCAGTACCACCCGAGGAAAAGCTCAAAAGTTACTGGCGAGGTTGACTATGTTGAGGTAGGGTCTTAGCTCGGGATTCATTTCTAAGCTGGAGTTTTTTTCTTCTTGAAGTCTACTTTCATCCACTATCACACACTCTTTATACATGTATTTCTGTCTCCCCGTTTACTCTCTATATATATCTTTATTCCTCTCTTTCTCTTCTTCTCTCTCAATCCCTACTTCTTTGCCCTTATTTATTCTCTTATCTTTGTTTCTCTTTCCCTTCTCTCAATCTTTACGTCTTTTTTTACCGTCTGTTTCTTTCTTTCCCTTCTTCTCGCCCAACTTCAATCAATCTTTTTTTTCCTCTTCTCCATCTCGAGTTAAGTCCTTCCCATTTCCTCTGTCTTTATCTACTGAAGTCCTTCCCGTTTCCTCTTGTCTCTATCTCTAGTTATTTTCTTATCATTTCCTGTCTCTATCTCTATCTCTACTCTATCTCCATCTTTTCCCTCTCCCTTTTTTCTTTCAATAAATCTACTTCTATATCTCTACTTTTGTCCTTTTTTCTCTCTCCTTGTTTCTCTTTTAGACTGTCTTTTCCTGCCTCAATTTTTTTTCTCTTCCTATGTCCTCCATTCCTACTCTTGTTTCCACGCCCCTCAATTTCTCTTCCTCTCTCTGTATCCGTCTTACTTTTATCAGACACTCTCTCTCTATCATGTCTCCCTCGTGTTTTCCAATTCACTTGCCCTCTCTTCCTCATCACTCTCTCTCATCTCTTTCAAATCACTCTTTCACTGCCTTTTCCTCAACAATCTCTGTCTCCTTTCGATCATTCTCTCTCATCCCTCTCAGGTCCTCCAAATAACTTCTCTCTATTCCTCATCAGTCGATTTCAAGGTCCTCTTAATCACTCACTCTATCATCCTCATCATTCTCTTTCATGTTCTCCAGAATCACTATTTAGAGATTTCTTCCTCACCACTGCTTCCCATGTCCTCCAAATCACACGCTCTCTCTCTTCCTCATCACCCCGCTCTCTTTATCATAATTCACTGTCATTTATTTCCAATAACTCTCTACCTCTTTCTCACCACTCTCTTTCTCGTCATTATCTCCTATCTCTCTCTCTTCTGCTTCTTTCTCCCTCATTCCTCTTAAATCACTCACCCTCATCTCTGACTATCGTTTCTGCCTCAGTATCTCTCTTATCTCTTTCAAATTACTCTACCTCTCTCTCTTTCTCATCTCGGTTAAATCACTCTCTTCCTCATCACTCACACTCTGTCCTTCCCATCATTCTTTCTAGTCTCTTTAAAATTAATCTCTCTTCCTCATTTCTCACTCATTCTCTCTCTCACCTCTCTTGCTCGCTTTTGTTTCTCTTATCTTCTCATCTCAAGGTCCTTATTCTCATCTAAAGCAATAGAAGGCAGGTGAGAACTTGTCTGACCAGATTGTTTCTCTCTCTTCACATCTCTTAGTCATCAACGTCTCATCTCTCTCCGTGTCCGAACAGATCAACAAGGCAGAGGGATTTCCTGACTCAAGGTGCTTCTTTGTGGTGGGAGCCGACGGCCAAAGAGCCGACTTTTCCTACCTCAAGTGCATGGACAACTTTGTGCGCCTTAACTATGCCGATTCTGCTGACCGCTTCTGCCGCAAGTTCTTCAAACGGCTCTACCCCGCATCGGTCCAACCCGTGACCGAACAACCCCCCTCTCGCATGTAAGCACCCAAATCCTTTGTATATTTTGTCATCCCTGCATTTGGAGAGAATTACACCTCTCTCTAACCCATCAACTAAACTGGATTGTATACTTGATATTTTGTCACCCCTTGTGTTGAAAGTGGAATGAATATAGAGTGCACGTGCAGTGAATAAGGCCAAATTAGATACTTTCAATAGATAATAAACCCAACATACTCTTAGACAGTTGATAATTTTGTCATTCATGCTGTGGAAAACAGAAGAAACTATAAGCCTGCAAGTGCAACTGAATAAACCCGAATTGCAAAAACTCAATAGATGATAAACCCAAAATACTCGTGTAGGGCTGATAATTTCACATCCCTGACACTGGTAGTTGAACAACCTTAGAGTGCAAGCTCATTCCAATAAACCCAAATTGGTTAATTTCAATAGTTGACATATTAGGTTCATTGGCTTTGATTAAGTGTTTGAAAACACATTCCTTGTGCATCAGAAGATGATAACATAAATTTAGAATTTATAAATAAAATTTAGATGATCATATTGTGTTGGGGAAATAAGCCGACCATTGACTTTGCTCTGTGAAAGAGTTTCTCTGAGCGATTCACTTGTCTGGCCTCTAGATGTATCCGTCCAATCGATGCGACCATGGATCTCAACATTTTCTTCTCCAACTCTTCTTGAAGATATTGTAGATATCTTCACCATCAAATCTCACCTGTGGAGTGAGTGGAATGCAAACAAAGGAAAAAAAAGGGGCTGCCATGTATGTCTGACATGGGCACCCAAAATGGGGGCCCCACTATTTGTACTTATTCGGGCACTTTCCAAAAAAAATCCTTATAAGTACATCCACCAACATCAATTGATCTTATGTATGTGGCCCTCTAACCATGTATTAGTGCAATCAATAACTTTAATGGCCCAATAATATTTATTGGCCAACCCTATGACAGTTTCCAGCCCATAGGTTTCCAACCTACCCTACACACTATGCTCTAGAGGATATAGAATATTAAATCAACTCTCTCTCACAAACTTTTTTAGTGGCAAAAGCATGAGGCCGGGGTATAATCAACCTCGAGTGCTGTGCTCGAAGGCTGGTCCATCCGTGCCCTGGATGCCACCCGGGGGGTTTTATCAATGTCAATATTAACTGTATGCAAAAGTTTATAGGCATAGTGAGAACATAAATATCCCAATAACACATGGACCTGACTCGCCCATACCCATGACACAAAGCATACAGATACAATGGTGATACCACTCCAGGTTGCAAATGAGTCATTAGGTGCCAACAGCTCGTTCTTGTTCTCTGATGTTAGTGGCGCATTGAGCAGGGGCCCTCGTCATGCTCATTGGGTATTATCGTAGAGCTCTGTGAAGGATACGACGCCTAGGTGGGTCGTGGTACACTCCCTCACAAACCTTTACTATCATTGATCACTGTATATGTATATTTCTTTGTGCATGAACACAGAGGGGATGGGTTTTCCGTCCGAGGGACAAAAACTGTCCTGTTCAGGACCTTGAATGTTAGGCGAGTTGAAAATTTATCCATCGAAGGAAGGACGTTGGACGAGACAAAAATTTTAGGAAGAAAAAACCATCTTGTCTTATGTGTTGGACAGGATGTGGGATGAATAAAGTAAAATATCATTTTATGATTATTTTATAAAATTTGAAACTTGGGCGATTCCAGAAACATCAGTTTTTTTGGGTGGGACGGCCCTCTGGGAGAGTTTTTTTAATGAGAGAATTCCCACCCAGGGTGTTTGATGGGTAAAGTAAAATATCATTTTATGATTATTTTATAAAATTTGAAACTTCTATGACTTGGAATGCCTATATTTTTTCATTCCAAATGTCATACAAAATCAGGACATCAGGGGCAAGCTCATTTCCCAACTGGACGATTCCCGAACATGTCAGTTTTGGGGTGGGACGGCCCTCCATATGGGAGAGTTTTTAATGAGAGAATTCCCATACAGGAGGGTGTTTGATGGGTCAATTTTGGGACGGGACAGTTTGGGATGCCCAAAATAATGGGACATGAGAAGAGACAAAAAATGTCCCATACAGTTTATCGCCCCCATCCCAGACTATCGTGCACTATATGTGAGACTCTCAAATGACTTAGGACACAATTTAATATCGAACGCTAATCTGTCATTTAATTAATATTGATATGGAATGGGGATCATTGGATAATGTCTTATCGAATATCTCCATTACTCTGGCTAGCGATTTAATGAATCTTCTTCCTCAATTCAATCTCCTCATTTACCAAGGGCAGATGATCCCATCCTGTCTACTTAATCACCTTCATGTACTTCTTACTATATTCGAGACAATACTTATTTGAACTCTATGATTAGAGACTTGCAAGTCAGAGTAAAAATATAGTCATCCATCCACAATATGTTTTTGGTGTCTCAGATCAAAGGGCCACTTATAACATTGTGAAATGAATCAACCTAATTCATGTTTAAGTATAACACAATTTTGGAATTCACACTGATTAATTTAGTGAACTTTTCCCTATTAAGTCCCACTTTCTGTCCTTAGTGCCTCTACACTGATGCAACAATATCAGTCATACTTATCATATAAGTGAAATCAAATAATGTTATTCTTTTTTGATAGTTCAATTTTTGTTGTGAATATCTAGTGTATAAGAATATTTAGAATACATGTGCATAGACTGTAGTATGAAATAATTCATTGAGTTACTGCATGAATTCATGGACATCACAAATGATGTCTCTGTTTCTAGTTAAGTAGTTTCTATTTATTTTCATTGAAGTGTGATTGGCTTGACACAATATCCCTCATGATAAACCCAAGTACTCTTGAATAGTTGCTATTTTTGCATCCCTGCTATTGAGAGCCGATTGAGTTTTGTATGCAATTGCAGCCAAATACATCCAAATTAGATAATTTGAATACCTCATAAAGCTAACATACTACCTTAGGAGTGCTAGAGACCCTTGAATTTGTGCCAGCATGGAAGAAGGCAGGAGGAGATAAACACCAATGCTAGGGGGTGGCGACTGCCCCCATTATCTAACCGCCTGAATCAACATGATTCAAGTGAGTTTTGTTGAACTCCACAGGTATATTTCTACTTCATTATGTCATTTTCATGTTTGCATTTGGTGCAAATAAAAGTCTGAATCTGTTTTTGATCTGGTTTACAAGTTCAGCCTCTGTGAGGCATTTTCACAAACATTTCCTGAGCGCTGGCTATTTCACATGAATTTTATTGATTTTTTACCTAATTAAAATATATATATTAAATATATTAGCTATATAAACCGTAATATGCTATTATACAATATTTCCCAGCTATATATTAATACACATAATTAACTCAATAGCTCTCTATTTTCTAGTCTCTCACCTCTCTCTCCTCTTATTATTTTTCCCTCTACCTATGTTCTTCTACAATAAAAAAAATCTATCTTCTCCACCCCTCTAAATCTCAAAATTTTAACATTTATAAATATGTATATACACATATATTTCTCTCCTTCATTAGTCTATATCTAATTAAATAATCTCTCCCTTGCTATCATTAATATTCTTATCCCCTTTCTTCATGTTTTCTCATATATTTTTATAAAATAAATACTGTTATTAATTAACTTCTTACATCTTATTAAAATGAAATCTCATTCATTATCTAACTAAATATTAATATCCATCATTATTATATCTATCTCTTATATGATATATTACTTTCTATTAATGAAATAAATAACCTTCCTATCTTCTATTAAGAAAAGTATATTATTATTGTCTCTATCTTACCAATCTTATATACTTCTTCCACTACCAATATTAATATCAGCCTAAATTATAATACCATTAATTCATTTCAATTTCCTACTTCCTTATTATCTTTAATATCTATAAAGATATATAAATAGTATCTTATATTATCTCTCTTTTATTTCTAGTTCTCCCTTACAATATTTACTATTCCTTATTTATAATGTATTTTCTTAATTCTCTCATCCATTAAATACTTCCTCCCATTTAGTAATTACTTGTCTTCTACTATTTTCTCTATATTTATTATTATAATCCCTTCCCCTACTCAACCTCTAAATAATCTCTTTAATTGCTATTATGATTATCCTAAAGACTCCATTGACCTAACTTGTATTAAATTCAACTCTAAAGGCCAGTCCCTATGGATATGACCTCACTCCCATTTTACAAACCTAAGTGAGTTTTCTAATTTAAATTTATTTGATTTATCCAAAATATCATATTTTATTTGATTAAAATTACAACAACAGTAAAATTAAGATCCGAATGTTTTTTCATCAATCTCTAACTAATCTCTTTAATTACTCTTATTATTATCCTAAATTCTCCATCGACCTAACTTTAAGTATTAGTGGATGAAAACCTAGGATTAAAAATTAGAGAGAGAGAGATGATTCTCTCTCTAAATTCAGGGATGAAAAACCTAGGACCTGATATTTTGGGTTTCTGAAGGATGTTGATAGATAAAATGTTAGAGATAGAAGTGATTCTCTCTATAAAATTAAGGAATAGACAAGCATGTTTATTTCATAGATCTTGGTTGATGATGGGTTAAAAAGCAAAGTGATTCTCTTTATAAGCCAGTGTTGTTTTTGGCATATTCGACATGTGGATTGTTTTGTGCCATACGATTTGTTTTTATTTCTGATCAGACTTATATAAAAGGGGTATTTTTCTCTCATTCAAAAAATAACTTTGCTACAAGCCCTTTGAGTTGGGCCTTCAGGATTATTGGGCCTGCCCCAAAGAAAGTGTAGTCCTGTTTGGACTTGATCATTTTTTTGAGGATCTATTGTGCATTTACTATATCTGGAATTCTGAATTTAATCAGTAGATTGGACATAGAGGCTATTGAATCTTCCTATGTGGGTTTATTCAAATGCACTTACATCCTAAGCTTGTTTCACTTTCAATGGCAGGGAGGGCAAAAATCAGGTAAACATGAGTATTTCGGTGTTATCTGCTACTGAAATCATTGAATGTAGTTTTACTCAGCTTCAGTTCCACAATAAGCTCATTGCACTTTTTGATAGGGATGACAAAATATCAGCTGTTAAAGAGTCTTTTGCATTCATCAGCTATTGAAATTACCTTATGTAGGTTTATCAATCACACTTGCACACTAAGTTCATTCTTCTTTCAACGGCACGGATGGAAAATATCAACTATACAATTATATTGCAGGGACGCGGACGGGATGATTTTTTCATCCCCGGACAAAAAAAATCATCCTGTCCAAGGGTTTGGACGAATTTCAAGATGAAAATTCATCCCTGGGACCACCGGACAGGATGGTTTTTGTCATGTGGGATGAAAAAACCTCCGTCCGGAGGTCTCAGACGATGGACGGACGAATCTGGATGAAAATATGCTGGATTCACATCTGACGGTTGAGATATAGCCATGTATTTTTATCAAAGTCCCTGTATTTTATGCGCGTGCAAACTGACACCACTCAGAAATAATTGTACGTATGTCCCTTGGGATTATCTCTCCTCTGTATTTCCCTAAAAAACTTAGACGAGGGAGGGGACGGTTTTTTCCCCAGACGGGACAAAAATTCATCCCGGGAGGACTGAATGGGATGGTTTTCATATCGTCGGACAAAAAAATTGTCCCGTTCTTTGTCCCTACACTGAATCCGGACGTCGGACGGGACAAAATTTGTCCCATCCCGCGCATCGTCCACGTCCGGGACGATCCAGAACTATATACCAAAGTGGGGGCTTTTGAGTCCCTTTTCGGCCCTAGGACGGATCTCCGGTTAGTATAGATGAGTTTTTTCTGGCCACGGGGGTGATCCCAGGTGGACAACCGCGGCTGAAAACTGAACTGTGGGCATTGAAGGCGATGACCAAGGGCGGAGATGGATGGGTCTGGCCCTGGCTGTCAGATCTCCTTCATAGAGAGTCCAACGGCTGTGATAAAATAGTAGCCGTGGACCCCTTTTGTTTATGGTGCACCCACGAGCCATGTTGATGCCCCGTCATCATCCCTGTTAACCTTTTTATTTTTTATGATTCATCTTTGAGGAGCGCTATTATCTTCGTTAGTAGCTGCAGCCAATCAAAGGGCTAGAAAAAGAAAAAAATAAAAAGAGGAGTCAGATGTAATGCGGACCATCCGATCCTCTGTACGAAGATCGGACAACTGTGATTAAAATGCCAAATGATTTGCCCCGTAATGATGCGGGCTTCGGACCTGGTTGGCCCAAAGCCTCATCAAGTTTTCTATCTGTTTGTCTTAAGATCGCGGTCCATTGGGCCGCGATCCATCTTGTCTCTTGTCGGCCCAGCCTGGTGTGGAGCTGAAAGAAACAATGAGATATTATCCCATATTGGAAAAAGAAAAAACACTATACAAATCTGATTTGAATTAGATAGTTTTAATAAAATGTTATCCCCCTCATGCACTTACAGGGGCTACTTCTGCACTGGGGCTCTGTAAGCTCCCTTTGATGGGCCTTCTTGGGGTTGCCGGCTGTGCAGGCGTTTGAGCACTCTCCGCTCGCCTGCCTACGGCATGCTTGAGCACTGATGTGCCTAGCTGCCTTGGCCGCTTGGATTTAATTTCTTCTTAATTTATATATGTAGTTCTTCTTACTCTTATCTTTTTTATTTATTTATCTTGAGCCCTGAAAAAGGTAGTATAACCACTAGATAGACACTTTAACCCTTTAAAATTAGTAATGTTAAAACTCATTTTGCATGAAAATAATTGGACTTCTAAATTACATTTAAATATATTTTTTTAACCAAATGCTCCATTTAATGCATGAGATGAAAATTCTTACAAAGATGAAGGTAACATTAGTAGAATGGTGCCACAATGGCCTTGAAATATGTATAATGTCATGCCTCATTTTGGGTTCATCAGTGATCCATCAACACCCTTCATAAACCCAAAATAGTATGTATAATTGTTAATTTGTCATCCCTGCGTTTAGATAGAGAATCATCTCTCTCTAATGCATCACAATGAACTACTTGAATTAGTCGTAATTTCCTAATTCCAGTCCCCAGAAAGAAAATCCCTCTCCTCGAGCTCATGATCCATCAACCTTGGTAAAATATTAAATCTGTTTAATTTTTTATTATGTGTTTTCTTACCTATTATTAACCAAACCCCCAGGGGAGAGGTGATTCTCTCTAACTCATGGCCTATTAAACCCCCTCATTAACCAAAAGATACTAGTTTTAAAATTTTGTTCTTGTAATCCCAGCATCTCTGAAGAAATTTGCTTCCCATCTCTGCCTCTATAGAGAGAATCAAGTCTCTCCTTAACCCATGTTCAACAGACCCCTTTCATAAAGTTAAAAACATTGGTACAACCTAATTTGTTAACTTAGTTATGGGAGTTATTATCTCTCTAGCACAAGATCCATCAATGTCATTTCTAAGCCAAACTATGCAGTTTTAGAGACAACCACTTCTGTCTCTAACTCATGAACCACTGACACACTTCATTGTGGGTATAATTATTTTCGGACAACGTCACTTCTCTCTCTCTATCTCTTGAGCAGAGTAGATGATTTAATTTGAAATTGTTTAGAACTTTGAAAGTGAGATTCCTGCCTCTATCTATTTTATATAAAATTTTATACTGCTATCCATGCTTCTGGAGAGGAGAATTACTTCTCTCTTGAACAAGACCTATAAAACCCTCTTTTCTAACCCCCAAACCACGGTGTAATTTGTATTTTGTGATCCCAGCTTCTAGAGAGAGAAGTAACTATCTATCTCTACTGAGACCCATTCTATTTTGTGATCACAACTTCTAGAGAGAGAATCGCTTCTCTCTCTAGCCCCAGATCCATCAATACCTTTGGCAAACCTAACGACCTAACTCTTCTAATCCTCAGATTCATCAACATTATCCTAAAACCAAAAATGCGGGTAAATTTTATAAGTTGTGAATCCGACTTCTAGAGAGAGAATGGGTTCTCTCTTCAACCCATGATCCAACTTACTTCCTTAACAAAAAATGAGGTAGACATTTTATTTTGTGATCTTTTCTTAGGAGAGAATCACTTCACTTCTCTCTCTAACCGTTTCATACAAAACGTGAATGAAAATTTTGATTTAGTGTTCCCATCCTCTATGGAGAGAATTACTTCTCTCTCTAACCATTATTTACGAACAACCTTTTGCACAAAACATGGATGAAAATTTTGATTTTGCGCTGCCAAACTATATGGGGAGAATCATTTCTCTCTCTAACCCATGATTAACGAACACCCGTTTGCACAAAACGTGGAAGGAAACTTTGATTTTGCGTTCCCAACCTCTATGGAGAAAATCACTTCTCTCTCAAACCCATAATTAACGAACACCCTTTTGCACAAAACGAGGATGGAAGCTTTGATTTTGTGTTCCAAACCTCGATGGAGTGAATCACTTCTCTCTCTCTCTCTCTAAGTTCGCTAGTGAAATGGATCGCTTTCCTTTTTGCAGGACAAAATACCATCTGCCCTTCAAACCTCACCTGACATAGGAGCTCTCTGTCATTCAACATCGTTCTGGTGTGTTGTCAACTTGTCATTGTAAAAGAACATCCTAGAGAGAGAGAGAGAGAGAGAGAGAGAGAGAGAGATGAAATATCTGTCATTTATTTGTATTCCTACCACTATAGTGCCCACCATAGTCTATACTTATAAGGCGTAAGAAAGAATTGTGTTCAAAGAATGCAGTAAGAATGATGTAGAGAGAGAGAGAGAGAGGCAGTTGTAGGATAGAGAGATGGGCTAGCGGACGGTCAAGCCATTGACTGGCCATTTGTATTGGTACCATTTATGGAGAACTCTCCCTCTCTTTTCATTGCCTCGTCTCCATCAGAGGTGATCTCTCTCTCTCTCTCTCTCTCTCTTCCTCTCTGTGTTGTGTCTCTCTCTCTCAATCTTATACACCCAATCACATTGGTTCTCCTACTTCCCCCCTCTCTGCATCTCCCTTTCTTTTTCCTTCTCTCTCTCCTCCCCCTCTCCCCATCTCCCTTTCTCTCTTTCTCTCTCCCTCTCCCTATCTCCCTTTCTCTCTCTCTCTCTCAGTGTCTATCTCTCCCTCTCTCTCACTTTCTCTCTCACCCCTCTCTCACTTTCTCTCTCCCTCTCTCTCTCTGTCTCTCTCTTTCTCAGTTTCTCTCTCTCCTCTCTCTCACTTTCTCTCTCTCCCTCTCTCCCACTTTATCTCTCCCTCTCTTTCTTACTCTCTCTCTACCTCTTTCTCTTTCTCATTTTCTCTCTCTCCTTCTTTCTCACTTCCACACTCTCTCTCTTTCTCTTTCTCATTTTCTCTCTCTCTCTCTCTCCTCTCTCTCTCTTTCTCTCTCCCCATCTCTCTTCCTTCATCTCTTTCTCAGTTTCTCTCTCTCCCTTCCTGTCTTTCTCACTTTCTCTCTCCCTCTCTCTCTCTTTTTCTCTCCCTCTCTCTTTCTCACTTTTTCTCTCTCTCCTCTCTCTTTCTGTCTCTCTCTCCCCCTCTCTCTTTCTCACCTTCTCTCTCTCCCGCTCTCTCTCTTTCTCACCTTCTCTCTCTCCCGCTCTCTCTCTTTCTCACTTTCTCTCTCTCCCTCTCTCTCTCTTTCTCACTTTCTCTCTCTCCCACTCTCTCTCTTTCTCACTTTCTCTCTCTCCCACTCTCTCTCTCTCTTTCTCACTTTCTCTCTCTCCCACTCTCTCTCTTTCTCACTTTATCTCTCTCCCACTCTCTTTCTCACTTTCTCTCTCTCCCACTCTCTCTCTTTCTCAGTTTCTCTCTCTCCCACTCTCTCTCTTTCTCACTGTCTCTCTCTCCCACTCTCCCTCTTTCTCAGTTTCTCTCTCCCACTCTCTCTCTATCTCAGTTTCTATCTCTCTCCCACTCTCTCTCTTTCTCACTTTCTCTCTCTCCCACTCTCTCTCTCTTTCTCACTTTCTCTCTCTCCCACTCTTTCTCACTTTCTCTCTCTCCCACTCTTTCTCTTTCTCACTTTCTCTCTCTCCCACTCTCTCTCTTTTCAGTTTCTATCTCTCCCACTCTCTCTCTCTTTCTCAGTTTCGTTCCCTATCTCTAGCTAAATATCAATCTATTTTCTTCTCTGGAGAAAAACTGCCGGCTGACCATGGAGGTTGACCTGGAAAAGCCGTTGATCATTCCTCTCAGCTTCATCCACCACGACGTTGACCTGGTCAGAGAGAGGCAGTAGAGAGGACCAGAACTTCTTTATTTCTTCAATTGCACTTTTTTCATAAAGATTATTATGCCCATTTTCCTGTGTTTGTTATCCACCAGTTCTACATTTATTGTTCACATTGTAGTATTCCACATTTTATGTTTATCTTATGCATCATTATAGTTTTAGCAATTCATATGATCCCAACGTAAAGCTGTTTAATTTCTTTTGGTAATTTAATAAGTAGCATCTGTATCTTAAAATAATGCACACTTTTAAGGGCTTTCACACAGGGATAAAGTACAAACCAGGGGTTTTATTCAATCCTCGATGTATATTTATATTTATATTATCCAGCTGTTAAGCTGTCAAATTTTCTTTGGTTGTTTGAGGTGTATAATTTCTATTTTTTAAAAAAATTACAAGTTTATGAGGCTTCCCTATTTGGATCAGTTAAGAAGTATTTTTATTTTAATCTTAACTCATATTTTTCTCATAGGCACCATTATACATTTCTAATGATTCATAATGAAAAATGGTTGGAGTATATCAAAGTTTTAACTTTACATTATACATTTTATTTTTAACTTGATGTGAATGACTTATGCCTTAACTTACCATAAACAATTACAGGTAAGAATAAAAAATTATGACATAAAACCAAATAAATTTTATATTTTTTTACTCATCCCATGCACATCAATAATTTCAAATATATCATAACTTTCTAAATAAATTTTGAGCAATGAAAGTTTGATCAATAAGAATTATATCTGAATCATACACAACAAAGCCCCATTTAGATCATGTATAATAGGGAACTATTTAACTCTAGTAAGCTCTTGTAATTTTAATCATCAATTGCAGCATTAAACTATACTGATTTTGATGATGCGTTCTATCTACATCATACATAAACACCGAATGCATAAGCCCCAACAAGACCTAATATTATTTGACCCTTGGATTTCATATTTACCTAAACCTAGGAAAATTTTGATCTTCTAATCATCACATGCATATCTGCACATTTCTCATACAATACTGTGATCATCACATGCAAATTATTTTTTGGTAATTTGATTTCTATTGACATTGTACACTACAAATGGGAAGCCAAATGTGGATCCAACTTTGAGCTATTGAAACCTGAAATTTTCGTTGTTTTCTAATAATCACATCCATCATATCATTTTTCTATCCATTCATAAGTTAGAACTGAAGGTTCTTGTAATTCGATGAATATGATTCAGCCGCATTGGGGATAGAGACTGTAACATGAATTATCCAACCCTAGAATTTTCATTTTTTTTTGGGATAGAGGATAATCTATATAGTCTGAGGGTTTTCTAGCTTTGGCAACCTAATGGCAAGAATTTCTATCTACTAAATACACACCAAAGGGGTAGCTCCACTGAGATAAATCTTCATAATATGGATTTATTTCACCCAGGAAAACATTTTTGATAGTCACATACATCAGAACACATATCATATGATAAATAATATGAGGGCAGAAAACTGATTGGTATTGACAGTTTGATTAGTAGAATTTCTATCTTAATCATACCCAACATAGAGATGGGTACATTGGGATCAATGGTTGTTGGAAGGATTATTCCAACATTACATCTTTCAAATAATTCCTATGATCCAAGGGTAGAGATGACACATTTTGGCAATTTGATGAGCAGAATTTCTATCTAAAACACACAGTACAAGGGTATCTCCATTTGGATCAAAGACTGTAGGATAGGATAGTTTAACCCTAGAAAATTCAAAATATTTTGTATCATCACATGCATCATTACTCATATATATGTCATGTGATCAGAGAGTAAAACTGACTAATTTTGGTGAATCTGATGAGCAGGAGAGCCTTCCATTGGATGAAGTGTTGGAGCTACTAAGAACTTCCAAAGGGGGGCTTTCTTCGGAGGACGCCGAGGCCAGGATGGGACTGTTTGGCCCCAACAAGCTAGAGGAGAAGCCTGTGAGTTCTCCCCCCTTTGCAAATTTGACTAATGGCTACTATCTTGAATTTATTAGAGAGAGAGATGGTTCTAGAGAGAAGATTTTGAAGTGTGTGTTAGTCGCTCGTCCTTGGAGATGAAGGGGCAGGAAATTAGGTGCAGATGTAATGCTGGGAGAGAGATGAAGAAATAAGGTAGAGAATCTGGAGAGAAGAAAGAGGAGAGGGATGAGATGGAGAAAGAGGAGACAGAAGATAGAATGATGAAGAAGGAGAGGGATGAGATGGAGAAAGAGGAGAGAGAAGATAGAATGATGAAGAAAGAGGGAGAAAGAGGAGAGAGAAGATAGAATGATGAAGAAAAAGATGAAGAAAGAGAAGAGAGAGAAGAGACAGAGAAAGAGGAGAGAGATCCATGTCCTAATTAACAAGGAAACAGGACATAGAGAGTGCGTGAGTCAGTAAAAAGTGCAAGGAAATGCGTGAATCAATCTCGACGTGTGATTAGAGAACATATCTAATTTAAGGTGATGATAAGAACAGAATTTCCGAAGAGAGACATGATTTATGCCAGGAAAGAGATAGTTCTAGAGAGAGAAAGAAACCTCAACTCGGCATCGATAATCAAACCATAAATCAAGAAAAGAAGCAACCATTCTAAGGCTATGTTGACCTATTGTTTTGACAAACGCAGGAGAACAAGTTCCTCAAATTCCTGGGGTTCATGTGGAACCCTCTATCATGGGTCATGGAGGCCGCAGCCATCATGGCCATCGTCCTGGCTAACGGGGGCGTAAGTCCAGAGCTCATCATCACATCCTTATGATCAATGATCAGACGGCTGTGATTTCAGGGGGTGGGCCCAGACTGGCAAGACTTTCTCGGCATCGTCTCCCTCCTGATCATCAACTCCACTATCAGTTTCATCGAGGAGAACAACGCCGGCAGCGCGGCCTCCGCTCTCATGGCCCGGTTGGCACCCAAAACAAGGGTAAATAATAAATTGTATCACCTGACATGACACAAAATCCAATCCAAAAAAGATTTAATTTTTTTTTGAGTTTTTTCTTTGCCCAGGTGATCAGGGATGGCAAATGGCAGGAACGAGACGCAGCCATTTTAGTGCCAGGAGATGTCATCAGCATAAAACTCGGAGATATCGTTCCTGCAGATGCCCGGCTTCTGCAAGGGGATCCTCTAAAAATCGATCAGGCAAAAAATTCATATGATTTTAAACTAGACCCCTAAGGTTTTTTATTTTTCTAATATAATTTATTTATTTTCAGTCAGCGTTGACCGGAGAGTCACTTCCGGTCACAAAAAGGGCTGGTGACCAAGTCTTCTCAGGCTCCACATGCAAACAAGGCGATATCGAAGCGGTCGTGATAGCGACCGGGATAAATACCTTCTTCGGAAAAGCTGCACACTTGGTTGACTCTACCGAAGTCGTCGGGCATTTTCAAAAGGTCAGAAATTGCAAATTTTAGGGAAAAAAAGGGGATTTCCATAAATTTTCTTTCCTTTCTGCCTTGTTTCTATAGGTCCTCACTGCCATTGGGAACTTCTGCATATGCTCAATTGCGATAGGCATGGTTCTGGAGATCATAATCATGTTCCCAGTTCAGCATCGGACTTATAGAGATGGAATAAATAATCTCTTGGTTTTGCTAATTGGAGGAATCCCAATTGCCATGCCGACTGTGCTCTCTGTCACACTAGCCATTGGCTCACATCGTCTTTCGCAGCAGGTGAGTCGAAAAACCAAAAAATTAAATTCGCCATGTCCCCACAACATTCATTTGTGACATTAATGTAGGTTAGTTTGCCGTTGACAGGGTCGATGATTTTTAAAACTAGAATTTTACTAAGTTGTCCCCATCATCATCAATGTTATCTGGTAACCTCATCAACATCACAGTCATCGTCAACCGTCCAAGAATTTTTCATCGTAGTGTCAATGTCAAAGTCAATGGGGGTCGGGGGTTGGTAATCTTGACGTTGACGAGTGGCGAACCCTACCCTCGGAAAAATTCTCACCATTCATCTTATTCTATAGTTGGGCTTCTCAAAAAATTAAAATTTTTCAGGGGGCAATCACTAAAAGAATGACAGCAATCGAAGAAATGGCTGGAATGGATGTTCTATGCAGTGATAAGACGGGGACACTCACTCTCAATCATCTGACAGTGGAGAAGAATCTAATAGAGGTAAGAAAGTCTCATTCTCCTCCTTCTCAATCAACTTAAACTCGAAAGTTTTCGAATTCAAATCCTAAATTTTTCCCAGGTTTTTAATGGGGAAATGAATAAAGAAGAGATCATCTTGATGGCTGCTAGAGCATCAAGAGTGGATAACCAGGATGCCATCGATGCAGCCATTGTGAACATGCTCGCAGACTCCAAAGAGGTAAATAACATATAATTAAACGCCTCTATTTTTTTACATAAATATTGAGACGAAAAAGTGGATTAGTAAATTTCGGACTACAGGCAAGAGCAGATATCACAGAAGTGCATTTTCTCCCATTCAACCCCATTGACAAGCGTACAGCAATCACATACATCGACTCTGAAGGAAACTGGCACCGAGTTAGCAAAGGAGCTCCAGAACAGGTACGAAAAATAAACAGAATTTCCAAATTTCAGGCGATGAGTGAGGTTTTAGGTTTTTTATCATTATTTTTCTCTAAGAAATCATTTTTCCAATCACACAAGATTCTTAGATTGTGCCGAGACAAGGAATCAATAGCAGGAAAAGTGCATGCCCTAATTGACAGATTTGCAGAGAGAGGACTGCGCTCACTCGGGGTGGCATACCAGGTAAGAAAATGCAAATCTGGCAGTAAAAAGAAGACAAAAAATACGAAAATTAATGTAAACTTATTACCTTGATGGTTGTTCCTTCAGCCTATTCCAGAGAGATGTAAAGAGAGTGAGGGGGGTCCCTGGACCTTCTGCGGTTTGCTTCCGCTATTTGATCCGCCTAGGCATGATAGTGCAGAGACTATCCGCCGAGCATATAACCTCGGAGTCTGCGTAAAAATGATAACAGGTATGATCAAACAGCACATTACTCCCATAGTTTAATCATTTACCAAGCCCATAGCTGGTCAATCGTAGAGCAAGAGTTAAGTCAAGAGTTTTGGTTATGTAACAGGACTAAATGGGGTGCCACTCAACAAAAAATATTTTCAAATGGTAAATATATTGTAATTAAAACAAACGATTTATTGTCATGGAATAAGGGTTAAATAATAATAACCGAGATTATGCATCATCTGGCGGATGGGGATTTTTTTTTCTTCAAACAAAATAATCAAATTTCTGTCATCCAGACGACATTTCTGTCATGAGACACAGAATGATGATGCAACGCCATCAGAGCACAATTTCTGTAACTCATTGATTTAAAAATAATCAAATTTCTAAGCTTGATTTCAGTTAGAGTAACAGGTTGAAGGTTACAATAGCTATGTTTCTATGCTAAATTAAGGGCTGCGGGTGAATTATTATACATTGCTTGATTTCATTTGGGTAATTGACAGGCGATCAACTAGCAATTGCAAAAGAGACGGGCCGGCGTCTTGGAATGGGGACAAACATGTATCCGTCTTCTTTCTTGTTTGGCAACAACAGAGACGAAAATGAAGTCCTACCTCTTGACGAGCTAATTGAGCAAGCCGACGGCTTTGCCGGTGTATTCCCAGGTAATAAAAAACCCTAAAACAATCAAGATCACAAATCAAGGACAAATGCAATTTATTTTCTATTGTGCACCATATAACTGTATTTCCTGAAACATATACAATGATCAGAGCACAAGTACGAAATTGTGAAGATCCTTCAGGAAAAAAAACACATATGTGGCATGACTGGAGATGGCGTGAACGATGCCCCAGCATTAAAGAAAGCCGATATTGGAATTGCTGTGTCAGATTCCACGGATGCTGCCAGAGCCGCAGCAGACATAGTCTTAACAGAGCCAGGGTTAAGTGTCATAATCAGTGCTGTTTTGACTAGCCGAGCTATATTCCAGAGAATGAAGAACTACACGGTGAAACCCGAAAAACTTTTCGAATTTCTTCCTTCCAAACATAGTTAGAGAACTTCACTGACTGTACTGACTGTTCGATTTGCGATTTCCAGATTTATGCAGTCTCAATAACCATTAGAATTGTGGTAAGTTTGTGAGATTGAAAAAGGGAAAATCTATTAATTCGTCCTGATTAGTTTGTACTTGCAGCTAGGGTTTGTTCTTCTTGCATTGATATGGAAATACGATTTCCCACCATTTATGGTCCTTATAATAGCTATTCTAAACGACGGTATTTCTTTCTCACCCGTTAATCCTAGCATTTTTGTAAATTTTAACGAATAGATAAAATAACCCAAGTTTTCTCATGCTTAATTTGCGAGCACCAGGGACCATCATGACTATTGCCAAAGATTATGTCAAGCCATCACCAACTCCTGATAGCTGGAAGCTATCAGAGATATTTGTGACTGGAATCGTCATCGGAACATATCTTGCCCTAGTGACTGTTCTGTTCTACTGGATTATCACAGACACACACTTTTTTGAGGTTTGAATTCTTGTCTCTACATCACCTTGAAGCTAAGTAGGCAAATAAAACATACTTACAATGTCACTGAGTTTATGAAGCTCTCATTACTTCTAGACATACTTTAGAGTGAGACCTTTAAGGGGGAGCAATGAGCGGATATCGTCGGCCATTTATCTACAAGTAAGCATCATCAGTCAAGCGCTCATCTTTGTAACTCGTAGTCAGAGCTGGTCCTTCACAGAAAGGCCTGGAACACTCCTCATATGTGCCTTTCTCGTCGCTCAAATGGTTAGTCCCTCTTTAATTCATCTTTCTCTATCAAAACCGAGACTACTACTCTACAACTCTTGTCAAATCATCGTTTCTACACTATCTATCTTGCAATATAAAATAAAAATGCCACATTTTACCACATTCATCATTGTTTCAATGAAGTTAATGTGCCTTTCATGCAGTATTTATCAAAACCTTGTGCCCATTTTTTTCACTTAAAATCAATTATTCTTGGCTATAACTCCTTCAATCTGCATTCCAGGTCTAGGGCTACCATATTAAACTCGTGAAAGCGTTGATTATATATAAAATTACAGTCTAAAAAAACATTGCGCCTCGTTCATCATTATGTCACTTGAAATCGATTAAAGAATGCAAAAATACCGTCAATTTGTAGTCCACGAAGAGAGATAATGTACGAATATTGTGAAACTAGCATAAAAACTCCCAGAATATAGGAAAAAGCAAACACCATACCGCTTTCATCATTATTTCATGCAGTAAACACAGTTCCGAAACCTTCCGCCCATATTTTTCATTAGAAATCAACAAACGAAGGCTACTACACAAATCTCGTACGAAAACTCTGTAGCTAAAGTCTGAAAATTCAACAAACGCGTTTCGCAATACCTGTCATCGAAAGAGAGATCCGTCGCAACAATCCTCTCTGAGAATTTCTCGCTCGCCAAAGAAATATTTCTTTCTTCCTTCCAATTTGAAATTCCGCTCACATTTATAGTCCATTTCTTCCACTCTCTCGATCACGTGCTACCTCATGTGATATGTTTTTTTCTTTCTTTTTCTTTTTTTTCTTTCTGGAAATAATTCCGCCTATTTATATTGCAGGCAGCCACTATTATCGCAGTTTATGCTCATATTAATTTTGCATCTATTCGTGGAATTGGCTGGAAATGGGCAGGATTAATATGGTTATATAGTTTGATATTCTACATGCCTCTTGACATAATAAAGTTTATAATCCGGTTTTCACTTAGTGGAGAAGCATGGAATCTGCTGTTTGATAAGAAGGTAAGAACCAAGATCATGTTTAGTTTCTTTTTTTATAGTGTTTTCTGTACTTATAGATCTATTATAACATTGTTTACATCACAGAGAAAAAAATATTAGAATTAAAATGGTTTTTCGTGATGGTAAGAACCATAATCAGCTAAGAAGGTAAGAACCATAATCATAAATAAAACTTTATCTTGTCTCAGTTTGTTAGATTTTCTTTGGGAAAAAAATATTTTTTGTATTAGATAGATATGTGATAATATGTTTTTTTATTGCAGACACCGAATTTTTTAGATTTTTAAAATGTTTTTCCATGATAGATGTGTGGCAAGTCACAACCATAGTCACTTATAAGACTGCAAGTCTTAGTTTCTAATGTTTTCTTTAGAAAATAATTGTTTTCTGTATTGATAGATCAATGGTAAAAAAAAAATTCTAAAGCATTTCTTATGTTTTTGGAATGTTTTTTCATAAGATAAGTGAGATAATATGTTAGGAAGGAAAGAACCATAATAACTTGTGAAACTCCATCACGATTTAATTTCTTAGATTTTCTTTTTAAAAATGTATTTTTTTGTTTTTTATAATAATTTATAAACTAAATTAGAGGCAAAACTTCATAAACTGATGAAAACCCAAATTCTCTGCTGATTGTCTTTTAAACAGACAGCTTTCATGACCAAGAAAGATTTTGGTAAAGATGAAAGGGAAGCTAAATGGCTGCGTTCCCACAGAAGCTTTGAAACAATTCCAACAGAAGACCTAGAAAGGGATGGTCAAAGACATAATTTGATGGCAGAGCAAGCACGGAGGCGCGCTGAAATAGCAAGGTATCACCTTTTTAATAGTCTAGAAGGACTATCAGAAAATCTAAGAATAGTAGCTTATAAATATACGGTATTTTTATCACTAAACTGAAACTCCACTGAAAACTTATGCAGATTGGGTGAACTTCCTGAAATCAGAGGGCATGTAGAATCCTTGGCCAAGTTGAAGAGATTAGATGAAATTTCCACCCATACAGGACATTCAGTTTGATTTGACGCACAAAGTCAGCCTTTTCATGACTTTCACAAAAGATTCTGGACAAATTCAAACTTGAATAATGGGCTAGCTTCAGTGGTTTGCTCAGATTTTTCTGATGAATTTTAAATTCCAGAGAAAAGGACAAATTTTCAAGAGTAATATTTTCTAGGTCATATTGATGATTGCATGGTGGGGTTTGTATAATGGGCCTAATGAAGTGAATTCACATTAATTAGGTTTGTCTGAAGGAGATCACTCTTCTGGAAAATTTGGGATAGGATAATATTACAACAAATTCCTACCAAAATCATTCACATCAAATATTAAGGCTACGGTTTGGCCCTTGGGGGATAACTACTAGGGAGATTTGATGTACTTGGGAGACCAAGAAAGTACCAACTTACCAGAAATTTTATAAGCTAACTGATGAATGGGTGATCTCTGACTATCTGTTAGGCCCCTAACAAGGCAGCATTCCTTTCCCAAAGGCCTGCGTGCTTATTGGGAGGGTGTGTTCGCGTTAGACTCACGACCTGTAATGATTGAGTCATATTTAGTGCTACAATGAGCTAAGGGTAGTGATGCCCAACCCTGATCTTTTAGGCCATCGCCCCTGTTGTTGTGATTCACTTCGAACGGTGTGCGTGCTCGTTCGCGCCTTGGCGGAACGGATCAGGTGAAGTCCTCGCGTGTTGGGCGCGCAGGGCGACAAGTGTGAGCGTGCGGGCGCCAAGCGCTGTGCGCTAGCGCCAAGCGCCACACGCGGGTGCCAACACTTCGCGCAAGCGCCAAGCGTCGTGCGTGGGCGCGGGACACGCAGGCCGGGCGGTAGTGCCGCGGGGAAGCGTGAAGTTGCACGGGAAACCAACAGGGTCGCGCGGGCCTCGCGCACATCCGGTGTGCAGGGCGCAGGGCGGGAGACATGTCGCCAAGAGACTAAGGCAGTGGCACACAGTGAGCGCTGAGGCTGCATGGGGGTGTTGCGCCCCTGCGGGTAGTGCTAGGCATGCAGCGCCTGGCTCTAGGCACTAAATGCGGCGGCGTCGCACAGTCGACGCGCGATAGGTGCCAGTGCGGCTGGTGGCATGTGTGATTGTCAAGGCAGAGGTGGCGTGTGTGGTCGCCACGCCCGTGGACACGTGGGCCCAACCCAAGGGCACATGTGTAGCGGCAGGGCTGGCGGAAGTGCACACGCGGAGCGACAGTCCTCGAGGCAGAGAGGCGACACTACCCTGGCACGATGCGTCTCGTCTCATTACTTTGTTTCATCCCTGGTCTTCCCCCATGTGAAGTTCATGACAACGATGTAACCTTTTATGATATCAATGCGATGACACTATTCCTCGGCGGGGCTGCATCCCTACCCTTTCCTCTAACCCCTACTATGCGATCTTAAGCTATTGCAAAAGACTTCCGGCAAGAGATCAAGGCTGCTCAGTGTTCTGCTCCAAGCACTGAGGCCACCACGCGCCAGATTCAAGCGATTGACATAGCTCATGATTTGACGGCGTAACACTATCCCAAACAAGGAAAACTTTTAAAATTTTCAAAAAAATTTATACAGATATATAATTTTTATTTTTTTCATTTTCAATAAAATGTTTGATTTCTTTTTCTTTGCCGTTTCAAGCAATACTTATTCTTTGAGATTGAACTTTTTGATCTTATTGCAAGTCACCTCATAGTTATTAGTGACGCCATAAATGGAACAAGTTGACAAATTAAGTCTCATCATCCAAGTAGAATATATTCTCTGACTGTAATCTGTTTCTTGATAATCAGACACTAATTCCCGATGTTTCATATCCTCTTATATATGTATCTCCTCGAAGAAAGTTGTGACATTTAAGACTATATTAATTTTAATATTTAAGGGTACGCAGAAGTATTCCTTAGAGGTAGATATAGGTGTTCAAAATTTGGTTTATGTTTTATTGGTTGAATAATATTATAAATGCTACATAAATTATTTCTTAACCATTATCTCAATTAAAATCTTCCTTTGTTATTATGTTTTCTTACAGGAAATCTTAAGACTCTGGTTGTTTTTCAAGATCATTACTAATGCATCGGAGTCAACATCTCCATAATTACGAAAAAAAGTATGAAATTAAATCTAGTTCAAAGTCGAGTTACTATATAATTAAAAATGTTAGTCCTTGAATAAGAACATCAGCGTATCTGAATGATTATGCACTTACATTTAATATATTTAACAATATTGAAGCCAAGAAAAATTAAGATTCAATTTTTTTCTCTACGCAATAAAAATTAAACTCCTATGGAACATCATTATTAGCATTTCTAGGGTACTCAGAAGAAGGTATACAACTCAGGTTAAGCTCTTTTCAGGTACACTGGCATCTATAGCCACCGAATCATAACTTGCACACACCCTATTGGACAAGAAAAGCCACTCATAACCGAAGTAACTAGATTTATAATTTCGAGGATATAAGTAAAAATAAATAATGATAAAGATTTTAGAATCTTTAAAGTGTAATGGATCAGTATAATTTACACTCGCCCAACTAAGCAACAGAAATTATTTTTTTTTCTCAATCTCTTTGAAAATGCATTCATTACAAAATCATGTAATCCATTCCTATGTCACAAGAAGAGAATCTTGCACACACCCTATTGGAAGGAAAAACCAGTCATAACCAAAGTAACTTGTTTTCTAATTATGAGGATATAATTTAAAATAAATAACGATTAAAATTACAATCTATAAAGTTTCATGACTCAGTTTAATGTACATTCACCAAACTTAGTAACAAAAGTTAATTTTTTTTCTCAATCTCCAGGAAAATGCATTCATCACAAAATTATGTGACCCATTCCAATGTCACAAGAGGAGAATCTTACTAAGGCTTAATGCATTTTCATTTATGATTTAAACCACTAAAAATATGAAAATATTAATGAATTTGAAGATTATGATTTAAGAGGTGGAAGAATAATATGGAATATAAATACTCACTTGAGAGTTAAAAAATTGATGGCTTAAAACATGAAAAAAATTGGTAAAATGTTCCTTACATGTTGGGTAGTACAGCCACTTAATATCAAAAGTTTACTTTGGAGAAAATAATTCAATTGACCAATGTAGCGAGTGACATTCTTCTGACCAATATATTTCAGTACGTCCATATGCGCTGCTTATGCGTGATGCTATGTGTTGGACATTTTTTAAGTATGCTTACAAAGTCAACCATGGGTACATATACGTTGAAATAAATTTCCAAAATAAATATAATTAATTTATGTATGAAATTTAATGTCTAAGTTTACATGATTTCAAGTATATTGGATGATGTATCTATAGTTTTTTATTTATTTCTTATGATGAAGCATAAATTTGGCTCATGAAATGCATGGGACTCATTCAAAACCAAGTTAAAGGTTAGATGATTATATATGTAATCTAGTGTTTGCCCGTCCCAATACCGGTACCGGATGCCGGTATCGGAACGGATGCTGTATCGGATACCGGAAAGGCATCTTCCGGTATCCATTTTTTTTTGATATCTGGATACCGGATATCGGTATCAGATATCGGTTGCTACAGTGCCGACATCTGATACCGATATCCGTCTCCATCTCAACGGGGCAGATGACGATATCGGATATCAGATACGGATATCGAAAACCGATATCCGCATCGAATTATAATAAAAATAATTTTATTTATAAGATAACCCGCATTTCGCATAGATAACGTGGGCACGGGTGAACCGGAAGAGCTTTCTATTTGGTCATACATCTCAACTATTATATACAGTTTCAGATTTTTAATTGTTTCCATATGGGATAGAAGGATTCGGGTTTTGTGTTAAACTCGGAATCCCTTTATCCCATATGGAAAGATATAGAAATTTTTGTTTCTATTTATTGGATGGTGTAATCATTAATTAAATAATTTATATATATAACGCTCTTAAAATATAGCGATAATAGATATAAACACCATTTTAATATTAAATAAGATATCGGCCTCATTTAATTTATACAGATAAAATTTTATAATATCTTCCATGTGGGATAATGGGATTCAGAGTTTACATTAACTTTGAATCCTGTTATCCCATATGGAAGAAAAAAAAAAATTGCACACTAGATATTAATGGGCATTGATCATAAATCAAAAACCATACAATGCGTTTAAAACTAACATGTAGAATGTGAAATACAGTTTATTTTTATCAGTCGATACCAGTTCCGACGTCCGGGTATCGAAAACCGATATCCGGCATCCGGTATCTGTCTCCGAAATCGGGATATCTTAAAACCGATATCCGATATCCGACACTCTATTCGTCCTCACCCCCCCATATCCGATACCGATATCCATCTAACCCCTTCTAGACGGATATCGACCGATATCCAATATCCAATATCCAACACCGTCCCATTTTTTCCCCGATATCGGATATCGGTTGTCCGATACCGGATGACGGACGGATATCGGTTGGGCGAACCCTAATGTAATCATTCAATACCCGATTAAGTATCTATTGGAGAGAAGTACAAGATAAATACTATCCAACTCAATTCCAATGGAACTGATTTAAGATATGAACTCAAATCGATTCTACAATGTATAGAATAATATATTTGAAATTTTCCATCATAATTTAGCATCTCTCCAGTACGAAAAAAATTACCATACTCTAGTAGACTGATAGGTGACCACTCTGTAAACTTTTGGTTAGACTTTGTTAAATTTGAGATGGTCTTTTTTCAGGGATGAGGTATCCTAGGAGTGACAAAGTTTTATACCTGACTTACTAAATACTACAACTAGAATTTCAAGTATAACTATAAAAAAACATTTAAATAAATAATGGATTATATGTTTCACTAAAAATTAAAAAAAAAACATTTAAAGTAAAACCCATCTCATATACCTTGTAGGATTTTATATGTAATTAATATTTTCTATTATCTATATATTATAATCTATTCCTTAATTTAGAAGCTTGAAAATATTTAATAAAGGTAAAAAGAGTGCATATTATATAATTATTAGACTTTCAAGTTATTATCTAGATGTCATGATTTTTAAAATCATAAAATATATTAATAATTAATAGAAGCTCAAATAAGGTTACATCCCATTAAATAATCATTACCCCAAATGAAGGTGTTATAATCTTCCCTTGAGCAAGAAACTATGAAGTGGCATCAGTTTTGAGTAGGCTGGGTGGCTTGTGAGGAAAGCAAAATGCAGTATTGGGGATCCTAATGCCTTTTCTACGGCACTGACTGAGTGTGAATTTCCCTCTTGGTGGGACAAGGAATGTCGAAAAAAATGGATTAGAAATAACATATAATCTATTTCTTCTACTTCAAGACAAAAACTCCAATTTCCCCAGTAAAGTTAAAAAAACAGATATATCTGTATAACACTGATATTGGTGTCTAAACTATTATTTTAGGGGTGATCTAAACACTTCAAAAAATTTTAACGTATTCATACATATTTCAAATTGTCTTTTAAAAAATGGACACGTTTTTAGCTGCCCTTATTTAATCCCTATTGGATATAGATATCCATCTAATCTTCTTCAAGTATTAAAAAGGAACAAGGAAGATCTGGAGAAATTATGGTTTACTATCAAGTTTCTCTTGTATCTCTATATTATAGCGTGCAGAATTGACTTATGACGTCAAATATTTATTGTTCAATGTGATTAATTATTATTTCTAGAAAACATGTAATGAAACTAGCACTCAGGAAAATACACAGACATGGACCAATTAACAGTCTATCGGAGTTGGATAATAATGGGTAAGAAATTTTCCTGGTTAATAGCTTTCTTAAGAATCAACTATCTCAACCATTTTTTAAAAATGCCAAACTGGATTAGCATTTCATTTTTATTATATTATGTTTTAAGCCACATTTATGATAAAATATTGTGCGAAAATGTAGCAAATTTCTGCCAGGAATTCCATTGACCTAAGCTGGTAAATATATTATAACCCACGCATAAAAGTTATTTGTATTTGGGTCTATATCAAAAATGTTGGATGGGCTTCTTTCTCGTCCACTCTTGTATCTCTATATAGCCCATTAGCATGGCCTAGTTGGATTCTCTCTCCTACTGACTATAAACCACATAATAAAACCCTAAAACTATCTTATGATTGTTGAGACTGTTTTCATTCTGGGTTTCTTCAATAAGCTTATTGAAAAATGTGTGATACAAAAGTGCCTATTACATGGATTAGTTACTGTGTGTGATTCAAATGAGTAAGGATAAATTAGATTCAATTAGACTCGGCCAAAGTAGTGCCAGAAAAGTGTCATTCTTTAATTAGTTTCTATTTCATCATTACATACTTAAAAAATAGAGTAACAGATAAAATGTGTTTTACTAAACATAACAATTCACCCATACATCATCGCCTATATCATCTTATTCCTTTGAATCTTGCTCCCTTCAGTCATAAATTAAGGGATGAATAAAATACAATATAAAAATTCTCCATACAATCTCCCTATTGGTGTATTTGAGAACGTAGGATTCGTTCATACTGATTGTGACACTACTGTAAATTATAGTTCTAAACTATTACGATCAGACTAATTCTAAGTTTAGACGTGAGGATATATTCTCCTTTCCCTAGCTTTCCACAATCGAATTTCAGGCCAAATTTATTCATGAAAATTCAAAAAATTGCCTGTCACATGAAATTTCTTCCAGAAAATCTGCTGAAATCACCAAGAGAAACTGATAAGTTGTTCAATTAGATAAGTATCAATTAAACTCCAATTCATTTTGAGTTTTCGCAAATAATGGGTATTACTTATCAAACTGTCGGGGTGAAGGTTGTATTTCCAATTGTCTTCATGAGACCAAAGTTCTATTCAGCGTCTTCTGTATAACACATTTTCACCATGCACAAAACAAAGCAACAACAGTATGTTAGCTTTTAATTTGGCAAAACACATTTACACTGAAACGTTGCAGAATTCAGATCAATCACAGGAATTTGGCATCAATTGGTAAGGAATTCCAGAAAACGAGCTTAATATTCAATTTTAGAAATCGATTCAATTGTTATTCAATGAGTCAGCCATAAATATCCCCCATTGCATAAAAGAAAATATTGAATACTGATCTCATCTGCCCTTCATATATTTATTGGGAAGAATTGAATATCCACACCAGCTTGAGTGGCTGTGTCAAAAATTTAACATTAATAATTTTCTGACCTTATTTCTTTTATTTCGATACATGTATGTATGTCCTTATATTGTGGGACTTCCTTTATTTCCTACTCCACTGTTGTACTTGGACAAGCGTTGAACACCAAGGAAATAATAGTTCTTTTTTCTGCAACATTCTTCTCTGAAGCTTCAAATCTCCAGCAAAACCCAAAACTAAAGTTGATTATTAGAAACAATTGAATCTAAAAAACAGAATACTTGATTTTACTTGTCTATGAGAGACTTACAGATAAATAGAGAGGTAGATTAAAAAAGAGAGATAGAAAGAGATAAGCGCATAGAAAGAGAGATCAGGGCATACAGGATGAACGACTGTTCCTAAAATGGGCACGGTCACAGAATTTAAAGGTAACTTAGTTCAAGAGAGAGTTTCAGGTGCAGAATTGAAATATATACACACACACACACGCACACACCCCCCTCGTTTTCAAAACCACGATTTTTTTTTTTAAAGAAATTAGATGTGACCCAAAATAAGTCAATTATACACCCTGATACTGTTCGGAGAAAATCAAGTTATCGCCCAGAAAAAAGAGCATATCTTTGCGGAGCTTTGTTCAATGGACTTCAAGTTGGTTCTGAGAACTGAAGATAAATGTTAAAACTAAATCACTCGAACTTCTGCACGAAAATACTGCCTGCAAGAAAACCAAAGCAGAGATTGCTGTCACTGCCGTTTCTTCATTAGATTTTGAGATGGTTCAGGTAGCTGGTTTAAAGGTTTTGAAGTTTGATCATTGGATTTCAGGTTTTTTTTTGATTCACCACAGAAATATCATCTGAACCACGATTGAAGTTTAGTTTTAAAGAGTCTGTCTGAGTCGACTCTGCACATAAAACTGCTTCATTGAAAATCAAATTACTACAAAGAAAATAGCATCTCAACCAATAGATTCCTCTGCTTAATCAATGGATTTCAAGTTGTTTCCGAGCTTTTACCCCAAAAATCATTACCCAAGATTGACGTCATAAAAAAAGACTAGATAAGAGGAAATTCAGCACCAAAGAGATGTCTAAAATAAATTCATCATTCTACCAGAAAAGGCCACTCAAATCATAGATTGCTCCCATCTCCACTTCTTAATTGGATTTCGAGTTGGGCTTTTGGTTTTCTCCAGAATAAAACGATTCCACTAGAGCGTCATAAACATTTCATACAAAAATAAACCAAAAATCGTGATATTGCCAACAAAAAAAGCACCTCAACGCCGAGTAGACAGCGGTCTCCTTCGCTTCTTCTGCAACTCTGGGAGTTGGAGTGGAACACGCAGAGTGATGGACACATTAAGCCGGCCCTCCTGCTGGAACTGGCAGCCCAGCAGCTGATACATTGGCTTCAGATTGAGGAAAGTCATCTTTAAATCCTGGGCAATATCCAGAGGCTCAGTCTTGAAGTTGTCCGCAAAAAGAGTAAGAACCAAGAGGTAGCTGATTAGAAGATTCTTCCCTTCAAAGGGCATGTTGCATGAGTCACGATCGATAAACAATCCGACAAATTTATTGTAGGTGATCCGAGGAATCCGGTGGTTGGTGGAAGACCCATGTTCTTCTACTATGGTCTTCCTTGGTTGGCTTGCTATTTCAAGAAACTTTAGCAGGTGGGTTATATAGGAGAGTATCCCAGCCAACTTTCTTTTCTCTTCCTCATCCTACAAAAAATCAGAAATGAGTCAAATCAATGGCAACTCGTGATCCAGCTTCAGAAGATTGAGGATTTTTCAGATATATTAAATTGAAAATTAAGTCGTGCAAGAAATCTGAAAGTTGTGAGGAACGAAAATATCAATCCCAAGGTTCAAATCAAAACTATTAACCGGCCAAGAAAATCAGAAATGAATCGAAATAACAGGCAAAACGTGATCCAGTATAAAAGAGATCGATCCAATATAAAAGTCAAATACTTGGCTGTGGAAGATAACTGAAAGTTTTGAGAAATAAAAAATATATTAAGCCACGGATAATATAACTACAAAATCTCTTTTTCATCCTATGAAAAATCAGAAAAAGTTAAAAAACAGGCAAATACTTGGCTGTGGAAGATAACTGAAAGTTTTGAGAAATAAAAAATATATTTAAGCCATGGATAATATAGCTACAAAATCTCTTTTTCATCCTATGAAAAATCAGAAAAACTTAAATAACCGGCAACGTGTGATCCAGTTTAAAAAAGTAGAGAAGAATAAAAGCTACCTACGGTTAACAATCACTAATTTTGTCATTCAAAAAAAAAACAATCACTAATTTTTATTCTTGATGAAATAAAAACACTAAATTTAACCCAGGGAAAGAAATATTTTTGAAGAACACAAGAAAATTTATCTTCTTTGTCCTACAGAAAATCAGAAATGAGTCAAATCATCGGCAAGTCCGGTTCAACAAGGTCAAGGCCCTTTCAGAGATGATAAGTTGAAAACTTCGTTGCGGAAGATATCTAAAAGATGTGATAAATGAAGGGCGTCGCGCCCATGACGGCAGGACCTCCAGAAACCGAAAAGGCCACTGAGATGACGATCGATGGTTATCATGCCGCGGTGCCCAACAAGCAAAACAGATTTTTGGCAGAAGGCCTCATCGAGATCAAGATGACGGGTCCCCCCGGGACACAGGAAGAAACCCACAACATGACATCCTGCACATCTCCACTTGGTGCAATGCGGTGGTACATCGCTGTGATGACAGAAGGGTGGAGAAATGGAGGCCAATCCGACGCGGTTACCTCCGAACAGAAGACGAGAGAGCCCCCCGTTGCGGCAGGGAGCTCCAACAGGAAGGCCATCACATGGGCTTCGTCCAAGACTCCCATTGAGATCCGGGCACACTCCATAAGAAAAGGGCCTGGACGAGAGGAAGGCAAGCGAGGCATTTCCAATTCAAGACAGACGCTGTCAA
Organism: Wolffia australiana; assembly: GCF_029677425.1. Classification (NCBI taxonomy): domain Eukaryota; kingdom Viridiplantae; phylum Streptophyta; class Magnoliopsida; order Alismatales; family Araceae; genus Wolffia; species Wolffia australiana. Next base: position 4,057,366 of record NC_135838.1, read on the forward strand.
AAACCCATGAGGGAACATTGGAGGAAGGGCGGGCAGATATCAGAGGAGGCATGGAGGAGGACGAGGAAGGATGGGTGACGGCAAGGTCTCGACGTATTAAGAAGACACAAAGCAAGAACAAACTGCCCCTCCCGAGATCATCCGACGAGATCAACAAATGCTTCAGGTGCTTAACAATGGGACATCACGCACGTGACTGCAGGGAGCCGGTGAGGTGTCGCAGATGCAAGGGAATAGGCCATCGCCAAGCAAACTGTCGTCAAGGGGAGAGAAAAAATGGAGGAAAACAGGTTTGGATAGAGCAGCCCTTCCGGACTAAGGCTCACCAAGCCGACCAGCCAATAGATGAAGGGAGGGAGGATTGTAGTAATGTTCTGCAAACTTGCTTGGTGGGAGACATTTTTGGCGGCATCCTCAATTTGGAGGTGGTCCACAGGGATCTCTGGAGGAACTTCCCGACGGCGGATCAAGCTGAGTTGTGGCGGTTGAATACCAATACCCTACTCCTTCGAGGGGTATCACTGAAGACATATGATGTGGTCTGCGGCTGGACGCAGAGGATCGCAGACAGTGCGGAAGTTAGATGGCGTCATGTTCTCCCCACAGACGGGGCTGAATGGAGAAGGCGAACAGGGGTGCTGATAGAGGCACAAGGGGTCCCGTAGGTGCAGCGTAGAAGATCGTCACTGGAGAGGATGGTCGAGTCTTATTGGAGACTCACACATATCATTTCGTCGGGATTGGAGTCTGGGGACCCCAACGAGGCACTGTTGGAAGTGGAAATGGTAGAGGGAGATCTGATACCCCAGTCAATCCAGTTCCATAGCTATCAGGATACTTTCATGGTGAGTTTCCGAGCCGGTGCACTCCCGCCGGCACCTTGCATATCCAGGGGCCCAGAGGCGAGACAGGGTGAGATGGCGCGAAGCTCCCCCAATCGAGCACAACCGACATTGCAGGCAAGGGAAGACATACCAACACTAGATGGAGATATAGGGGGCCAGGCTCAAGGAGAGTCGGAGACATTGATTCCTCCGGCGCCCCCAACTGCAGATGTGCAGGCAACTGAGTGTGGTGGGTCAGACCTTCCACAGTTGTCAGAGGAATTGGCTGAGTCGGTCACCCCGGTACCCCAAGAGGGGGACGCTGCCAAGAAGGGGCAAGGCCCAGGAGGGAGGAGGATAAGGATGCCCCAAAGAACATGACGCATCAAGAAGGCTAATTTTAGCCGGTTTAAAGGCATAGTGTACCGTCGGAGGATTAGTCTTGACGGATGCGGATGTTAAGGAGACATGGCTAGTGGCGGGGAGAAATGGTCTAATGCGTCTGAGAATGGAAGGATCATCAAGAACGATAGTTCCTAAGCCTCGGGGAGTGAGGAGAAGGAGATAGCAACTCCCCCAATTCAGGGAACGGATCTCGTGGTAGAGCGGGACTTGAACATGCCATTGACGGTACAAGAGTTGGATGAGAAAGTGGAGCTCCTACCGACGCAAATACAAGGAGCAACCATCACCCCAGATATGAAATGCATCTCCTGGAATGTACACAGTCTCCGTGACAAAGGGAGACGCGGTGTGATAGGAGGGTATTTGCGGCAATGGGGGCAGATATAGTATGCTTGCAAGAAACCATGCTGGAAAGATGCGATGCTAGGGCGTGGAACTTGGTGGGACAGGGTTTCCTGGAGGGTTACGTGGTCGTTAATGCAGTCGGAAGATCAGGGGGTTTACTGGTGGCATGGAACACATCGACCTATGCTAAAGAGGGGTCCTGGACGGGGCAGTATGTGGCTGCAGTTAAACTCAAAAGAAGAAGTGACAATGTTCAATGTGCGGTGGCATCAGTCTACGGCCCCGTTGTCGCGACTCACCGACAGAGACTATGGGAGGAGCGGAGGGGGTGGTTGTGCTCTTCCAGGGAATCCCAATGCTTATTGGAGGGGATTTTAACGTGACACTGGAGTCGGATGATAGACCAGATGGGACTGGAGGACAGGACCCGGCTTTGGAGGAATTCTGGTCCTTTATTTCAAGCGCGGGCATGCAGGAAATGGGGCCTACAAACTATAATTACACATGGAGGAGTACAAGGGGACCTAATACTCTCTCCCGGCTTGATAGGTTCCTTTGTTCAGTGGAGCTGTTGGAGGAATACCCGCTGGCTGATGTGCGTGCACTCCCTAGACCGTTGTCAGATCACATCCCAATTATCTGGCAGGCAAATGTTGGCCAGAACAGATCTACATATTTCAAGATGGATAGATCGTGGTTGACTGAGCAAGGGTTCAGGAGGTGAGTTCATGGGGGTCATCCCAAGCCACCTAGGGCACAGCTACAACACAATTGGCTACCAAATTGTCAGGTTTGCGTCTTCACTTGATAAAATTGAAGAAAAAGATCCAGGAAGAATGACACAATCGTAGAAATGAGGCCTTGTCACGGGTCCAACAGCTTGATGCCTTAGAAGATGTACGGGGCTTAACCGATGCTGAACGCTCAGAGAGAAAAAGTTGCAGAGGAATAGTGGAGGAGAAAGACAAGAAGCTCGAGCTTGATTGGAGTCAGCGCTCTCGCCAACTATGGCTATCTGAAGGGGACGCCAATACTCAATTCTTTCATTTGGCAGCGAATGGAAGGCGTCGCTCGAATCAAATACTCCGATTAAAAGTGGGGGATCGAGAAGTTAACGGGACACAAGCAGTTGGAGGAGCGTTGGCAAACCATTTTAGAGAGATGACTAAACAAGGGACTCGAAATCAATGGAGATGGAGCAGTAGAAGCGCATCTAAGGTGACACAAGGACAACAAGCTGAGTTGGTGAAGCCTTTCTCAGTGGAAGAAGTGTGAACAGAGATCAAAGGTTTAAATGAAGAAGGTGCACCGGGTCCCGATGGATTCCCAGTCTTTTTCTTCAGCGAATTCTGGGAGGTGGTTGGGTCCAAGGTGATGGGTACACTAGATGAGCTACGGCGAGGAAATTATGGCCTGGAGAGACTCAACCGATCCCACCTATTTCTACTGCCCAAACGACCTGGCGCCATCAACGTGGGGGATTTCAGGCCCATTGCACTGTCAAACTCTATATACCTTATCATCGCCAAGGTGTTGGTGAACCGGCTAAGGGTGGTAACTAGGGACCTAGTCGGGCTGTTTCAATCGGCCTTCATTCCTGGAAGACAATTGGTGGACAGGGTGGTGGTGGCGGGGGAGGTTGTATCATCATGGAAGACGAATAAAACTAAGGGTTTCATGTAGAAGGTCGACTTTGCTAAAACATACGTCTCACTCAACTGGAGATTCTTATGGTCGGTTATGCGCAAACGCGGGTTCCCCGGGGAATAGGTGAGGTGGGTGACGCAATGTGTTACCTCTCACTCATTCTCGATTCTGCTCAATGGTTGAGCCGAGGGAGGGTTGATCCACCCACAAAGAGGAGTCAGGCAGGGATGTCCGTTAGCACTGTTGCTTTTTGTTCTTGCAGTGGACACCTTGGCCACCTGCACACTTAAAGCTTACGAGCAGGGCCTACTACGGGGTTTTCAGATGGCGAGCTACTCAGAGGGAATCCTGCTCCTGCAATATGCGGATGACACCACTTTCTTCATTGAGGGCTCGATGAGAGAAGCTCGTATTTTATCTGCATTGCTTGAGCTATTTGCGGCTTTTCGGGGCTGCAACTTAATCGAGCCAAGTCTGCCTTTGTGGGTTTCGGATTTTCTTCGGAGGAAAAGGCACAGTGTGCAAGAGCTTTAGGCACACCTCAAGGCTCGCCCCCGATGGACTACTTGGGTCTTCCATTGACCGGGAGACGGATCCTAGCAGCACAGTGGCATCTGGTAGTCGAAAACGTGGAAAGGAGGCTCGAAGGTTGGCAGAACAAGACACTATCAAAAGGGGGACGTTTGGTGCTACTACAGTCGGACCTGTTAGAAATCCCGTTATTCTACTTGTCGGTATTCAAAATGCCAGCAGTAGTGGTAAACATATTGGAGGGGTCTATGAGAAGGTTCTTTTGGGGAGGCACTGGAGAGGAAGGGGGCAAGGGAGTGCCTCTTGAGGCGTGGGAGATATTGTGTAGACCTATGAAGCAGGAAGGGCTGGGGATCCTTTATCTGGAATCAATGAATCTGGCATTGTTGGCCAAATGGGTGGAACGGATTATGAAGTCAACAACGGGCCTAGTTTTCAATGTCCTGAGAGACAGATATGGCTCCAAGATAGGTTGGGAGAGGCGTTGGGCTTGTGTCAGGGGAGAATCCCCCTTTCGGTACGCCAAGCGATACCTCACGTGCGGGAGTTCTTTGAGCCCAAATTGGGGGATGGGGCAAGGTTCCATTTTTGGACTGATAATTGGTCTAACCAAGGCACCATGAAGTTAAAGTTCCCAAGACTATTTGCACTAGCGAGACACCCAGAGGCCAAAGTCAGTGAGTGTTGGGATGAGGCGTGGGTCCTTATCTTGACAAGAGCTTTATCAGAGCCACGTTTTGAGGAGTTTTTGGGGATGCAAGAGTCACTTCTACCATTCAGCTCTTCAGCTGAAAGTGGAGACGGTTGGACATGGCGGGCCAGTGAAAGAAGCATATTTGAAGATTAGAGGAGAAGCGAGGGACGACGTGACCATCAATAGGGCATGCTACATGTTGATGAAGGTCAAAGTTCCACTGAAAGTGCGACTTTTCAGCTAGTTATTGCGGAGGCAGAGGCTGATCACATGGGTCTATCGGAGGAGATGGGCCCCCATGGATCCTATTGACTGTCCTATGTGAGCTATGGGGGAGGACTGCTCTCACATATTCTTCACGTGTCACTTCGCCCAGAGAGTCTGGGCATCGCAATAGGTACCAGAGGCGAATGTCTCCTCGGATGAGGCCTTTTGGACTTCAGTCATAGAAGGAAGACACAGAAACAGAGTGGAATGGGGGCGGTTACTTGCAGTGCTCTGGGCGATATGGCTACATCGGAATGAAGTGGTGTTTAAAGGAAAGGCGGCTTTGGTAGAGGACGTTATTCATGTCGTAGAGGCACTCGTGTATTTTTGGGTTGGAAGGGGGGGATAGTCCTTTTTTGGTCGGGTTTGTACATTGTTTGTACAAAATATTTGCAATTTAATGATAACGGGTTGGCCACCGGTTCCGGGTGGCCTTCCATTTTTTCTTCTTCTTCAAAAAAAAGATGTGATAAATGAAATATGTAGAACCCAAGTTTTAAATCACTACTCAAATCTAACCCAAGGGATGACGCCTCAACTTCCTCCTACAGAAAATCAGGAACAAATCATATAACAGGCAACTTGTGATCCAGTTTGAAAAAATCAAAGCATTTTCGGAGATGTTTAATTGCAAAATTTAGTTGTGGAATATACCTGAAAGTTATGAGGAATAACATACATATAACACAAGTTTTAAACCACTACTACTCACATAATTATTTTTTTGACGAAAATTAATCACATAATTATAGCTAACCTGAATCTCTTTCAGCTTTTGTATCCTATTGCAGACGAATGTTGGGTAACCCTTCTGTTCCCAGGATTCAGAAGAAGATTCTGTTGATTCTAGATTGTAAAAAACATCAAGGAGGTGATTCCATTCCCTTTTCTGGATAATCTCATCTATGATATACGCCTTTTCGGGAGATGTGGCAGTTAGATCATGAGGCGGGATATGGCTGAAAGTGTTGCCTGAAGAACCCACAAACGCCTCCTTGTTCACCTCAACGCCCTTCATCTGATTCTCTAGGGATTCCTTTGCATTAGGATCTTCCATTTGCTTCTTCAGTGTACTTCTCCTATTTACCTGCAGTTCCATGTAACAAAAATATTACGCAAAGTGAAGAGATAAACCTGATTAGGGAAATTAATAAGTTAACTTCTGTGGTAAGATATCCCAAATCATTGATATTGGCAGTGGAGTTTGCCAACGATAAGAGCTCAGCCCTCATCAACGATAACAACGATGAGGAAAACTCATCATCGTCCTTGTCTGCAGCCAGAATGACGGGCACAAAATCATCATTTTCATCATTGTCATATGAATGACAAGGACGATGACAACTCATCATTGACCTAGACATTGTCGTCGTCATCAGAAAAGAGTAAAAAGGGAGGAAATGAGAACCGGACAATGAGATGTCATCGTTATCCATTAAAAACTGTGGACGAAGGATGATAATGAAGACAAGTACATCACCATCATCTCTATTAAAAAGAATGGTGAGAAGTCATCATCCTTTTCTCCTCGTCCACAGTGACTGCGAACCGCAATTGACAGGATACTTTTATAGTATGAAAAAGGATAAAAGAGGTAGCTTTTCTGTAGGGAAAAGAAATAGGACGCACAAAGAATTGCAGGCAAAAAATGAAAATGAAATTTATGGAACAGATCAACAGATTTCTGACAAAACTTCTCGGAAGGAGATCAAAACAAAGCAAAATAATTTAAATGAATACCTTATATTTAAAAGGCAAGGATAATGCATTTCCTTATCAGTGTAATTTGGGAAACTCTATTTTTATTTCAAGAATGCGTAAAAGAGATCAGACAGGCGAGAAAAATGGGAGAATTACAAACGATTTTCCATTTAGACAGTATTCAAAGTTTTACGAAACTTGGGCCCATGAAAATCTAGTATTATCACGGGATTTCCCCTCAAAAGCATCTTTCCAGTTTCTTCACCAATTTTATGTGATGGTTCGTGAAAAGATGAGTTAATCCAATAAATGGTAGAATAAAGCTCAAAATGAGTTGAGGCAGATGCCTTCCCACCAATGCCAAAAAAGACTGAAAATTAATAAAAAGAATAATGAGATAGTCAAATTTACACTGTTTCCTGATAAAGTTAGCACGATGATAACCACAATGTACAAGAAAATAGAAAACTGGAAAAAATTAAATTCATACCACTGTTTTATGCCTCTTGGAGCCGTAGAGATTTGTCAGCAAGATTCTCTTTTCTAGCATGGATTCTGCGGGAGGATCCTCTTTCTGCAATTCTTCTTCAGATTTTCCTTTAACTCTAGGTTCCAGTCTAAATATCTGCAATATAAGAACTAGTTGTGATTAACACCTGAACCACTGACACCAAGATTCAAGTTTCCAGTAAAGGTAAATTTGACCAATTAGCGTCACCATTACAAACTTTTCCAATCAATAAGCTCTGATTCAACGGCCAACAAGTATCAACATCAACTTTCGACTGCTTGGTTCATATCTTTGGAAAGAGCATGTACAACTGACATAATTAAGCAAGATATTGGCGCAACCTACCCTGTCACTGATCTTCCAAAGCAACGAATGGAAGCTTGATTTCCAAGCTCTTGAAGATAACTTTTAAGTCTAACGACAAGATCCCTTTTTTGATCATACGATATACCAAAAGGTTGTTCACCCTCTGTTTTCTTCTTAATCTTTAGGGGATATTGTATGAAATAAGAGGGGATAATTTTTTGATCATACTAACGAAAAAATCATCCCCCTACTCACACAATGGTCCACCAAGGGAAAAAATAGAGGGAAAAAGATCTTATGAGAGTATTCTATGAACAAGGAGGGAAACAATTAACAAGTCTAACGACAAAACCCTCCCTATGTTCACAGAATGCCCCCCAAAAGGAAAACAAAAGTTATAGGGAAAACAACTTTCTGGGGATATTCTAAGAAGAAATTGGGGATTAATTTCCAAGTCTAACGACAAAACCCTCCCTATTTTCACAGAATATCCCACAGAAGGGAAAAAAAATTGTAGGGAAAACAACCTTCTGGGGTTATTCTATGAACAAAGAGGGGATAATTTCAAAGCAAAACGACTCATTCCTCCCTATGTCTACACCCCGTCTTTCCCCCCCCCAAAAAAAATAAAAAAGAAATAAAGAGAAAGGAAAACAAAAATAGAGGGAGAAAACCTTCTAGGGGGTATTCTATGAACAAAATGGGGATAAATTTTCTGGGTTGACCACCGAGTTCCGGGTGGTCTTCCCTCTTTTAATTCAAAAAAAAAAAGGGATAACTTCAATGCCGAACGACAAATTCCTCTCTATGTTCAAACAATGCCCCCCCACTCCCCCCAAAAGGATAACAATAACGGAGGGAAACAACCTTATGAGGACATTCCATGAACAAAGATGAGCTAATTTCAAAGCAGAACGACAAAAGCCAACATAAATACACACAATCCCCCCCCTTCTTCCCAAACAGGAAAAAGGAAGAGAAAAAACATAGGGAAAACTACCTTATTCGCGGCGATGGGCACAATCCTGAGGGACTGCGTCTCCTTATTGATGACTCCGAGAGCGTACGTGCAGAACTGAGGATTAGTAGCCTCACCAGTATAACTCGTCCCCACAAACTCCACATTCGACTCCGACCCATCATTCAATCTGGGAGAGACGACGAGCTCGAGCCTCGCCGCCCTCTGCGGGTGCCTAAAAACCCTAATTTTGGGCTCCTGGCCTTCTTCTGCACCCTTCAAAGGGTCGTAGCCAGAAGGAAAGTAGCCCACCAGAGGAGCGGAGCGATCGGCAGATTCCGTGACTGCTTCGACTCGCACATTCAACTGCTTCTTCTTACTCTTCTTCTTCTTGTTCATCTTCTTCTTCTTCGCGCTGCTCGGAATTCCTTCTTCGAACTCGTCCTTCTCGTCGGCCATTTTTTCTAATTCTGAGTTTACCGTCGAATTAAACGCTATTTATACTGATCGAGTAACAGTGGCATTTTGTATCAAACACCCTAGAAATTCAGCTTTCTTTCTCGATATGCCCTAGAATTATACAAAGAGGGGTAACTAACCTTACCAGTAAATCAGGGAACGGCACGTCTGGGATGTGACGGCCCGATGTAACAGGACGGTGACGTATGGTGACGGACGGGGACATGACAAGAAGTTCGTCAGGTCTCCCGTCCCGTCACACGTGATTTTAGAAAAATCTGTCACATTTGCGTCACGCGTCACTGACTCCGTTGTCCCATCTTCGTTTAGTCACCAGACGGCGTCACCGTCACACGTGACGGAAATTTATGATCTGAAATTAAATAATATAATAAAATATATTTTAAAATATTTTAATATTTTTAATTTTTTTTAAAATTTCCACTTTCTTTGTGCTTTTAAAATTCCGTCATCTGTGACGTCCATCCCGTCACGTCACCCATCCGTGACCCTCCGTCACCGTCACGGGTACTGCTTCACTGTCACCGTCACCATCACAGGGCAAAAATTTGTCACAAGTCACCATCACGTCATCCGTCAAAGGTCGGTCACTGTGTCGAGTGACATGATGACGTTTGCAGTTCCCTACCAGTAATTGAGTTTTATTTATAAAATGGAAAATCAAGACAGGGTAGTTATAGAGGAGATGGGATTGGTGTAATTAGCTTTAATTTGTCTTAAGCCTTTAATAATAATAAAATGATGTTAAAATTATTTGCAGAATTTTTTATGCGTTTTTTGCCAGATGACTTATGTACTTCATTCTGCACAAACCATTGCCTTGTGTGATGAAACAAACAACGAATTGAGAAAAATAATGTAATTTTCAAAAAGCAGGGGTGCTTTTAAGTACTACTAGTTTTATGTAAAATTGGCATAAAGAACTGTGATAGCTTCTGTCCACATTAATTTATAATGATTATAGGAAAATTATTTCCTTTATTTTTCTTATCTTAAACAGGAGATGGGTTTGGTGTAATTAGTTTTAATTTATCTTAAGCCATTTAATGATAATAGTGATGGTAATATTATTTGCAGGATTTTTTATGCATTTTTTGCCAGATGACTTATTTACTTCATTCTGCACAAACCATTGCCTAGTGTGATAAAACAAACCACAAATTGATACAGTAATGAAATATTCAAAGAGAAGGGTGCTTTTAGGCACTATTAGTTTTATGTAAAATGGGCATAAAGAACTGTGATAGCTTCTTTCCACTTTAATTTATTATGATTGTAGGGAAAATATTTCCTTCATTTTTTGGTATCATAGATAGAACAGCTTTATTTGCCAATAAAATGGACTATTCTTTTTCTTTAAAAGGTGCCTGTTATTTTCTATTTCCTCCCTCTTTTTAGTTCTGCAAACAATGACCAAAGAAGTCAACCCACGTTCTTCAGATTTAATAATTATTCAAACTTTGTTGGATGTTTATTTACAGAGCATGGCCAAGGTTACCCAAATTTACATGCTTTATTCATCGAGAAAGTTTATATTCCACTTTGTCTGTCAGCTCAAGACTTCAACTTTCTCGACCAACCTGACTCCGCATGCTTCCAGGATTTCCAGAGCTGTTGATGTCAGTATAAGATCATGAGTTCTAGAAAATTTGGCAAAACTTAATGGCATGAAAAAATGTTTACTTTAGGGGGATAGTTATCATAAAAATTGATTCTCTTACCGGGGTTGTAAACTTCAGGGGACAGTGGCCTTATGACGCCAGCAGTCTTAATCCTGTTCTTGAGCAAGAGCTACGGGCAAGATCCAAGAAAAAACAAAACTTAGAATTTTGAAACCATAATTCCATCTTGGGCCCTGATAAACTCCAACAAAGGAAATAAGGAGCCGCAGACTTGTACCAGAGCTCCAATGGCAGCTGGGATGCCAACAGTCAGAGCCATTGCCGACGTCATCTTTCCATCTTGGGCCCTGCCAAACTCCAACAAAGTGGCCCGGTGGCTCTCCACCCTCTTCTCCTCAGGAAATTCAACCTCCAAATCGTGATGAAGAATGACCATGTCCTGTTCTTGAAGGCCCACCCTCTAATTATGATCCTTGATTCATCTTAAAAAGAAGTAACAGGGAAGTAAGTGTTGACCTTTTCACAGCTGGAGTAAGTTAACTTATCCTGCATCAGCTGGCATGAGATATCGAAGGTGCTCTGGCAGGATATAGGGATTTCCTTATCTTCATCCAGCCCCAGAAACCTGAATTCAATTTGTCAGATCATGTTTATTTTTACTAACAATTACAAAATAAAAAAAGATAGAAAAGTGAATTTTAGTAGCGTTTGTAAAGTAGAAAAAAACAGAAAATTTTTAAACCTTGATGACAAGGCAGTCGTCATCGGTTTTTGAGCTCGTCAAAAATACTAATTTTCTATGTCTTTTTATAGGAAACACAAAAGTTAATGCATTTTAATTACATCAAAGCCTACTCAACTGAGCTTTAAAATAGTATTTGAAAAATAGAGAAAAATTTAGGAAAAATCATATTTACCCATCTCTCTAAATTAGAAAACACAGAAAACTGAAACCCAATAGCCTCAAGGTAATTTATCATATAGGAAATAACTCATACTTGATAGTTTTTACGGTAGTCAAAGCTGTTTCCAGTTTTTTGCAGTGCCCAAGTGAAATGATTCTTCTGGCGATTTCATCATCGTTGCAGGCCAATGGAAGGGTTTCATAAGCCTTTAGAAGGTTGTTCAGGAGAGCAGGGAACCTGGGCCGAGGGATTTCCCTGAGCATTGGATGAGGTTCGGCATCAAATAATCCCATACTCGCAAGGGTTCCCATGATTTCACTGAATCCTGGGTCATGTACAACGAAAATTAATAGAATGATGTGTAATTTAATATTTTTATTTTTTGAAATACCTTCGTAACGGAGAGTTCCTCGAAAGATTGTCAATGCTTCAGTTTTGATTCCATAGAGATCTCCGTAAGCTAAGGAATTGCGGTTGGGGAGACACTCCAGAGCAAATGCAGGGAGTTCCGGCAATCGAAATCTACTCGCTGATGCATAAAGATCATTGCCTGGAAATTAATTGATAAAAAATATGTTATTGATGCCATTTTCAATAGACGATTCCACTTCAAGTTGACCATGTCATCCAAGCAGAAATCAGATCAAGTGATATTTTCTAAAAAATATTCTAAAATTTTATATATTTTAAAAGGTGTTCTAATCTAACAGCAGGAGAGGTAATATTTTGGCGGACAGTAAATAGTTTCTCATTTTATTGATGTTCTGAAAATTTTCAATAAAGTAAAATTTATATTTATCTTAAGATAGATGAATGCAGACACAGTTTTAGAATATCTTATCAGGTTACCGTTACATAACTTCATAATGAATTCTATGACTGAAAAAAGAAAAAAAAATCATCCATCTGATTAAAAATAGAATTTCTGAGATTGATTTCTTGCGATGAAAGCTACAGAGTTTCTTGTTAAATTAAGCACAAATATTGCACGATTAAAGCAATTACTTGCCATTCACTTGAATAGTTTCTCCACAGTACTTGTAAGTAGCAGAGTTGCGGCCTGCTTTGATTGCGCCGGCAGGATTCCAACTGAAATAAGAAGGCTAAATATTTTAATGCTTGGACAAATTTCGAAAGATCATGGGGGAAGAACCCTTTGATTACTCGAGAGCAATATCTTATGACTAATTCAGGATGAATGTTACTACAAATAATTTCTAAAAGCTTTACAGTGTTGATGGAAACTGTTGGAGATATGATTCATATCTAATGTTTAATGTACTGTCCAATTTATGTTACTGAGTTAGATTTTACACAGTCCAATTTTGCCTGATTCCCATGGCAGTGGGATCTTTCCCCTGTTCTGATTTCTCTTCCACTCTCTCCTTCTCTCAGGCCTCTCTCCTGCTTCTTCCCATCCACGAGTGGACTTCTACGCAGTATCAGATCTTGTCCTTTTCAAAGGCAGAGGTCGCATCCCCCTTTCATCTAGTGGAAACCATACTACATATCTCATCAGAGCGCAGCAGAGTCTGGCCACACCTATCTTCTGTGCACGACAGTGACTATTCTCCCACATCTCCCATATCATCCACGCAACACCACACCTTCTCCAGTACTTCCACACCTTTTTGCCCATGTGAACTCCTCTGGGTGCAGCCACCTGGGTGCAATTTTCTGAGCAGGAATCTGCGATACGAGCCTGGCCAAACATTACATGGAGAAACAACGGAAGAAATCTTGTGTTGTACAGTCCACTTCAAGCATTTCGTGGGGACCAGACTCATGTAGGAACTCCAACTTATAAATTCCCTTTTAAACGATAGCGGGAAGGCGCAAAGTCTATTTTCAAGAAAACAGTCTCATCTGCAACTGGGCAGGTGAGGAGATTCTCCTGCGCAAGGAGGCCACGTCCAGTCCACCATGAACCCCTTCTCTATTTCTCTACCTTCTGAATTTTATTTACATTCCTTCTTGCGTTGGTTCCATTTTCCTCTCCCTTCTCAAAATTTTACACCTTCTTGAATCTGATTACTTATTTTGGATCTTTCTTTATCTGTGCGATCAAGAATTTGATACAGTAGTATCTAAAAGAGTTATCAATCGAAGGAACGGAATGCACCAGTACCTAATAGGTGGAGATTCATGCAGTGCTAGATCAAGCTGTAGACTGATCCAATAGGTCGCTGATACAAGCCTGAAGGGCATATCTATCAAACAATGTAATCCTTCAGTTAAACAAGGCATTGTATTGTGCTTGCTATATTTGCCAAAGGTCTGAGTGAGAAACAGCAAGAGAAAGAGAGGGAAGGAAGAGTCAGAGTAGAGAGAAGAATAAGGTTAAGACGGGTGTGGTGATGAGAAGATCATTACCATCCGTGTGGTACTTGGGGAAGTCATCTCGGCAGGAATGAACCTATGCAGAGAAAGGAAAGAGAGGATCACGATTGAGGGAGAGATGGATTTTGGAGAGGGGAAAGAGAAACTCACAATCTGATTAGCTCCCTTGCCCGAATGATCTTCCCCTTAAGTAACGGGTTATGGTGTTGCTTTAGGGTGGGCTGCTTTAGGCCGGTGTTTTTTGAAGACTTGGTGCAGAGTCATATCAATCACCCCCTAATGAATATCTCAGGATCTTGAGCTCTGTCGTCCACCTCGTTGTCTGGCCGAAGGCAGCCCTGTACCTCAAGGGAAAGACCCACCAACTGATTCTTGAAATCCCCTTCCAAAAAACTCCCCTGATTTTTCCTCTCCTGTTCCTTATCCTTATCCTCCGGCATTACCCTCTAATGAGCTTTTCCTTCTTCCTTCTTAACGGGCCCAATTTAGCCCTTTTATTCCTAGGCCGTCACGTGCTGATTCACATGACAATTTTATGTGCCCTTTTATGCAGTCGACCTTGGGTCAGTCCTTGGTTGATCCTCTCTGTGACCAGTGTTGACCACTGCCTCCTTGGTCTACATCTCACCTGGACGTCCCTTTGCCTTCTCTTGTATTTGATGTACAGGACAGTATCAGAATTCTTCGGAAATATAGGGAGGAGAAATCTAATTGTAGACTCATTATCAGGAGTTCCCACCATTATCAGGAACTTTTTGTCACCATATAGCCCGGCATGCCTAGATAGTTGCTCCTCCGCTAGTGCCTCTCAAATCCTCACGTAAGCCCTTCAGTCCGAAAACGAAGCACTGTTCCACTCCAAGCTGTCTTTTTCTTTGGGTCTTGGGCTGCTTTAATTCCAGGATTGTTGAATGTCCAAGAACTCAGCTGCTCTTTGGTATGACAGAACACCGTCTACCAGCAGGCTCTATGCACTATCCTAGCAATCCCCCATTATGGCATTAGGCTAGAACAAATAGGCAAGGGAACACCTCTTGTAATGTGCCACACGTCGATCATGCATACAGCCAATATTAAAATGTTGATCCTTCTCCTAACTGGGCAGAGAAAAAAGTCTCTGGCTCGAGGGAAAATCTTTCTGAGACCCTGCCCATCTGAATGGGACTGCTTTCTGATCTGAATTCAACCCCCGACCATAACTGTCGCCCAACATTTGGATGGTGAGGTCATTCCGGGGATTCATGATTGTTGTCATCCACTTCATTAGCCACATTCATACTTTGTAAATGCAAGACCCCCAATCCTCCCGAATCGGTGGGCCTACAAAAGATTTCCCATGCCACCAGCTCGAGTCCGCCACTTTGTTCAGTCCCAAAGCCTTTCCACAAGAATATACTCATTAGGCCTTCGATTCTCATTCCAACTCCTTCTGGCATCTTGAACACAGAGGTGAATGATGGGAGTACTGACCACAATATCACCATGCATCCTTCCAATCGTCTTTCTACCTTCTTGACCACCGGATGCCAGTACATAAGTCATTCTCCCCCTCATCAGTGGCAGGCAAAGTATCACATCAGTAGCCTTCCAAGCGGTGAACCCAAAGCCTCTGCACACTACAACTCTTCTTGAGACAGTTCACTACTTACAATGCTGACTAAGCCAGTCTAATTTCCGCACCAAAAAAGTTAGTAAATCCCGTAACAAGATGCCCGCAAGGGAGCTCGCTGTCTCATCTTCATCAACTGCGAGGAAATCCTCCAGGAAGCCTATTCCCGCTGCATTCCATTCCCTTATTTCATACCTTTCTAACATGGATTCCTGCAAACGCGCCAATGTGGCTCCCCATTCTCGCAAGTATCTTCCCACTACTCCATGCCTATTCTCATCCCGGAGGCCACAAACATTCCACGAGATGCATTTCACGGGAGACTAACTTTTCCCCCTTCCCTTCAATGTGCCAGCTTCAGTCCTGTTATTGGCAGGTCTCCTTAGGTCGATTGTCTAGAGCAGGGTCCTCTTCCATGTCCTTCAGCTGGCCAACATGCCCACTACCTCTTGGTTGGGAGAGCTTGGAATCTATGTGCAAGTTCTCTGGAATTCGGCAGCCCCTTTTGCCCATCGTCTGCCTTGACAATACCCCTCATCCTGCCCTCAGCCGCTAACATCAGGGGTCCACTTTTAGTTGCCTTCACCCACTTGATTATTGGCCCGTCATGTTTAATTCCCAGTATCTTCTTTTCGCACAAGCCTTTCCCCACAATGGTCATTCATTTTCTTAGCTTAATTGCAAGCATTTGCTTACATATCTGTTGCTTCCTTTGACTGTTTTCTTCCTTCCTGCAGTTGTTTCTCCTAGATGGTGAGTTGTATCCGAGTCCACTAGACCTCCCTACACTATGTCTATTAGATGTCACCTGTTAAGAAAATGACACTTTCTTCTGGTTCCCTCTACATGTCTGCTTCATGTCGCCTCACCCTGGGTGGGCTCTCTCATTTTGCTTTCCAGTGCCTCTGAGATGGTGTTAGGTTGTTGTGCCGTAGTGTTTCGGGCAACCTCCTTCGGTGCTGATGTCGACACCCCACCCCCAGCGATGTTTCATTCACTTGGGTTTGTCCCCTAAGCTCTCGGCTGCCACATGGTCGGTGGCGGTAGTGGTGGAAGTCGTGTGAAGAGTTGGATCCCGAAAGTTCCTTCCAGGTAGGGATCGTCATCCGTCACGTCACACGTCACCGTGACGGAAACGTGACGGATGACGTGACGGTGACGGTGACGGAATTCAGAGGTCGTGACGGTGATGCGTGACGAGGTTTACGTGACGGTGACGAGGTGGCCTGGACGTGTGACGTGGCGGAACGGCCGTCACGGATGACGGCCGTTACGTTAAATTTCTCAACACATTTAAAAGAGATAGATAGAAAGAGATATCGAGAGAGAGAGAGAGAGAGAGAGAGAGAGAGAGAGAGAGAGAGCATTAGAGCCACAAACGCGACATAGAGAGTTTGTGGAGAGTGAGATAGAACGAAATATCGAGAGAGAGAGAGAGATAGACAGAGATAGGAAGGATAGACAGAAATATCTTCAACAAGAGGAACGAGCGAGTGAAGAGTGCCGGCGAGAAAGAGGAACAATAGAGAGAGGAACGAGAGATAGAGAGAATAGCATGAGAGAGAAAGAGGGAGAGAGAGGAACGAGAGGGCGAGACTAGAGCGGCAGAGAGAAAGAGGGAGAGAGAGGAATGAGAGAGCTACAGAAGAGCGCCAGAGAGAGGAACGAGAGAGAGAGAGAGAAGTGAGAAAGAGGGAGAGAGGAAAGAGAGAGAGAAGAGCGAGAAAGAGGGAGAGAGGAACGAGAGAGAGAAGAGCGAGAAAGAGAGAGAGAGAGAAGAGCGAGGAACGAGAGAGAAAGAGGGAGAGAGAGAGAGAAGAGCGAGGAACGAGAGAGAAAGATGCAGAGAGAGGAGCGAGGAACGAGAGAGAAAGATGCAGAGAGAGAAGAGCGAGGAACGAGAGAGAAAGATGCAGAGAGAGAAGAGCGAGGAACGAGAGAGAAATATGCAGAGAGAGAAGAGCGAGGAACGAGAGAGAAAGAGGGAGACAGAAGAACGAGAGAGAGAGAGAGAGAAGAGCGAGGGACAAGAGAGAAAGAGGAAGTGACTGTGACAGAGGAACGAGAGAGAGAGAGAAGTGCGTCAGAGAGGAAGAGGGAGAGAGAGTCGCTGGGAGAGAGGAACGAGAGAGAAAGAGGAGCAATAAGAGAACGAGAAATAGAAGGGGGGTTTTCCGTCACTGGTGCGGTGACGCCATCACGGTGACGTGGACGTGACGGGACGCCCAATAGATGGACATATGACGGAACGTGATGGTTTTTTTGTATTTTTCTGGAACGCGTGACGTGACGGTGACGTGACGAAAGTTTCGACACGTCACCATCCGTCACGTTCCGTCATCCGTCCCGTCACGTCCGAGGCGTCACGTCCCGGACGTGCCGTTCCCTACTTCCGGGCCCCAAAAAATTGGAGGTGGTGCAGTTTCCAAGATACCCTCTATCTCCGACAGCACCATGTTGGGGTCCCCCGGTACCAGTCCAGATGAGAGGATAAGTTTGAGTATGCCTGTTGGACTGAGATCTACCAGATTGAGGAGCAGGAGCATTCCTGTAGTTTAGACCCACAAAGGGGAGCTTTTATCTTCATTTAATGCGAGTAAAGTCACACGTGTGACCTTTACTTAAGTGGTCACACGTGTGACCTTAAGTGAGTCACATGTGACTCTAGGTAACATGCGACTCTGACAGAAAGTCACATGTCACCCCTGTAAACTCGACCCTTTAAAAGGGGAGCCACAAAAACCCTAATGAGTAGTATCTTTTGGAGTTTTTTCTTTTACCATTCTTCCTCACCAGGCGCCGCCCAAGGCTGGAGCATTCTCTTCCTCTCATCTCCTCTCATTTCTCTCAAGATAACAAGGTATCAGAGCATTAAAGGCATATGATCCATTAAGGGCTCTTCATCTGGAACAAGTTTTGTCATCTTTTTGCTGGTTGGAGGCATCTCTCAGCAACAGTTTCCACTGGACAGGAGAGCTAGGGTTTCTTCCCTCAGTTCTCAAAGCCTGTTTAGTGCCTTCCAAAGGTATTTCCTGCACTTGTCATTGATTGTCTCCACATGGCGGGCCATGGAGATCAGAATTTCACTCCTGTCGAAGAGGGATTAAGTGTAGTCAGACCAGGAGGGTCTGCCCTGTCTCAGTCACAAGAATCTGCTCGACCTACATTCGTCTTTCCCCCACCAGAGGTCAAGTTTGATGGGGGAAACATGTTCGAGTGGTCCAAGATGATCACTATCACTCTATATGGATGCCAGTTGGGGGACCATTTGACAGAAGATCCAAGAGGGGTGTCTGACCCAGATTACAAGAAATGGAAGGCTGAGGATCTCTCATCCTCAGCTGGATGCTCAGGTCAATGACACCAGAAATGAGGCGAGACTTCCTTTACTGTGATACAGTGAAGGAAATGTGGGATGATATTCAGAAGTTCAGTGAGGAACAGACTCATGACTGGCGCATTTATGAGTTAAATGTCCAGGCAGCGCAGGCACGTCAAGGGGGCGACAATGTACTCCAGTATGCATCAAGACTGAAAGCAATTTGGCAGGAGATCGATTATTTATGGCCAACCCAGAATCCACAATCTGTGGAGAGACAGTACATTCTAAAACAAAGGTTGTTCACCTTCCTCATGGGTCTGAATGTGATCTATGAGTCTGTGAGGAGTCAGCTACTTCACAGAGAAAAGCTACCCAGCTTAGAAGAGGCAATTGGAGCTATAAGGCAGTGTAAGGCCCCAAACTGGTTGGCATTCCTTACTCGGAGGCCTGCGTGCTTATCGGGAAGGACTGCCCTTGTATTTTGGCTCACGACAACATTAAGGACTGAGTCATTACGGATAGCAATATCCAATACTTGATCTATTAGGCCATTGCCACCGCCGATGGTGATTCACGGTAGACTGCGCACGTGCCCGTCCATGCCGAAGGCGGGACGGATCAAGTACGGTTCGCGCGCGCGGGGCGCGTGAGCTGAACGGTACCGGCGTGCGCGCTGCGCGCCAACGCCAAGCGCTACGCGCGGGCGCCAACGCTAACCGCCAGCGCCTAGCGCTGCGCGCGGGAGCGGGACGCGCAGGCCGGGCAGCATGCCGCGGGCGCAGTGCGCGGAGTTGTGCGGGATGCCGCCCAGCGGCCGCGCGGGCGGCGCGCGCATAGCGTGTGCGGGGCGCGCGGCTGGTAGACATCCCCGCCAGGAGACCTAAGGCATGTGGCGCACAGAGAGCGCCGGGACAGCATAGCGCTCCTGCGGGTAATGCTGGGCGCCCAGCGCCCAGCTCGGGGCGTCGAATGCGGCGGCGTCGCGCAGACTGCGCGCCTGAGTGTAGACACAGGTGCCGGTGGCGTGTGTGATCGTCAAGTTAGGGGTGGCGTGTGTGATCGCCACGCCCGCGGGCGCACGGCGCCCGGCCCGACGCACGGCTGAGCGGCAGAGCAGGCGCGCGCGTGCGTTGCGGCAGCCCTGAGGCAGTGCGGCGACATTACCTTCGGCGCGAGGCGCCTCGTCCTGTTCTCGGAACACCCCTCGTCTTCCCCCATGTAATCCACGATGTATTATTCATGATATTAATGCAATGATACCATTCTCTGACGGTGCTTATCACCAACCTCTCCTCTACCCCCTGCTAGGCAATCTCAAGCAATCCCAAGAGCTTCCGCTGCTAGAGATCAAGGCTGCTCAGTGTCTTGCCCGAACACTAAGGCCACCACACGTCAATTCCGAGCGGAGAGACCTAGCTCCGAATTTGACCGTGTGACAGGCAGGTAGAGAGTCGACTGAGGGTTGCCTCTGAGCCTCAAGTTCAGAATTCCGCTGCGCTCTTGACAAAGAAATCAGAGACTCGAGGAAACTGGACTCCACGCCCACCACAGCAGAACTCAACTACTAGATCTGAAGGTGAAGACAGTCGGGACGCTTTATTCTGTGCATCTGTAAGAAGCGCCGACACACTAAGGAAAATTGTTGGAAATTGGCATGGAAGAATCAGAATGCTAGAAAAAAGGCATATATGTCCACTTCGCAACAACCAAACTCCTGGAGCAGCCGTGACGAGTCCTGTAGTGGAAGAAGTACAGGAGAAGCTGAGCTCCACCTCCCTTGTGAAGTCAGGTAACCCTTCTTCCCATGAATGGATTGCCGACACGGGGGCTACTGACCACATGTCACCTGATGAGTCACTATTCAGCCGATATTCACCTGCTGAATCAACTCACAGAGTTCAGACCGCTGGCGGAGGATCATTATTGGTGAAGGGAGTGGGGAATATTCTACTTAACCCACTTGGCAGTTTTAAAGCAGTTCTACATGTTGAAGATTTAAGGGCCAATTTAATCTCTATTCAAAGATTAGTCGATGAATATGGTTGGCGGTTTATCCTAGACAGTGATGACTGTTTTTTATGTGACAAGGTCTGCGGGACGAAGATTTCGTCCTTTAGGCAAGAAGGTGGGCTACTCCTCCTCGATGCCTCGTCTCCGCAGTGTCTGGTGTCGCGTCAGGTATGCTCCAAGGAGGAGAGGGTGATGCGGCTTCATCGGCAGATGGGACACCCTCCTTTTGATTTACTTCGAACTTGCTATCCCTCTTTATTTCGTGGATTTTTGGGTGAAGACTTGTTCTGTGAAGCCTGTCACATGGCCAAACTTTGGAGAACCTCTTTTAAATCTATAGATGATCGTTTTCTGTCCCCATTTGAGTGCATACACAGTGACGTTTGGGGACCTAGTCCAGTAGAGAGTCTGACAGGCTGCCGGTACTTCATTGTATTTGTGGATGATTTCAGTCGGACCATGTGGTTACATTTACTGAAATCAAAGGCAGAAGTCCCAAGACTGATAGTTGAGTTCTGTAAGATGATACAGAATCAGTTTGGAGAAAAAATCAAGCGTTTCCGATCAGATAATGGGACTGAATTTCTCAATTTGGAGGTTACATCGTATTTCTTGGACAATGGCATCATTCATGAAACGTCCTGTGTAAACACACCTCAACAGAATGGTCTAGCTGAAAGGCGTCTGGGATACACTTTGGCCACAGCTAGATCACTATTGTTCCAGGCAGGTTTGTCCAAGAAATATTGGGGAGAGGCCGTACTTACAGCAGCATATCTTATAAATCGAATTCCCATGAAAGTGATTGATTATAAGTGCCCCCTGGATCGGCTGAAAGTTTTTTATCCAAAAATGAAATTGTTTTCCGGACTTCCTGCCCGTGTGTTTGGATGCGTTGTGTTAGTGCATCAGAATTCAGGGAAACTAGACCCGCGAGGACTCAAATGTATCTTTGTGGGATACTCAAGTACCCAGAAGGGTTATCGGTGTTATCACCTTCCATCAAGAAAGTTTTTTGTTTCAGCTGATGTAGTGTTCCATGAATCAGAGATGTATTCTACAGCTGAGCTATCGCCCAGAACAACTCCAGCTGTAGAAGAGTCGATAGATCTTGAATTTCTTCGTCATTTGAGGTCTGTCCCAGCACCCGGTCCAGTCACCAACCCAACAAATGATGTGGGTGGGAACACAGTTGTGGAAACACCAGAGAAGATTGATGATGGTGAAGATGCAATGAGTCCACCTTTGGTGGGAGAAGATGCACAGACAGGAGTTGAAGACAGTCAAGGTGATAATGAAGCAGTGACTGCTGAGGAGGTTCCTGAACAGCAACCTGAAGTTATTAGAGCAGAAACTGAGATGGAAGAAACTGATGCAGACTTGGGTTGGCCCATAGCTTTAAGAAAGGGGGTGCGATCGTGTCGAGCAAAGGTTAAGTATCCCATTGGCAATTATGTGAAATACGGAAAATTGAGCTATCAGTATAAAAGCTTCCTTACTCTGTTGGGTGACATTGTTGTTCCAACTCGAGTGGAAGATGCCCTTCAGGATCCAGGATGGAAAGCTGCCATGGATGAAGAAATGTCTGCACTCATGAAGAATGACACTTGGGAGCTTACTACACTTCCGAAAGGAAAAAAGGCAGTGGGATGTCGATGGGTATTCACACCCAAATTTCTGGCTAACAGAACTCTGGAGAGACTTAAGGCCAGACTGGTAGCGAAGGGTTATACACAGACTGAAGGAATCAATTATGGTGAAACGTTTGCCCCAGTGGCAAAGTTTAACACTGTTAGGGTGCTGATTGCCTTAGCTGCAAAATGTGATTGGGAGGTCCTTCAATTCGACGTAAAAAATGCCTTTCTCCATGGAGAATTAGAAGAAGAAGTCTATATGCAATTACCCCCAGGATATCAGATGACAAGTAAGCCAAACCAAGTGTTCAGATTGAAGAAGGCCCTATACGGGCTGAAACAGTCGCCCAGGGCCTGGTTTGGGCGCTTTACGAAGGCTATGATAGAGTTGAATTATCACCAGGCACGAGGAGAACACGCCATGTTTATCAAGAAAAGTGTCACGGGGGAAGTTACCGTGTTACTTGTCTATGTTGATGACATTCTGATTACCGGAGGAGATAGGGGAGAAATTAGTCGATTGACTAAGGCATTATTCCAACAGTTCGACATGAAGAATCTTGGTTCACTAAAATATTTTTTGGGAATTGAGGTTGCCTATGCTCAAGACGGAATCTTCCTTAGTCAACACAAGTATACACTAGATCTCCTCCAGGAGACTGGCCAATTGGGCTGCAAGCCAGTCACTACTCCGCTTGACGTTAATGTGAAGATCGGTAAAGAAGATAAGGGAGCAGCTGTGGACAAGACCTTCCATCAAAGGTTGATCGGCAAGCTTATTTATCTGAATCACACACGACCAGATATCTCTTATGCCGTAAGTTTGTTGAGCCAGTTTATGAGTGAGCCATATGAAGTCCACTTGAATGCGGCGTACAGAATTCTGGCATACTTGAAGTTCACCGTTGGACAAGGACTCCTCTTCACTCGAGAAGGGGGACTTTCATTGGAAGCCTATACAGATTCTGACTGGGCAGGGTCGGTGATCGACAATCGCTCTACATCGGGCTATTGCACTTTCTTAGGAGGGAGTCTGGTCACTTGGAGAAGTAAGAAGCAAAAGGAGGTATCTTTGTCCAGTGCAGAAGCCGAACTCCGAGCTCTCAAGCGCGGTGTGTCTGAGTGTCGCTGGCTCAAGCACCTGCTCGAGGATATCGGGCTATATGATAATGGGAGCATTAAACTCTACTGCGACAACCAGTCTGCCCTGGCAATTGCTAAGAATCCAGTCCAGCATGACCGAACGAAGCATATGGCTATGAATCGGCATTATCTGTCAGAGAATATTGAGTGTGGAAACATTCGCCCGGTGTTTGTTCCATCTGCTGACCAGAAAGCCGACATTTTTCACCAAGGCCTTGCCTGGCCCGAGATTTCAACAATTGGTGTCCAAGCTAGGCATGGTCAACATCCACACCTAGCTTGCGGGGGGGTGTTGGACTGAGATCTACCAGATTGAGGAGCAGGAGCATTCCTGTAGTTTAGACCCATAAAGGGGAGCTTTTATCTTCATTTAATGCGAGTAAAGTCACACGTGTGACCTTTACTTAAGTGGTCACACGTGTGACCTTAAGTGAGTCACATGTGACTCTAGGTAACATGCGACTCTGACAGAAAGTCACATGTCACCCCTGTAAACTCGACCCTTTAAAGGGGGAGCCACAAAAACCCTAATGAGTAGTATCTTTTGGAGTTTTTTCTTTTACCATTCTTCCTCACCAGGCGCCGCCCAAGGCTGGAGCATTCTCTTCCTCTCATCTCCTCTCATTTCTCTCAAGATAACAATGCCAAAGGGTCTGACCGAAGCCTCCAGCTCTGGTCTGATCCTATATTCCTTGGGCATGCCCCAGGCATCTATGATGCATGTGCTTCTCGGTCTCCTCAATGATCCATCACTAGGAAGGACGCAGTACCACTTAAGCTATGCTCCCCTTAAACCGCTTGCTCCCAACTAATCATTGTAACATATACTGACATAGAGGCCCTGCGAACAAAAAAGTGTCCATCATAGAGAGACCATACTTCCTCCTTGTCTAGGACTGGTAAGTTATTCCATAGACCTTGCCATAACTCTTCCATTGTCAGCGCTTCTCACTCCCCAGTTAGGCAACCCATGCGAGCCCCTGGTATCTCATCCTCTCTCCAGTTCCCATGCAGGCCGTTGGGTTACCCCCAAGCCTTTAGCCTTCTGTTTGAGGGCCATCAGTCCAACAACCTTTCTACTTTCTCTTGGGCAGCTCATTTGGCGATGGCCTGTCCCCATACACCTATGAGGTACCTGATATGATTCCGGGCCGTGTCTATGAGCGCCGGAGGCCCACGAAGCCCAAATAGCCCACAAAGCTCTAAGAAGCCCTAACTTAAGGGCTGGGCAAAAGGGGAGAAGGCAGCGAACAACCAAGTGAGTATTCTCTCCCTTTCCTCTCTCCAACCCATGCCATTCCCCTCGGAACGGCTCTCACCCTCATCTCCTGTGCAGACGATCTTCCCTGCGGTAACCAGGGGCGGCCATGGAGTAAGGAGTCAGCCGGCGGCAACCCCTGACCTATCTTCCTTCTCCTTCCCCTTTGTCTCTCTCTCTCTCTCTCTCTCACGATCTTTCCTCCCGTTGGATCATTGTGGGTTCTATTCTTGTGAACGGAGCACCTCCGCTCGAAGGATTTCCTTGCTGTTAAAAATTAGTAGCGGAGTCTTATCAGTACCAACTGGCCTCGACATGCCCTTGGCAGTGTACATGCTTCAAATATCGGTAGCATTGCACTCCCTACCTCCAGTTTGTGAGATGTAGGTCAGAGGGGAGTTCTCTGATGCAGTGAACCGACTCTCACCCAACCCTCTCTTCTTATTCGTCTGGCTCGTGTTCCCCCATGCATCCTCTGATGGCGGCTTCTGGGGGGCCTGGCAATTCCTCTCTGTTCCATTGCTCCTCTTCTCTCGCAGAAGTCCATCTCTGCGTCTCCTCTTAGCATGTTAAAATACCTCAGCAAAATGGGCTGGTCGATATGGCCATGTCTTAGCTTCCCTCAATCTCTAATTTTCCAAGCTGATATGCACTGCTATAATTGGGGAGAAGCTATCTCAAAAACAAATTATCGTATTAATAGATTACCCGCTCGAACAACTGTACTTAAAAGTCCAGCTAACCTCTTGTTGAAGGCATTTCCAACTGTACGTCTGGTTTTTCATCTTCCTCCCCGAATTTTGGGATGTACATCATACGTCCATATACCAAGCATTCAGCAGTCAAGTAAACTTAATACAAGGGCAATAAAATGTATGCTTCTCGCGTATCAAATATCCAAAAAAGGTACAGATGCTACCATCCTCCTAGGAAGATCTATTTATCTGCTGATGTTACTTTCAATGAACAGGAAACATGAACGTGAAGGATGAACAGGAAACGTTCTATAAAAACATGAAGAAGGGACTTTAACCAAGTTTGAGAGGCAGTCACATCGCCATATCTTGATTCTTCTAATAGCCTCAGGGACGGGCCACCCTGAGGCGATGGTACAGCCACTCCCAAAAGAGAACCAGGCTGACCATCCTGTGCAGACCAATTTAGATCAACAGGCGAAGAGTGAGAGTGTTGCACAAACCCTAGATGGGGTCACCCAGAGTCACGACCTAAGAGATGAGTCAGGGGACATGTCAGTGGCAGAGGAACTTAGCTGGCCCATCCCACTGCATAAAAGAGTGAGAAGTTGCAGGAGACAAAGCAAGTACCCTTTGGTATATTATATATCCTATGTCCGATTACGCCCATCTTATAAGGTCTTTATGACATCACTGGAGCTTAGGAGAGATTAGAGAAGTGGAAATCATATTTATCAGAGTCTTATAACTAAGTAAGAAGAATCTCTTCCCCACAATGCCATTTCCAATATGATTTATCAGATTCTAAGGGTGGAAGATCTATAAGATCATAGAGTTGTCCCTGGTCCATGAATACTACTTGCACATATTTGGTCCATTGATACAGGTTGTGTCCAATAAATTTGTTGCACCATGTAGTGAGAGGGAGAAGGGCATACCATTTCACCTGAAGATGAGTCTGTCCAACTCCGGGACCAGCATTCATTTAAATAGTTGCCTCTTCTTTAGCCATGTAAGCCAAATATTATAAGCCAAGATATAGGGCACTTCTTACACAAAAATATGCAAAACTAATCACAGCGCTGGAATGTTCACACCTATGGGTCAGTCACTGAAAGTAAGCTGTTGATTAGAGAGATAATTCGTAGCTTTGTGGTCATCAGATAAAGAACAGCCGAGTGATAAAGAATCTCCATTGATCTTCCAATCAGTCAGGAGATGTCACTGAACTAATATGCTGATACAATGCTGATGGAAATCTTCAATGGCACTGAGGAATTCAGTAAGAAAAATATACAATCTAGTAGGTCGATAGTCTGAGTAACCACACGGACAGTGGAAACGATACTGGAACTAGAGGAGAGATGGAAAGAATATAGGGGAACAACATAGATAGAAGGGAAGGGTTAAGCTATATCAGCTGAGCTCTGATACGGGACGAGGATCTTTCCCCAGCCTCAAATGCCCTTGCGACTTCAGGAGAAATATGGTACAGGCTAAATGCCCTTCAGCTCTGATACCATGCTAAGAACGAGGATCTGAGCTTTTTCTAAGTTGCAGACAAAGAGAACAATGGTGGAGACTGAGAGAAAATATAGAGAAATTGTTCTCTTGGGGCAAAGCCAAGCGAGTGAAGACTTAGAAACACATCCTTCCAATTGCATTTGACACAAGTACAAGGGCAGTTTTTATCTAACTTAACGTAGCACATGATTGACGTGCTATGTTAAGAAAATACTAGATTATGAACGTTGACACAAAAATTTGATGTGTCACATCATCCCGATAATAAGGGATACTTTCCATCATGAAAAATGGAAAAAAACATTGAATATTTCATGATTTGCTTCAAAATGAAGAAAATTAACATAGTTCAAGAAGAAACATTAAACAATAAAAAAATAAATTCACCTAAACTTATAAGCCATTGGATTGTCAGCAGCTTCAGGTGCTGGGATCCCACCGCAGTATGATGAGAATTTACTCACTTTCCCATTCTTTTCATGGACCAGATCAATCATCTTCATTGCCATCATGTGATCTGCATAACAGACAAAGAATATTCATTGTAATTAAAAATGACCTGATTTATATTTTTCTTTTTAAGTTATAAACATTTTCATTTTCTATTCATCTCCAAAAAACCCAAAAAAATTCAAATTATGCATCAACAGATATATTCAAGCTGCCTTCGCTTTTAATTAACTGAGCCTCTGAGGCATCATTCATAAAAGAAAAGTGAAAAGTACCTATGCCAGGATCCAAGCCCATCTCACACAAGATCGTTACACCAACACTTCTGGCTTTTCCGTCTAACTCTAACATGGAATCATCAACATAGCTGGTCGTAACTAGGTGTTTCTTGAGCTGTATTTGAAAGATTAATACTGTAAGACTTAACATACACAAAAATAACTAAATAACTAAAATGAAGACATTAAAAGTATAATGCATGAATCCCTTTCACTGTTCCAGAAAAATGATAGGTTCTTTACTAGAACCTATCATATAAAGAAGGCATGCCTTGCCAGGCTGGCAACAGTTCGTGCACACAATGGGGCCTGGGCAGAAAGCCCATAAATAAAACCAGATCGAGAAAACTAAGACATGAGAAACATTTCAAGAAGTGGTGGTTCCCATTGGGGAAAGTCATGCTTGACCAAGGCGGAGCCTTGGAGCGATCCGTGATCAGAGGGAGAAGAGAAGGTGACTTCAAGCCACTCTAACTCTATTCTTCCGTACTCTTAATAATTCTGTTTCTTACAACTATGGTTTGCTAGAACTCTACGTTATTGGCATTAGTGATCGGCCGTCCGATATTTGTCCAATATCCGATATCAAACAACTGATATCCAATGTCTGGTAAATGACAAGGCGGTTTCTGATACTGGATATCAGATATCGAACGGATATTGACATTCCTATCTATAACGGATATCGGGACGGATATCGACTAGGCTAGGGATGAGGCAGGTCTTGGATACCGAAGTTCGATATCTGGATATGTAGATGTAATTTTGAACTCCGAATCCTATTATACTATATGGAAGAAAACAAAACTTTTGAAGCGTATATATAATATGAGGTGAGAATACACTAAAAAATTCTGGGCGCTGTTTACATTTAAAAACTTAATGTGGGTTCACTGTTGGCGTTATCTCTTTGATCTCTAGCCTGTTGACCGACACTTTCTTTTGTTACCTGCTGACCGAAGGATTTCCTCTGAGTCTCTAAACTGTGGACTGACAATTTCCTCTTCAACCCATTGACCGATGACAGCTTCCAAGTTCCAACTTCTAACTTACAAGTTTCAATGAATAACCTATTTTGACAAGGATTAATTTGTTGGATATCGAAATCCAATATCAAACTGCAAGATCCGATATCGTCATCCATTCTGAGAGACAGAGACGGATGACGATATCGGATATTGTTACTGTGGCAACTGATATCCAATATTGTTGAGTTATGTTGTACTAACTATGGGCCTAAGGCCATGTAAATGTAATAAACTAACTCTAGGCTGATAATGAAACTGCTAACGCCTCTAGAAGACTGCTAATGGACCACTGGAAGGCCCATTAGCAGCCCTGTAATGGTCCCTTAAGGACCATTACTCTCCCACTAAGGGCCCATAAAGGGTCACTTAGTGAAGGCCCACTAGGGGCGGAGATATCAGGCCCTTAGTGGGGCTGATACGGTCTGGGCCTGTCCTAGACAGGCCCAGAGTCCAACGGCTATTTAAAATAGCTGTTGGACAGGCCCTCCAACGGCTCCTTTTCAAAAAGGTAGCCGTTGGAGCTTACTTGTAAAACAAGTAAAGGATTACTTGTTTTACAAGTAAGCCTCCTAACTACTTGTGAAAGGGTCGTTTTGACCCTGGATTTATTTGTATAAAAGGGGAACTTCAGTGCAGTAAAAGTCACCTTTTCAGCCCCAACTCTTGTGCACTCTCTTTCTCTCTCTACTTCCTCTCTCTAGACTTTCTCTCTCCTCCGAATTCTGCTGTTCTACAAATATCATCAGGTATCTGGATATCGGTAAAAACGGATATCAGAACAGTACTGTTCGATACCTGATTCAGCATTCGTCCAAATACCGTCATCCGATACTGGGTATGGGACGGGCGACCAGTAAGTGGCATAATTTTCCTTTTCCTATCCAAAATTGCTGAGGTTGGCATCGGCAGATCAGTACTGGTAGTTTGTACCCATCAGAAAACAAGATAAAATTTACCATTTTTTGGAGGAAAGGGTATAAATGTCATATCTTAGGCTTCCTAATCCTACATAAGGATAGGAAACCTCCTGTAAATTGAATTTCATTTTTCATATTCCATTGGCCAAATCCCGGCTTAGCGGGAAGGGGGACCCTGACACCAGTTACGATACCGGCATTGAAGTATATGAGGAATAGTAAAGAGGACGGTAAAAAGATGGGAAAAGGAACCAATAACGAAGGAGTCATCCAGCTCGATCGATGACATGGGCTAGCAGCGGGGATAATTTGGCGGGAAAGTTGGTGTTTGAATAAAAAATATAAATAAGAAGGGAGGAGGGATCGGTGGTTATGCTACTTCTTGGGAATGCGGGAGACATCTATCGGGGGGAGCAGATCTGGTGCGAGGTATCTTCTGGGAGTCATGACTGCATCCGGTCGGAGACATGCGAGGGGGACCTCTCCAGTGGCGATCCATTCCAGGGAGGAACTCTTCATCCAAGGGGGAGACGAGGCATCGAGGAGACTAGAAGTACTGGTACGTAAGATTTCTTGCATTGATTCTGTGTTGATTTTGTTGAGAGAAGGGAGTCGTAACATTGGTATCAGAGCAGCGACTCTAGCACAATGACAGTCAAAGAACTAGAAATCAAGATTGAGGAAATTGAGAAGACTGTTGCACGAATTCAAGAACAGCAACAGAACTTACAAACAGAAGTTCAAAGTCTAGATGAGAAATGGCAAAAGATTCAATATTTGGCTGCAAGAAAAGATTCTTCATCATCAGAAGTAAAGGCAAAAGGCAAAAAGGGGGGAAACAACCCCTGAAAATCCGGGAGGAAAAGAGACGAGAGAAGGATGATCCACCTGCAATCAGAACCACCACGACAGTTGCCATTACCAAAGAAGAAGCTCCTAAATTCCGTGGGGATGATATTGAAGGATGGCTGCAAAGTATGGAAAGGTTTTTTAGGACCCAGAAGATTTCCGATGAGGAAAGACTCGAGAAGGTTATGTCGTGTTTAGAAGGATCCACCCTTCAGTGGTATATTTGGACAGAGGATAGATATACGTTTGAAGATTGGAACGACTTCAAAGTACAAATAAGTATGCGGTTTGGGGATCTATTATCGGACAACGTAATGCTCGAATTTCAGGATATTAAGCAGACAGGCTCTGTTAAAGAATACTGGGACGCGTTTGAACGCTTATCGGTCTATTTACCACCCATTGATAAGTCCATTACGATACGGGTATTCCTAAAAAGGGCTCAAGTCAGAAATACGAGTGGAGCTATCCAGAGAGAAGTATTTCTCATTAAGGCTACGAGCGAATGAGGCTCTCAAGGCAGAAAATCGATTACATGTGATTGGTCGGCAGGGTGTGAAACATATGTTAAAGAGGGTCAACCACCTCAGTGGGGACGTAAACATAGCGGGCTACCTAACCGAGGTGTGGGAATCAAAGAATATGAAACTTCTAACAGGAGAGATGATTGGATAATTCATCGAGCAGGATCGAGCAAGTTTAGAGGTGGGAGTGGCCAAGACTCTTCCCAACCGAGAGTTAAGGCAGTGGGAAAACGTAGACCACAGTTGCTTACACATGATGAACACTTAAAAGCAAAAGGAAAATGGGCTTTGCTATCATTGTAATGAGAAATTCGGTCCCAATCACAGGTGCAAAAAGAACCTGCAAATCCTTCTGATTTCATAGTAAAATCTAAGGTACTTAATGATAATGTTTAAAAATATACAAATTTTTTTTCTCCTTGCTGCAGTTTTTCTCTTACCGATGGGATCTTATCGAAATCATAATACATAATTATGTTAAAGCCAAAAAAATTGTGTCAATCTTTAGAGCTTGTTATCTTCAAATAAACATTATCATTATGGAACTGAGGTAATGGAAACAAGAAAGGAAAAAAAGCTTAATCATTAACTATGAAATTATAAGTACCTTAAATTTCAGAATAAAAATTTAAAAGTTTCGTAGGAGACTCACCTCAATACAATTTCTTGCAATGGGAACATGGAAGCTATACGGTAATAAACTAATCACCACATCAACCTACAAATAAAGTTTATTATTTCATGGAGATTCAACACGCTTCATTATTGAAACAAAATAATGATATGAATCACATCATTGAAAGACGAAGTTTAAATTTCCATCTCGTCGACCTAAGGACTGGTGAATAATAAAAATACTATGAAGATGGAAATCAATTAACAAGGGTGATGGAATAAAGTTATAAAAGAATGAAGCGCTCAGAAGTAGCTATTTATCATACTTCATGAGAACTTAAAAGAAATCACATTAATTACATTGAAAACTAAGGGATGGAATAAGTGAAATATTTTCCTTTGTTTAAATTCTCTTTAAATTTAAAATATATCAGAAGCACAGTGAAGATAGGTGACCAATAATTTAAACTTTTAAAATAAAAATATGAATGACAGTCAGCTTTATCTTTCAATCATCGCTACAGTGAATGAATTGAAAAATGATAATAAACAGTAAACAATTAACTTTTTTCTATTACCTCAACTTATCAAGGTCAAGAATGAATAATTAGTAACTTAAAATCAGCGTCTAATGTGATCACACTGTAAAGCAATGAGAGAAACCTACATCTGAGATTAATCGAGAAAGGCTATCTTCATCAGTCACGTCTAGTTGCATAGCTCTTGCATTTGAAATGCCACTAGTTATCTGTAGGAGAAGAAAGCAATTCATGAAGCTAGAGCTGCATTTTTCCATGACATCAAGCACAATTAAAATAAATCACCAAAACTAGGGAAAATAATCAAGTAACAAGATACCTCAGGATACAATGGCACATCTCAAAATAAAAATATTTCATAACCAAAAGTATTTCAATCTAATCCCCCAGGATTGTGATAACTCTTAACACTGAAGGATCATGTACTAATCATTACATAATTAGGGTTACAGTATCCTCTGACCTGTCTAAATGTAGGGTTAAAGCATGAATTATCACTTAAACTTCACTATAAATTTTCAAAATGTTTTTTGCACAATATAAAATCAATAAAAATAAATTTCAACAGAAATCTTTAATATTTGTTAGACATAGCCTTGCAGCTCTTACCTCCACAGCATCTTTCAGGTAGAGAGAAGCAACGATGACATGAACATCATCAATTTCACTTCCATCAAATTGTTCCCATGATCTGAACACATTACCAGAAAACATTCTTCCTGCTGAGGCCAAAAGGTCAACTGCCGGTTGACAAACATGGCCTGCCCCCAAAATCAGGACCTTAGGGCTACATGACATGATTTCCCCATTTTCTTCTGTAACTTCAAACGAAGTCCGGCATGTAAATGGACTTGTATTCTTTTCTTTATGAAGGATCCCACATTTTCGGAATGCTATTGAGGCTAAAGAGTCTAGAATTTGATCCAAAGTTCTACAATCCTCAGCTCCAACCTAAAAAATCCATGTAGATATCATAATAAAAAATAAAATTCTAAAAATGCAAATAAAGTTATATAATCAAGTTAATACCAGAGGCTTGAGAACAAACAGACAAGACCTGTGTCAGTAAACTAGTTGATGATCCTTTCACTTCATTATCGAACAAGCACACAGAGGCACAAGATAAGTGTGCCATGAACATTAGAACATTAGAACACAACACGAGCAGAACATGATGATGCCATGAACATTCAAGAGGTTGACGCTCATATAATCTCATATAGTCTGCTGACTCTCCTTATTTTTTCCTTCCTACCCTCCTTACTCTATTACACCCTCCTTATAAGAATTCAAATTTATGGGATACTACTCAATTGCCCATAATATGAGATATGGTCTCGACGCTGACAGCATACATACACCAAGAGAGTTCAAATATAGAAGCATCCAAATTTTCATTCCTCTAAACAAATTTTGGAAAGGCATACAAATTTAGGCATGAAAGAGACTAGGTTACACCTTATTAGTTCGATCTGGAACTAACTGAGGACCAGGATAGTGTCTTAAAAAATGTTAAAAACCATAAAGTTATGCTGAAAAATGATAGGGAGGTGGAAGGTAAACAGAAGTTGAGAGCATTTTACAGAGGGAAGAGACTGATTTGATAAGTACAACTCCTTTCCTCTCTACCCTTATTGACAAAGTATGTCGCATCATTAAGATCCTTGCAATCTTTCCTCTCTATATTATCTGTGCAATTCCTATAGAAATTTTATTTATATGACGAGTGATCTCCGGGAATTCTGCGATCATTGGCAGAATTGCCAGAGATTCAACCATAGGTGTAATATCTTTAGAGGCAAGCATATTCATCTTCTAGCTTGATTGTACGAAATTCATATCAAAATTTCCTGATAAAAAATGAGGAATGTTTTTCATTTGGCCTATAGTTTGTGAGATTTATCTGTGCCTGTAGTCAATGGAATCACAATTCCACAGAGAAGAGGAGAGGATACATACATCTGAGGAGATTCTTTAATATGCAAGCAGAAGCACTCTCGACACTGTTTAATGAACAAGATAACCCCGCATGACACTTAATTAGGAGGTAATTAAATGATTTGAATGAGTTACAACTTAACATGAAATTGGACATACAGATATATCCAAATGATTTTTCTTCAAAACATAAACTTACTTCCAGCTCCGAGTATGAAACATGGTCTGTATTTTGACCTACTTCACACTTGATCAGGCGGAATGACCCATTTGCAGCTTCAATGATATCTAGAGCCTCATTTATCAAAAACTGATCAAATAAGTGGCCACTGAGAGAGACCTGCCGAATTAGATTTTGAAAGTACGTCATTGGACGGTATAACATTCTATGGGCATCACCCCCATGGAGACCTTTAACGAGGAAGGAATCTTTGGAGATAACCTCACCACTTTTGTATAATTCTTTTGCTGTACTGAGCCATTGGTGGTATTACGTGAAGAAATACTGCCAAACATTGTGTCAAAGACGGAGACATGTTGTGATAAATGCAAAATGAATAAGTTCACAATGCTTAATTGGCTCATCAACACCTATTTTCAGAACTATTTTGCCATAAATATATGCATTTTTACTGTTTTCTGAAGTATTTAGTCCAAAAGATTAAAATCCTAGTAGTAGGAGACTCTTTAATCAAGATATGACCTTTTGTGATGATTGTCTTTAATCTAGATTCCTTAGCCTTTCAACATGTCTCGTACTGTGGACATATTGGTTTAAAGTTGAATGACAATGATTATGCACTCAAGTAAAGTTTGGTAGCTTACGCTGGCGTTCTCATCCTCAGTACGTACTCATAAAGCTTTGTGAGCTTTCCTTCAAATGAAATGCAAGCCCTTCTCAAGAAAGGGGGCAATTCTGATAGGGTTTTCCCTCTTGCTAAATTCCCAACAAATTTGGATAATATATCCCCAAAATGTTTGGAAGCCTAACAAAGATTGCAATATTATGATATTGTCAATAATTTGTCAAAAAAAAATTTAAAAATCCTGAAGAATTACTCCATGACTACCTCTTTTGGGAATTCTGTTGGAAGGATATCAACAGCCAGGCATATCACACCGTCACCAGCCATATCATCATGATAAGAGTTTGTCATGGCATTATATCTGGAGTGATTCAAAATAGTCCATTAACTGATGTTAGAGGACGTAGATTCAAAATGTAGAATCTCAAACCATCGAACAGAAATCATACAATGGATTCATCTGATAAACCAGTATTCACAGTGAAAAATAAGGAAATCTCAATGACATTCTAAATGGATGAATTGTCATTCTTTAATGAAAATCTATAAACCAAAAGAGAAGTCCGACCTGAAGAAGGGCTGCTCCATAGAAGTAGTTCGGTTGATAAACTCCATTGAGCCCCCAATGTCGCAGGTTATGTCTCCGATGCCAACCAGAGGGCAACCTTTGCTCGTGAGATCTCGCAGTTGCTTGCTACTTAACAAACGAGGAAACCGTTTCTCCCAGTACATGCAATTAACTGCAGATAAAGGAGCCACATTTATCAAGGAAATTCTGAATTTTACCATAGGTTAGGTTACCAAAACATTGTGATTTTGATACTGAACTTTTATTCATGACTACCTCTCTTGGGAATACTGAACTTTTCTCTCTCTCGCTCTCTCTCTCCCTCCCTTCCAAGATCATTCCCTGATCTCTCTATCTCTTTCTGAATCCTATATTTCTTATGGCTCAAGGTTCTGTCTTTTCTTTTTCCTCAATTTTGTCCATTCATCGTGAAATCAAGACTTGAAGAGTTTTAAATATTAAGTTTTGCTCACCCAAGTAGCAAATTGAATGAAATTTTTTTGAAAGAAAAATGATGTCAAATGATTATGAAAGCTTAAGGATGGTGATCGATGGAATGCTACTCATCATGGATGTGGAAGAAGTACTAATATA
Organism: Wolffia australiana; assembly: GCF_029677425.1. Classification (NCBI taxonomy): domain Eukaryota; kingdom Viridiplantae; phylum Streptophyta; class Magnoliopsida; order Alismatales; family Araceae; genus Wolffia; species Wolffia australiana. Next base: position 4,093,203 of record NC_135838.1, read on the forward strand.
GGTTTTTCTGTCATTTCTAAAAAGATGAGAAAAAGTAATATGTTTCAGTAAACGATGGCCATATATATATATGGGTTATCAGCTAAAAGAATAATAACCATATGCTATGAAATTTAAATGGACTTACGAAAATTATTTGTTTTATCGAAGCCTGCAAATTATATTACTGCTCACCTATAACAGATGCATGTGGCGCAATTTTCTCATGAAAAACTGGATCATAACGCTCCGGATATGCATAATATTCATCCTGAAGCATTTTAACAGGAACACAGAGATAAGTTACTGGAGGGGTGTAATCATCTTGCTTGAAATCCAAAATTTCAGTTGGGAACTGTTAAAATTCCGGGTCCAGATTTTCCCTCAAATAAAAATAGGCAAGCTATTAGGGAAGCAGCTTGGTACGTGGCCCAGAGCCTATTTTCAGAAAATCTGAGTGTTTCTGGAAGTAATTTATGATTTAATGGTAATAATCAAAGAAAATAGCCAATGTATTCAGATAATCTCAGTCATTGGATGCAGGAATGTGAGCACAGATGGAAAAATAGTATCTTTAAAATCTGAATATCCAATATTTCCTGAAGACTTATCTGGATCCCTGAAAAAAAATGAGGTGAACTAATACACATAACTTCATGAAATTTTTCAGTACATTTTTTAAGGCCATTGCAGATAAAATACCTTGTCGAAATTTTTTTCAGGATCCTTTGGTGCAACAATGTGCTGGCAACTCACGACGCAGCCATAAACTTGAAAGACTCTCTTTGATTGGTGGCCCCGCCCAGCCTGATCTCTTACCTGCTAAAAAAGATTAAAATTTGCACTGTAATGATCAAGAAATATGCATTTTTCTGGAAATTTCTGACAAAAAACCTCAGAAAATCCTACCTTGTCAGCAAGTTCAGGAAGCATAGAAGGATCCACAAAGGTGTGAGGCAAGAGCTTGAATATCTCTTGGGCACCCAGCGAAACTACAAATTATTGGGAAGAAAAGAGAAATCAGAAAAATCATTACGTGTTCTCCACTTTATTACAGATCTACTAACTATTTGGTCAACTTACCGTTTCCTGTGCCGGTGAATACAAAGACAATGGGACAGATTTCAATGGGCAGGCCCATTGTGGAGATCTCTTCACCCACGGACATCACTGCAGCCTTGGCAGCAGCAAGTGATGGGTACATATGGGATGAGCCAAGGGACAGAAAAGGAGTGGAAAACCCTAAATTCAGGTAGCCTGAAAAAGATCCAGAAAATAACTATTATCAGAAATTAAGTACCAGGAGGCACAATATGATCAGGGCAAACCCAGAGTCTGATCCCTCACACTCTCATTCAAAGATCATCCAAACAGAACCACTGATGAAGCTGAGCAAACATACAACGGACCAAAATCGTGTAACCCAATAAACAAAATTCCAGCCTCTGATCCCTCATTCTCCAAGCTAAGAATCCTGGGAAGATTCCAAAAATGTTTCTTTTTAATAGATCAAAAATAAAAATGTTTCTTTTTAAATGGTTTCACGGTCTAATTAAATGATCAAATATGCACCATGGATAGAGGTGAGAAAACATACGACAGACCATAATCGGAAAACCCAGAAGGTAAAATGATAAGAAGTTATAAAAACTAGCGTCTGATACCATAACTTCACGGTGAAAAAATATAAATATCTGAATTTCTCGGAAAAAGGATTTTACATTGATCAGGGTACGCAAACACAGTATATCCAAATAAAGAAACCAAGAAGGTAAAATGATCAATAAGTAAATAACCCAGCTTCCAGCTTCTGATCCTCCACTCTCTCTCTCAGTCAAGAAGAACATTGGGCAAACGTCAAAAATTGGTGTTTCAAAAAAGTATAATTTCTTTTAAAATTTTGAAGAAATAAATTTCCAAATTTTGATTTCAAATACACCATTGATCAGAAAAAAGCAAGCCCACACTAGATCCAACAGCTCATTTCGCAAAAAATGATTCCACAGCTTATTTTTTTACCCAGAAGGTAAGATGATAAAAAACATAGATAAATAACCCAGCTTCCAATCCCACTCCCTCAGTCAAGAATCTTGGGCAGATGTCAAACTTAACTTGTCGTAAAAAAGATTCTACATGCGCCATTGATCAAGGTAAGAAAGCACACAGCAGACACAAAAAACTAATTTCTCAAAAAATGATTCTACAGTTTTTTTTTTTTACGCAGAAGGTAAGAGGATCAAAAACATAGATAAATAACCCGGCTTATGATCCCCCACTCCCTCAGTCAATAATCTTGGGCAGTTGTCAATTTTTTTAAAAAAACGTAATTTCTCATAAAAATGACTCTACATTCGCCATTATTCAAGCTAAGCAAGCACACAGCAGACCCAAAAAACAAATTTCTCAAAAAATGATTCTACAGCGTAATTTTTTTTACCCACAAAAAAAGATGATGATAACAATAACCCAATAATCCAGCTTCTGATCCCCCACTCTCTCAGTCAAGGATCTTGGGCATAAGTCAAAATTATAGTTTTAAAAAAATATATATATTTCTTACGTCTTCCAAGGCCATGGAGGAAGTCTATCAACCCAGCCCTCCCAGCGAACTTGCCAAAGGCCAAAACCCTCTTCCCATCCTCTCCCACCATCAGCTCATAGTCATACAGCGTCGCCCTCTCGCCCAGAATCTGAAAGTCAACGCACGACCATGGTCAACGCCAAAAGGCCACGTCAACCGTTGACTTTTGTGGATAATCTCAGTTGACCTTATCAAGCAAGGGCATGTTCTCAGTCTGCGCTTTGTGAGTGTGTGAGAAGAACGCGTAGGCTCTGCCGGGGAAGATTTGGTCAATCTGACATCGTTTGATCGAAAATTTATATATTGGAAAAGTTAATGATGCAGAAATGCAAAAATAATCTGAGAAATTTCGATACTTTTTTTCTTGGAATCTTGTAGTCAAAGCAGTTTGAGAAATTTTCAAAATTTTCTACAATAAATTTCTTGAAGGTCTCCATATTTTGAGAAGATTTGAAATTTCTTGAAGTTTTGAGAAATTTCTTCGAGAAATGTCTTGAAGGTGTGCATAATTTGAAATTTCGAAATTTCTTGAAGTTTTGAGAAATTTCTACGAGAAATGTCTTGAAGGTGTCCACAATTTGAGAAATTTTGAAATTTCTTGAAGTTTTGAGAAATTTCTTCAAGAAATGTCTTGAATGTATCCGTATCTTGAGAAATTTTGAAATTTCTTGAAGTTTTGAGAAATTTCTTCAAGAAATGTCTTGAATGAATCCACATTTTGAGAAAATTTGAAATTTCTTGAAGTGTTGAGAAAATTCTTCAAGAAATTTCTTAAACGCATCCATATTTTGAGAAAGTTTGAAATTTATTGAAGAAAGAATAAAAGAAAGAGAGAAAGAGAGAGAGAGAGAGAGAAAGATGAATGAATGAAAGAAAAGAGAGAGAGAGGAAGAAAGAAAGAATGAATGAATGAATGAATGAAAGAAAGAAAAAGAGAGAGAGAGAGAAAGAAAGAGAGGGAGAGAGAGGAAGTAAGACAGAATGAATTAATGAAAGAGAGAGAGAGGAAGACACTGAAAGAGAGAGAGAGAGAGAGAGAGAGAGAGAGGAAGTAAGACAGAATGAATTAATGAAAGAGAGAGAGAGGAAGACACTGAAAGAGAGAGAGAGAGGAAGTAAGACAGAATGAATGAAAGAGAGAGAGAGGAAGACACTGAAAGAGAGAGAGAGAGGAAGTAAGACAGAATGAATGAAAGAGAGAGAGAGGAAGACACTGAAAGAGAGAGAGAGAGAGGAAGTAAGACAGAATGAATGAAAGAGAGAGAGAGGAAGACACTGAAAGAGAGAGAGAGAGGAAGTAAGACAGAATGAATGAAAGAGAGAGAGAGGAAGACAATGAAAGAGAGAGAGAGAGGAAGTAAGACAGAATGAATGAAAGAGAGAGAGAGAGAGAGAGAGAGAGAGAGAGAGAGAGAGAAAGAAAAAGAGAGAGAGAGAGAGAGAGGAAGTAAGAGAGAATGAATGAACGAAAGAAAAAGAGAGAGAGAGAGAGAAAGAAAGAGAGAGAGAGAGAGGAAGTAAGACAGAATGAATGAATGAAAGAGAGAGAGAGGAAGACACTGAAAGAGAGAGAGAGAGAGAGAGGAAGTAAGACAGAATGAATGAAAGAGAGAGAGAGAGAGGAAGTAAGACAGAATGAATGAAAGAGAGAGAGAGAGAGAGGAAGTAAGACAATGAATGAAAGAGAGAGAGAGAGGAAGACACTGAAAGAGAGAGAGAGAGGAAGTAAGACAGAATG